>NC_050578.1:168167068-168527662 GCF_011100635.1 Trichosurus vulpecula
ATTTCACAATGTGACAGAACATGTTTACCTAACTGAAATAAAAGTTCATCAAACAGGACAGTTGCCCCTTAAAAGTGAAAACACTTAAGTTGTTAAATCTCAGAAAATTATTTCCTAAACCATTGGTCCTGTTAAGGGTAAGGAGAGCAGTGACTTTTAAGTAGATTTAAGGTGTTCCTAATCTAAATCTGGTTATCACTTTTTTTTTTTTTTTTTGCCTTTTTGGGGGAGGGGCAAGGCAATTGGGGTTAAGTGACTTGCCCAAGGTCACACAGCTAGTACGTGTGTCAGGTGTCTGAGGCCGAATTTGAACTCAGGTCCTCCTGACTCCAGGGCCGGTGCTCTACTCACTGTGCCACCTAGCTGCCCCTGGTTATCACTCTTAATACATTTTCTGGGACCTTAGAATGGGTACTTGAACCCAGTTTTCTAAACAAAAGTGGTTAGGCTTTTGAAAAGGGACAAAAGGGTTTAGTTCCAGGCATTCTTAAAAGGAAGTTTTTTTTCAGGTAAATCTGGAAAGGACTTAAGACTGGAGAAATATTTATTTCTTAATATTTTCTTTAATAGAAAAAAGGACGTCCTAATAATGATCCTCCCGCAGTACAGATAATGTCAGTGTTTTCTACTTTCTGTATTCTTTTTTCTTAGTAGACATATATGGGAAATTTTTCCCTTTATATTTTCGTTTTATAGCTCTCTTGATCAGACTTATCATTCTTCAGGCAAATCTAATTTTTTAAAAGCCTCTCCTCATTAGAGGCACTCAGTTCCTGACCAAGAATTTACAGTTTATTAGCATTTTCTTAAATTAGTGTAACATTTTACAGATCTGCCTTACTCTCCTGTAATCCTCACCCCTTCAATGAGGAGTGATGAAAATACCACATGTTCATGTGGTTGTGTTTTCGGTGAGAGCCATTCAGCCAGACTCACAAACTCAGTCATTCTGAGCTCTTTTTTCTTTCATTCTTCCCCTCCCCCACCCCCGTATCTATTCACTTGTACTTGCCAAAATAATGGACATCTGTCTCCTACAGTCACCCTACTGTAGGCCCTTATCACCTATTATTATTCTAATAACTTCTTAATTGACCTTACTGCTTCAAATCTTCCTCGGACCAAAAAGGTCCTCTCCAGAATTGTCAAAGTGACAATCCTAAAATATCCATCTCACTACGTTACTTCCCAACTTTATAAACTCTAGTGGCTCCCTCTTGCCTCTAGGATTAAGGGATTAAGTACAAATCTCTCTTTCCTTTCTAGGTTTATTGCAAATTATTTTAAAGTGTCCTTATGTTCTAAACAAACTGGCCTACTTACTGTAGCCTGTTTGTGTGGTTATGTCTCCCATTTCTTTGTTTCTATTAGATTCTTTTAACTACTCAGCTTAGGTACTATATCCTAGATGAAGAGTGTTCAAATTTGTGCTTGTTGTCAGTGCTCTCTCCTGTAAAAATTATTTAGTTTATACCTTGTATTTATGTGTGTTAAAGAGCCTCACCAATAAAATGTAAAGTCTTGGAGGGCAGGAACTGTTTAATTCTTCCATCTTTGTATTCCTGGTGCCTAGCACCACATGGTGGTGCTTCATAAATGTTTGTTATATAAATGAGTGAATTCCCAGGTTATCGTGCCTAGCAATGCTTCCTAGTCGGTAGCACCATCAGTCCCCATATAAATTGCCAGAAGTGGGTAGTGGTTGTCAGGTCTGAGAAATTTTGTCAGAAGCTGGATGTTTCATGGATTCATACCCTACAATGATGGCACAACTCCTCATTGTTAATGTCAGACCAATATTTGGTCATCTTGGTCCCTCTCAGTAGCCACCCATCAGTGGCAACATCTCTTCCTTTGGTTAGAATTGGATGGTCTCCATTAGTAGCACTCAGGATCCTAAAAATCAGCTGCTTCCTTCCTCAGAGGGTCATCTTCCTTTGCTCATTTTGGAAGAACTTTATACCTATACATAGCTCCATAGATTCTTGTTTCATTCTTCTTGTCACATCTAAAATAGTGACAGGAGTTTAAAAAAAAAAGTTCCCACCAATGCCATTTTTAAAAATCCAAATAAACCACCCCCTCCTTATTTCTGTCTCAGGGAATCCTAGGTTCCCTCATTTTTTCCCAGCTTTGCCTCCAAGAATCACTTGTATTTATTTTGCATACATTTACATATGTTCATTTTGTCTTGTCCAATAAAATGTGAGGGCAAGGCCTGGTTCATTTTCATCTTCATATTTTGATGTCAACGTGGCACAGAGAAAATAAGTATTTAATAATGTGGAGATTCCAGTATCAGAAATGTTGGCCAGTCTGTTCCATTTTCAGGCATTTGTTATTGGTATTTTTGTTTCTATTACTTTTTACTTGTTTTCTTTTTAAAAAAATTTTATTTTTAACATTCTTTTAAAATTTTGAATTCTAAGTTCTCTTTCTCCCTCACTTCCTGTCCCACCTGCTGAGATGGCAAGCAATATGATATCAGTTATACCTGTGAAATCATGGAAAACATAACCATATTAGGGGCAGCTATGTAGCACAGTGGATAGAGCACAGACCCTGGAGTCAGGTGAACCTGAGTTAAAATCTGGCCTCAGACACTTAGGTCTGTGATCCTGGTACTTAACCCTGATTGCCTCCAAAAAACCAAAAACGAATATATCCATATTAGCCACATTGCAAAAAACAAAAACAAAAAAAGTGAGAAAATTATACTTCAGTTTGCATTGAGAGTTCATCAGTTCTCTATGGAGGTAGATAGCATTTTTTCATCATGAATCCTTTGGAATTGTCTTGGATCGTTGGATTGATCAGAATGGTCAAGTCTTTCACAGTTGATCATTACAACATTGCTGTTACTGTGTACAGTGATCTCCAGGTTCTCACTTAACATCAGTTCATAGAAGTCTTCCTATGTTTTTCTGAAAGCATCTGCTCTTTAACATTTCTTCAAGCACATTAGTATTTCATTGCAATCATATAACACAACTTGTTCAGCCATTCCCCAATTGATGGGCATCCCCTTAATTTCAAATTCTTGGCTACCACAAAAAGAGCTGCCATAAATACTTTTGAACAAATAGGTTCTTCTCCTTTACATTTTGATAATTTTAGAAAAAGAATGAAAAGAGAAAGGAAGACTACTTTGTGAAGGTGGGGAGGGAAAGGAAAATTGGGGAACACTATTCCACAGGTATTGGGGAACACAAATGGGGCCTGCAAGTAGAAACCATACAACATGGAAGGGGGAATAGAGGGGAGCAGGTGACACTTGTACCTTACTCTCATCTGAGTTGACCTTTACAAGATACATATTTGAAATATAAATGCAGTGCAGTGCACAGAATCCCATTAAATAAATTAATTAAAATCCCAGAAGCCTGTCCCTTGGTTTTCTGAGAGCAGCCATGGTAGAGAGGCTTACAGTAGTATAGTACACGGTACAGTGCCCTCCACCATCTGACACAGTGGAAGGTAAGATTCAGGTTAAAAAATGTTTCAGTTTTAAGAATTTTATTTGCTGTACAGTATGGTAGTGTAGATTTCATGTGTTATGAAAGGTGAATATTGTCTGAAATTATTTTTTTTAATTGAGATGTTAGCACAAAAGGTCACAAAGTTCTCAGGAATTGGTAATGAGTAAAAATGTTTTGCGTGTTAACCAATTTTATTTTGTTTACTGAATATTATGGGTTATTTCATGATTGCTTTGCTAGGAAAAGTATATATTATCAGAATTAATGTTTTGTTATAGAATTGTATTCAGAAAAGTGTATATTCAGCAATATCTAGCAAAAGATTACAGTTTTTATTGATTGTAGGAACCTAGGTCCAGTGTATCAACGTTCATGTTTTTTTACTTTCTAGGAGCTTTACCCCTGCCAAAGTTGAGGATTGACTTCATCTTATCATCTCATGTAAGCATGAAAGGAGTTTAACCTGGTTTAATTCCTTATGATTGCTCATTCATGTTTACTTTTTTATGCTTCTCTTGACTCCTGTATTTGAATATCAGATTTTCTACTTGGCTATGGTCTTTTAATTAGGAATGTGTGGAAGTCCTCTATTTCATTAAAGATCCCTTTTTCTTCCTGTAGTAGGATTATATTAGTTTTAGACTAATAATTCTTGTTTATAAGCCCAGTTCTTTTGCCTTTTGGAATACAGTTATCCTTTCCATATGGTGGGGGTTATGGGCGTGGCATTGCTGTGTTCTGGAAAATCTGCATAAAATTGTTTGTCCCTTCCATTGAGAAGAAGTCTGAATTTTTCTCTTTTTCTTTTATGGGGTGTTTCAGTACCTTTTTTGTAAAATTTGGGTTAAGCGTTTGATCATTGGCTCTGTGTCGTCTATTGGCCTTTGCATGTCATCTGCAACTTCTGCAAAATTCTGAAAAAATTCCCATTTAATTTCTTAAGCCAGCCTGCAGTACATCAAAACCGCAGTGGGAGAAGTTATGTTATGGAAGGGATAACTATTTTTTCTAAGCTCTCTGCTCCTTTATAGTGGTGGTTGTTAAATCTTTCGAGGTCCCATGTGGTTCCTTTGTACTTGGATTCTTTCTGGCTGCTTGCAGTATATTTTCTTTGTTGTGAAAGCTCTGAATTTTTACTATTAATATTCCTAGCAATTTTCATTTTCAGGTTTCTTTCAGGAGGTAACCAATGGATTTTTACTATTTGTACTTTGCTCCCTAGTTCTAAGAGATCTGGGCAGATTTCTTCTATGATTTCTTGAAATATGTCTAGGCTCTTTTATAAAAAGGTCATGGTTTTCAGGTAGTCCAATGAATCTTAAATTATCTTTCTTTGATGTAATTTCCAGATTCGTTTTTTTTTTTTTTTACCATGAAATACTTTTTATTTTCTTCTCCTTCAGTCTTTTGACTTTGTTTTCAGTTTTCTTGATGTGTCATGTAGTCATTGGCTTCTCTTTGGTCAATTCTAATTTTCAGGGTATTATTTTTTTAGGTAAGTTTTTGTACCTCTTGTTCTAAGCTGTTAATTCTCTTCCCATATCTCTCATTAATTTTTTCATTTATTCCTCTACCCTTATCATTTATTTTTTTAATAAGTTTTTGATGTCTGTTTTTTTATGTCACCACAGTGTTTCATACACATGTTGTTTTTCTTCCTCTTTGTGCAAATGTCCGTGCACATTTCAGTTCTAAGTGACAGCATCAAGATTGAGTGGTTTTTTGATTCTATAGCCAGTACTTTTCCATTGCACCCTCTGGTGACTTGGATAGCGGGTTGTTATTAGTGATATTTGAGGCAAAGGTTTCTTCTCCCATCTCAACATTTCTCACTGAATTGATTTTGTCCATTGTAAAGGCTTTAACATTTTATGTAATAAAACTTTTCTAATTTGTCTCCAATGACTACCTCTATCCCTTAGTGTTAATAATTCTCCCTCTACCCATAATTTTGAAAGGTACTTATTTTTGCCACTATTTTTTTTTTGGCAAGTCAGGTATCCTTTTGCAATTTCTTGTGGTAAATGGAACGTTTTTCTAAACCTTAATTTCTTCCCAGCTGCTTTCCACATTTCCCAGCAGTCCTCAAGTAGGGAGTCCTTGCCTCAGTAACTTAAGTTCTTGAGTTTTGTAATCACTGGGCTACTGGGCTTTTTTGTTTGTTTTAATATTGTTCCTGGTACTCCCTTACCAAGCCTGGTTCATTCTTCATGCTTTCTTACTCTTATCTTATTTCGTCTTATTTTTTAAGTTATCATTTTGATGTTTGATTCACACTAAATCTGTAAATTGGTTTATGTAGTATTTTTATTATATCATGTGCCATAGGTTCTTGAGGTAGGTTATAGAATTTTGAGACTGAGAGAAGCAAAGATTAGTTATTTTATTGTAGGGTTGGGAGTGATTTATCTAATCTTAGTTAGAGGTGATTTCCTAATTCTAGGAAACTGAGAGTGACTTACCTGAGATCAAGTAAGTAGTAATAAGACCTCTTGACTCCCAATCTTATACCATACCAGTTTCTTCTAAGTTTTCTTATTTATGATAGCACTAATGTGGCGTGAGATATTTTTTCTTTTTTGAGGAAATAAGGGAATATTTTAGCTGCAGGAGTGATTTTACATATTAGTAGATTATAGTTATGTTAGATTTTTCTGTGTACTGTATGTTCTCTTATCTTTTAACTACTCATTTATCAAAAGGAGATATGGTCAAGGCTTGCACATATGAAAAGCCACTATTTGCCCCCTCAAAATTATTTCCCAACAATTTAACATTAACAAATAGTACCAGTTGTTGTTTGTTGAGTTATATCTGAATTTTATGGGCTAAATTCTAAATTTAGACACAAAGCACCAATTTAAGGGGAGCTGCCTTTTTCACATCTTTCTTGGATCAGGGAAATATGCTTATTTCAGCTTTCCATGCTTTCTTTGCAGTCTTATTCTGTTTCACTTACTGGCCTTCTTGCTCTTCCTTGAAAAAAAGACAAAACACAAAAAACAACATTATCTCCAGACTTTAGTCATTTTTACAGGCTGTCTACCATGCTGAGAATTCTCTCTCATCTCTATCACCTGGCTTCCCTGACTTCCTGTTAAGACTTAGCTAAAATCCCATTTTCTACAAAAAAAGTCTTTCTGAGTCTCCCTTCTCTCTATTGATTATTTCCAATTTATTATTATATATTGTGTTTTACATATTTATTTTCATGTTGTCTCTGCCAGTAGACTGTGAGATCCTTGAGAGTAGGAGCTGTGCTAAACCCCGCAGTGTTTGGTCCATAAAATCACTTAATAAAAACTTGTTGACTTGTTTTTTTTTATTTAAATGAATATTGTCATCCCCCCCAACATTTTTTTAAGGTTATATAACTAGTAGGGAGGTATGTGTCCTTTTGTATTGGCAGGATGGTATTAACATTTATCCTTTTATTTGACCAGATCCTTATTATCTTTCATGTTTACTTTACATTGTTGTAGTGATTGTGTATATTAATCTTTTGACTCAGGTTTCTTCCTTCTGTGCTACTTGGTATGTCTTCCCATATTTCTTTGAATTCCTATTCATTCTTTGTGCTGTAGTGACATTTCATTTACCATCCCTTAATTCCACCTTTTATAACAAAAATCCTATGAATGTTTTTGCATATATTTACCTTTCCTTGCTTCTCATTAACTTCTTTTGAATATACTATAGTACAAGAAATGGAATCTTTGGGTTAAAGGATATGAAAAATTAATTAACTTATAATTTCATTTACTTCCCAGAACTATTTTTCACATAAATGCGTGTTGCACTTTCTTGGAAGTTTCTTTTTTTTTTTCTGCATCTATTTACTTTTGTTACTAATAGGGTGAATTATGCCACTCTCTATCCAGTGTTGCATTCTTGGTATCAGTTCAGTTCAATAATAGTGAATAGTTTAGTTTTTATTATGGTATTTTCTTTGCCAATATTTTTTTTAACTTTTGAATTATTATATATTAGTAATACTGGTTTATAGTTCTTTCTCTGCTTATATATATAAGATATTTCCTTGGTTTTAGCATCAGGACTTCATAGTAGGAGTTTGGTAGAGTCCCTTCTTTCTCTGTATTGAAAACAGGAAAAGAGGTACAAGCATGATTTCAGATGAATAACAAAATTTAAGACAAAGCAGGAAGCTATGTCATGCTTATGTGTTCCATAAATAAGTATCAGTATGAGACCTATAAACACTAGAAGGTATAGTGAGTATGCAGGGAAGTGGAAGAGGAACAACCATTGGATTTTGTCTTTGAGTTATTCTGACATTGCAAGGATACCATTGGAACACACAGGATGACTATTAGGTGTCCTTTGCCCGGGCATAATTGTAGGAGACTTTAATATTCTGCTTTCTGGACTTGAAAAATCTAATAGGTAAGCAGCAAGGAAATTATAGGTTTAAGTATAATATTGGGAAAATCTGTATTTGATATATATGTAAAGAGAATTGATCATTTTAATTGAGTGATTAATTAATTGATAATCCCCAAAATGAGGATGTTCTTTATATAGGGACTCTCATGAAAATTTATTTCTAAGTAGAATTTAAGAATTCATGAAATAATAACACTGGATATAAAATAAAAACTAAAAAACTTTCCCATCCAGTTATAAGTATCATTGTTATCCTTGGATAGATACATAGATAGGTAAAACACCAAATCCCTGCAAAAATGCAAAATTAAAGAGGTAATATTACAGGATGACAGAATTTAGAAGAAGTAGATAAGACAAATGAATCCTCTCAAACTTTTTTTTAAAAAAACATTTCATAGGCTAAATTCTAAAATTAACTACTCTGTACTGCTGTCTTGTAATCATCTTTT
Source organism: Trichosurus vulpecula (assembly GCF_011100635.1). Taxonomy (NCBI): domain Eukaryota; kingdom Metazoa; phylum Chordata; class Mammalia; order Diprotodontia; family Phalangeridae; genus Trichosurus; species Trichosurus vulpecula. Next base: position 168,175,404 of record NC_050578.1, read on the forward strand.
TTTTTTTTCTTCAAACTTCTCTTCCTGATAGGTATAAACAGTTTTGTTGAAATCATTCTTGGTAATCATGGCAGAAGGTGGATTTGATCCCTGTGAATGTGTTTGCTCTCATGAACATGCAATGAGAAGACTGATCAATCTGGTAAGATAAACGGGAAATTTTTACCCTGAGTTGCCTATGCTATTTTGTTTTGAGGTATAATTTTTATTTTTTGGCTATGGGAGAGTGTTATATAATTAAACTGAAATGTTGTCTTCATTCATTAAAAGCCATGATATATATTTTATGATCAGTAGATTCATTAATGATTAAATATTTATTCATTTTCTGATGTAGCTAGCTAAAATGTTCCACATTCATCCATTCAGAGGTTAATAAGGTAGAGCTTCTATTACATAGCATACACAAGCTACTAGTCTGTGCCATTTCATTCAGATAACCTTCAGCAAACTAAAGCTTATTTGTACTCTTAGTCATTGTCAAATTATTGTCTGATTTTAATATGTACCATAGCAACCTTTCTTTAACAGATTTTTAAGCCTGAGCTTGTGACCTACTTTACTTTGCATACAGTACATGTTTGCTACAACAATATTAAAGTACAAAAAAGCAATTTGAAGAATCATGGCTCATTTGTTATAAGAGAATACATCGTGAATAGTTGGTATTTGCAGCTTATAAACTCAGTTATTAAGACTAGCATGGGTAGGATTTTTTAAGTCTTGTCAAGAATTTGCACTCTCTGCCATATTTATAAATTGATAATAATTTAAATTTAACTTAAAGTAAATAAAAATATGCCCTTTTTGCAGTATTCTTGTGAAGTTAGATAAAAGTGTCTGAATACTCGTTGGTTTAGTTATTAGGGAGCAAACGTTCTAATCCAGTGCTACCATATACTTATTTCGAGTATGCTTCTTTTAAATGTCTTTTCTTTGGGGCTTAGCCTACTATACATAATTATTGACTTTTAAAAGGGTGCCTTCTAGCGTAAAGATTAAAATTAAGACCAGAGAATTTCAAAAGAGACACAGAGGAAATGGGTATGGAGGTGGAATGGGAGCACTGTAATGGTGATGCCTTTCTTTAGACGCAGGTAAACTCAAAAATAGCTTTTGTGAGGTAGTTGTCAACCATTTTTCATGTCTAGATCCATTTATCCATAGGTATAAATTTTACTTTGAAATTACAAGAAGCTAGTTTATAATTAATTCTTTCAAATTTCCCTAATGGAATAACTTTCTTATATAAGTTGATTTTTTTTTCATAATTTTCCTCTTGTTTTCATGATTTGATCTGAATTCTTCATAATATTGTTTTTCTTATTTTAAGAAGACGCTGCTAGAATTGGCATCCAAAAGCATCTTGACAAGCTAAAGTATTGGGTTGGATCTGAAATTCAGTAAGGAGACATACAAAGTGTGTTCAGTTCTAGGTACCTCGTTTTAAGAAAGATGTTGTTCAACTGGAGAGGAAGACAAGGGTAGTGAAAGGCCTTGAGTTCCTATCAAACCCTGTCAGTTCATGGAGAGAAAACTCAGGCAGCTGTAATTGTCTCAGGTATTTTAAAGGGCTGCCTCATGGAGAAAGGATTAAACTTATTTTATTTGGCCCCAAAAGGCGGAACAGAAAGATAGGTAGGAGTTGCAAACAGGTCGATTCAGATTGTTGGAAAATGCTTCCTAACAATTAGAACTGTGGTGGTGAATTGGAAGTTTTCAAGCATATATATATTACATATTACATATTATAGTAGATACTCATATGGTTTAGACTAAATTAAATGATGGGCAGCTAGATTGTTCAGTGGATAGAGCGCTAGACCTGGCGTCAAGAAGACCTAAGTTCAAATCTGGCCTTAGACAGTTACTAGCTGTGTGACCCTGGACAAGTCATTTAACCTGTGTTCGCCGTAATCCACTGGAGAAGAAAGTGGCAAACCACTCCAGAGTCTTTTCCAAGAAAACCCCACGGACAGTATGGATGTGGTATGGTATCATTAAGAGTTGGACATAACTGAACAAAAACAATGAAATTGAATGGTTACTGAGGTCCCTTCCAACTTGTGTGATTTCTATAATTATGCGTATACTAAGCCATAGCTAGAATCCTTAGGAGAGAGCAGCACTTCCTTTTCCTACAACTGACCTGGCAAAAATAAATCATTTTCATTCTCAAATGGAATACACTGAAGGTATTGAGGGTCCCAGAAAAATTAAAAGTATCTTCATCATTGGCTGAGTTGGAGTAGGATTCCAGAGGAGTCCCCATATAGTATGACAGTGCAGGTTACAGCAGGTAATAGTGAACACATTTCATTTTCAAGATTAGCAGATCCTTATACTTTATCTGATTAGCAGTCTTAAACCTGTGTCATTGAAAACATCTCCCTATAGTCTTATCTTTAGTAAGAGAACACTTGATTTCCTGAACTTAGAAAAGGCCATCCCTCCGGCTTCCCAAAATAAAGATGAAAAATCACATTCAGGGGAAGAACACTGCCATCAGCACATCAGTGCACCTAGGCTAAGAATTAGAACTCTGTGGGTGAAAACGTGTCAAAATGATCAGTCGGTCAGAAGTGATTCTGTGTAGCCTTGGCCACATTCTGCCCTAAGGTGTTCCAAGGTTGCAGTCAATGCTTTTGGCCCCAGAATATTCTGTGACAGCATCACAACAGACCTCTGTTTTTCCTCTCTATGTGTTTTACTTGAAGACAGGTTCTAATCTTTACTCCTGCCATTTTGTTGTTTATCTAGTTTTCTCCTACCAGAGCTTGGATGTACTGGATGGATGTTGCTGGTGGGTTTGCTACTGCCACTTCAGACCCTCCTCATCACTTCACATACATAAATATAAACACACACACGTATGCGTATGTGTGTATGTGGAGAGAGACAAGGCTAGCTTGTCTGTTCATAATCAGCGAACATAGTGTGACTGTTGTAGATAAATGATGTTTGAAAAATCAAACAGTGTCACCAACTTTTTGAAGAAGAGAACAAAGGATTCCAAAAAGAGAAGTGGTCTCACAGCCGTCAGGATGCTTAATAAGCGGCTTTGGTTTTACTGCCGGAGGTAACATCACATAAAGAATTTGTGCTCCCCCCCAAAAAAGGCAATGTTGGCAGAGGCCACATTTGTACAACCTAGCCCTAGTGCCCCGAGAGAATGATGAAAGTTGGAAAGACAAATGGAAATGTATGTTCCTAGGCCCAGCCTTAAAAAGACTCAGCAATATGTCTTGTCCGTATGAGGGGCTTGCACCTCGAAGCATAGAATCGGTGAATGAAATTCACTCACCTTGAGTTAGCTAGTAGTACTAATATTAAAAATAATAATAGCCACAGCATTTGTGAGGTTTACAACGCGCTTTGCATGTATTATCTCCTGATCTTTATGGCAACCCTGTATAGGTATAGAGAGGTATTGTTGTTGTTTCCCTTTTACAGATGAAGAAACTGAGGCCAAAAGAGGCTAAGTAACTTCCCCAGGGTCACATACCCAGGAAGTGTCAGAGGCTGAGTATCCTTCTTCCGTTCTTGGCCAGTATTCTAAGGCTGGGGCGATTGTACAGGCTGCTAAGTGCGGCAGAGATCGCCTGAGCAGAGTGCTTCCTTCCCTCTACGTGCGTTTGAGTGTGCACTTGTTCTACGTGCTAAGTTTATTAGCTTGGTACTGGTAAGTACCAAGACTAACTGAAGATATTTAGATCAGAACAAGAACTAGTAAATCTTGGTTTCTCCAGGGGACACCCTGGCTTAGGACGTGGGCCAAATGAGGTGCATTTACCAAAGAACATAACACAGACATGAGTCTAAGGGGCTAGTGGTGTTGACTCTTGCCCAGGCAGTATTCACAAAGCGTTGTAACATTCCCGATATGAATTAAGATAGAGAAGGAGCTAGATGATGCTATATTTAGGTGCACATAAAACTAGTCGAATGGATGGACTCCAAAGAGTAGTCAGTCATTCATTAATGATTCAGGGTCATTTTTGGATGTTAGTCTCTAATCAAGTGATACTGGGATCTCAAATGGAATATCCCATACACGTCTCAAGTTCAGCATGACTGAACCAAGACTCATCGTCTCCCCCCCCCCCTCCCCAGCCAATACTACCCATTGCATCTGTCCTTCCAGCAACCATATGAGGGAGGTATGAAGAGCTTTAAATAGTGGACTTCATATTTGATCCTGGAGATAATGGAGACCCCCTAGAGATAATTGATTGGTATAGGAAATTCCCTCTACCAACGCGGATCATCAGCTTCTGTATTACAGTATAGTTGGTGAACATGGAAGTGGAACAGTTTGGTGCAGTGGCAAAATCAAGGGTAGGACCGTGTGTGTGTAGTGAAGTCTTGCAAATTGAGTAGATTGAGGAACTGAGAAGTTAGAGTATTGGTGGGAGCATGATATGCAGGTCGAATCCTCAAGAATGATAGCAAGATAATGGGGAGGAGAGAGAGTCAGGTCTTAGTGAGTGCCAGGAAATGAAAGCAGTAAGTAAAGAAGATGAAAGAAATTAGCTAATTATTCTGGAGACATTCCAAAGGACACAATGGAAGAAACTACCGTGTTAAATATGATTATTAAAAAATAATCTATATGTAACAGGCTATCAGCATGATATAGGACTTTTTTTCCTATTCTTTGTATGTCAAATTTATAACCATACAGGAAAATTTAAAAAAATACATCACTGCTAGATTCATGTTTCAGTATAAATCATACATGATGTTGTAAATTTTCTGGTGAACCTCATGATTATGACTACTACACCCCTTCCCAAGAGAACTGTATTGCTCATTTTGTCACCTTTAAAAAATCCAAGTTGTACTGCCAAGGTTTAAGAGCCAGTGCTGGGAATTTGTATTGAGCACAAGGAAAAAATGCAGAGTCCTGTTTCTTCATTGGTTACAAAGACAACACATTATCTATATATTTAAATTGTGAAAGAAATAAGGTGATTTTGAATGTCTAATTTGAAATGAATCTTTTTGAGAAACTTTTTTTCCTCTAATAGATGATGCTTTTTCATCTATAACATGTTGGGGATCATAGTGATAATTCACGTCTATATATTTCTTTAAGGTTTACCTAGCCCTTTCCCTAGGTAATGGAGGTAAAAGCAGTGCAAATATCATACCTATTTGAATTTGTTAGTTACAGATGTTTCTGTCCTGTCTTATTTCCCTACTAGATGATTAAGTGCTGAGTGTAGAGAGATCATTCATTAATTCAACTTTGTATGGACCCTACTCCTTTGCACAATGTTCTTAAATATATAGTAGGTGCTTAATAAATGTTTCTTTAATGAATACAACTAAAGAATCTAACTTTATTTAGTAGGTAGTGATGAGCCAATGAAGCTTTTTGAGAAAAATATAACATGATTAGACCTCTAACTGGTATGATTCATCTGTAGGAAGGACTAGATGGCAAGAAACTGGAAAGGGGAGACCAGAAATTATTAGAATAGTCCTTGAGAAGGAAGAGAAGTTATTAAGTCAATAATGTTTTTCCAACTTCTTAAAACTTACATCTATCAAGGCTTCACCTTATAGAATGGGGTTCCATTTGGTCTTAACAGCTTCCTTTTGGGATCCACTTATAGTAAGTTATTGTTTGTGTGTTAGAAGTTAGAGTTAAGAGTCAATAAACATGTATTTTTAAGTGCCTCCTATGTGCCACTCTCTGTACTAAGCACTGGGGTTACCAAAAAATGACATGACAGTGTCTGCCCTCAAGGAGCTCACAATTTAATGGCATATAACATATCAAAAGAAGATAGAAGTGGGGGAGAACGGGAGAAGGCACCTAGAGAAAGGACATGATGAAGTCCTACAGCTGGCGTGGGGAATGATGAGGTGAGCGCCCTGGGTGCTCTCCTTAAGTAGTAGAGTATCTGGGAGGGACTCTCAGATCTCTGCCCTCTCTGGTCAGATGGAAGATGGGACTGAAAGGGCACTGGGTAATGAACAGGTGGAAGTTTGAGTTGTCATCTTGCTGAAAGATGAGATTCTGGAGCTCACGTGGTCTAGGAGAGAAACCAGGTAGGGAACACAGAAAAGGAGCATGATAGTATAAAAATGCTGTTTTGCGAAAATTAGTCTGGCAACAGTTAAAGTAATAATATAATAGTTAATAAATGTAGCATTTATATAATACTTTAAGATTTGCATAGTGCAGTAGCAAAAAGTAGTATAGCAGGGATTCCCCTCCCATAGAAAACACGCCAGACTGAATCCTGATGGGGGAATCCGAGAGAAAAATCACAGGGAGCTATTTTTCCACCCTCAGTTAACATAGGGAGAAAGAGAGGTCTTATGAATTCACGAGACAAGGGGCTGGTGTGAACCACACCACATGTGGAGCAAACCAGTGCCCAGGAAAATTCTGTGAACCAGAGTAATAAGGGGTCCCAGATTCATTCTGAGGCACCTCCACACCTATATTGGGGCACCACAACAGGGACAGGTATGAACTGGCAGCTTTGTTGCCCACTACCCAGTTCCAGGCCATAGATCCAGGGCCGACTAACCAGGGGAATTGTGTCCACCTTGCCAACCCCATGGTAGTCTCAGGCCTTAGGTCCAGTCTGGAGCCTCCAGAGGAATAATCAGGGCAGGAATCCCAGACCAAAGGAGAATCTGTGTCATTCAGAACCAGAAGAGCTTCCCAGCTGGCTGACAGTGGCCAAGTGTAGTAAGAGTCTACTGTTGCTCAGACCCAAACCAGGTCGGGAACTTGCAGAACTTAGACCAGGAGTGCAACAATTAGGTTTTGATCTGGATGACATCACTTTGGAAGTGATGGAAATTCTCGGGTCTGGAGCCTGAGCTGTCCCTGAGATTCTGAAATAACATAACTCATTACCCCAAGAAAACATCAGTGGGACCAGCCCAGATCTTTCCTACAGAAGTACACAGAACCTGGCCTTAACATAAAGTTTGAAGTCAGAAAGTGAGCAAAACAAACAAAAACCAAAAAAAGACCACCACCATAAAAAGCTATTATGGTGACTCAAAATCTGTAAGCAAAGCCTCAAAGAAAAATACAGCTTGACTGCAAATTTAACTAGATTTCCTGAAAGAGATAAAGCAAGAGTTAAAAAAAAAGTTAATGTTTTTGTCAATGAAATGAGTATGCTATAGGAAAAATATGGAAAAGAAATAAGAGCTGTAGAAGAAAGAACCAGAAAGGTAACTGACTGCTTGGCACAAGAGGTATGAAACCCCACCAACATGTTCCTTAAAAGTTAGAATGGACCAAAAGAAGCCAAAGACTACATGAGAAAACAAGAAATATTTTTTTAAAAAATAAAAGACTAAAAAAATAGAAAATGTAAAGTATCTCATGACAAAAATCACTAACTGCTCTGGAAAATAAATCAAGGACAACATATTTAAGAATCATTAGATTATCTGAACACCATGGTCCCACAAAAGCCTAGACGTCATATTTGTTGTTTGTTGTTGTTCGTCGAGGAAAACTAATGACATCACCATGGGTGATGTCTTGAATCACGAAATGTCGTCAGCCTCACTCTCTCTTCCAGAGTCATCAGAGTCCAGTGGCAAGAAAGAAAAAGTCAAGACAACTGACAATAGCCTGGGATGCGGTGGATGGCCTTGGCCTCTTTGATGTCTGAGCAAGCTCTGAGCTCTCCACAGTACATGCTTGAGCCACCTTCATGGCCATTGGAACCAGTTGTTCTTGCCCTCCCATTCTGTACATTATATTTAAAGAAATCATGAAGGAAAACTGTACAGATATCTTGGAACCAGAGGGCAGAGTGGAAGTAGAAGGAATCTACTGGTCACCTCCTGAAAGAAACCCCAAAGTGAAAACCCTCAAGAAAGAGAATGCCAAAATCAAGAGCTTCCAGGTCAAAGAAGAAGTACTGTGAGGAGCCAGTAATATTTCAAGGACTGAGGAGGCACCGTCAAGATCGCACAAGATTTTAGAGTCACCGTTCAAAAGGAGCAGAAAGCTTGGACTATGATATTCCTGAAGACAAAGGACATGATAGGCCTACAGCCAAAAATAGCTTACTCAGCAAAACAAAGTAGACGCCTACTATGGGGAAAAATGGACCTTTCCTAGAGGACTTCCAAACATTCCTGATGAAAAGAAGAGAGCTGCATAGAAACTTGGACAGTCAAACACAGGAGTTAAGAGAAACATGAAAAGGTAAACGTGAACAAACAATGATAAAGGACTAAACAAGGATAAACTGCTTACATTCTAACATGGGGGGGATGTTATGTGACACTTCTGATTATATAATCAAGGGTCATAGAAGGAGTCGAAGTAGGAGGCCTAGGAAGCTAGTTTTGTGATGTCTTGGTATGAAAAGATGAATAGAAAGGAAGGGGAAGAGAAATACACTGGGAAGTGGGGAGAAGGTTAAGGAAAATTATCTTAGAATGCACAAGGAGAATTTGTGTAAACCAGGAAGAGGGGATTAAAGGGAGTAGCTGTTAAGGCTTACAAGTGCACTAAGACTTTTGAGACATGCTGTATGTTCTCATTGGATCCTTCACAAAACTATGTGAGATGGGTGGTATCATTATCTCCTCTTTACAGATTGGTTAACTGGGTGTTGAACCCAGTCACATAGCTGTTAAGTGTCCAAGCCAGTAATTGTAGTCAGGTCTTTCTTATTCATACCCACTGTTGCCATCTGGTGGCCTCAAAGTAGGGTGAACTAGAGGCAGTGAAGCTAGATAGGGAGCCATTTCAGTAATTTAGGTGTCGAGATGTTGGGAGCTGGATCTAGTGGGCGTGGCAGTGAGAAAGAAGGATTTTTTAAAAAGCCTTTTTAAAGTTGTTTGAGTTACTATATACTGGGAAGTCATTATGAGAGCTGAAAATAAAAGTAGAGGAGCCCCAAATGTTTGCTTGTTTAGTAATGAAAATAAATGGAGATCTGACAGAGAACTTAAGAGAAATATTCCCCCAGGCTTCTGCAATACTTACAGAAAACAATTTAAATTCACACCTTTTTGAATGGCAGTCTGTCCTCAATAGACAAAATAAATATAAGCACGCTGAGTACCAAAGCCCTGTGCTAATCATGGTGAAACAAAGAAAAGCCAAAAAAAAAATGGTCTCTGCTCTCATGGAGCTCCTATCTTAATAGCAAACTTCAACAGTTTTCTTCCAACTTTAACAAATCTAAAAATCGGGAAATTTGTTCTCTTCTTGTCCTGTTATAAAGCCACTTTACTTTCAAGGGCAAGACACTGAAAAACATTGCTCAGAAAATAGAGTCTCTTCTTAATTTTGTATCTTTGTAGTTGGTGAAATCTCAGAGCCCTGTGAATAATAATAAATAGTGTGTGCAACAGCAGAGTCCGAGCCCGAATTCGAAAAAGGCATTTATTATTCTTTCTCATGAGAAAGGATGCCACTCAAGCAAGAGAAGTCAGGGGCGTAGAGCGAAGGAAAAAGCCTGTACTTATCGTCCTAACGCAAGCCCCCTCCCCACTTCTCCCCCTCCCTCCCATTGGCTGGGATTTAGGGTGCATGATCTAACTGCCATGTCAGTGTTTTCTGCAGCTGTTTGTGCAAATTCCTTAAGGATGAGGGTCTTTGTGAAAAAACAGGATATCTGTGGTCAAACTGGTCAGGTGTGCCAGGAGGTCATGTAGCAACCCTTGTGCTAGTCTCCTAATCTAACTGCTGAAACTGTCCAGATAGCTATTAACCCTTGAGGAGACTTCACTCACTATCCATCTCACACAGTAGTACTAGTGTATTATCCCAATTTTACAAATAACAGAAATTGAAACTCAAAGAAGTTAAAATGAAGTTCTTGTCGTACCCTGAATAAATACTGGTGATAGAATCCATACTTGGGTCCCTTCTCCACTGACTCTAAGACCAAGATGTCTTTATCCTTTATACATGCCCTTAAGAATCAGGGTTGTTATTCTGGTAGAGAGCCAAAGATTCATTGACATTTCCAAACAGTGTCTTTTAGACCCCAGTGTTTCATCTGTAGCATTGTTTTGTGACTAAATATTGAGGATATCTACCATTCTTTTTTCCTCCGTAACTGATGAACATATTTTTATTTCCTTAAATATTACCCAGTTACATGTAAAAAAAAATTTAACATTAATTTTTAAAAATTTTGAGTTTAAAATTTTCTCTCTCCCTCTAGTCCCTCTCCCTTTTAAGAAAGCAAGCAACATGACTTTGATTTTACTTGTGAAGTCATGTAAAACCTACTTCGATATTAGCTGTCACAAAAGAAAACCCACAAGAAAAATAAAGTTAAAAAACTATACTTCAGTTTGTGCTCAGAGGACATCAGTCCTCTCTGGAGGTGGATATTGTTTTTCATCATGAGTCCTTAGGAATCATCTTGGATCATTCTTTGTCATAGTAGCAAAGCCATTCACGATTGACCAGTGTAAAATACTGCTGTTACTGTGTACAACGTTCTCTTGATTCTGCTCATTTCACTTTACATGAGTTCAGATAAGACTTTCCAGGCTTTTCTGAAACCATCCAGCACAGTGATATTCCGTCACAATCATATACCACAACTTGTTCACCCATTTCCTAATTGATGAGCATCCCCTCAATTTCTAATTCCTTGCCAACACAAAAAGAGCTGCTATAGATATTTTTATAAAAATAGGTCTTTTTCCCTTTCTTCTGATCTCTTTGGGCTACAGTTCTAGTAGTGGTATTGCTGGATAAAAGAGTATGTATGCATGGTTTTATAGCTCCTTGGGTGTAGTTCCAAATTGTTCTCCAGAATGGTTGGACCAGTTCACAATTCCACCAGCAGTGCATTAATGTCCCAATTTTTCCACATTCCCTCCAGCATTTGTCATTTTCTGTCATGTTAGCCAGTGTGATGGGAGGAGGATGTACCTCAGAGTTATATTAATTTGCATTTCTCTAATTAATAGTGACAGAGCATTTTTTCATGTGAATACTGATAGCTTTGATTTCTTATTCTAAAAACTTCATGTCCTTTGAACATTTATCAACTGAGTAGTAGCTCTTATTTTTATAAATTTGGTTCAGTTCCCTGTATATTTGAGAAATGAGGCCTTTATCAGAGAATCTTGCTGCAAAATTTTTTTTTCCAGTTTCCTGTTTTCCTTCTAATTTTGGCAATTTTGTTTGTGTAAAAACTTTTAACTCATGTAATCATGTGATCCTCTTTATCTTGTTTGGTCATAAATTTTTCCCTTATCATAGATCTGACAGGTACATTATTCCATGCTCCCATGTTTACTTATGATATCACCCTTTATATCTAAGTCGAATGGGAACCTGAGGCCCCGAGGCCACATGTGGCCCTCTAGGTCCTCAAGTGGGGCCCTTTGACTAAATCCAAACTTCACAGAACAAATCCCCGTGATAAAAGGATTTGTTCTATAAAACTTGGACTCAATCAAAAGGCTGCTCCCAAGGACCTAGAAGCCACAGGTTCCCCACCCGTGGTCTAAATCATTTATCCATTTTGACCTAATCTTGTAGTTTGAGCTGTTGGTCTGTGCTAGTAATTGCCAGAGTACTCTCCTGTTTTCCCAGTAATTTTTGTCAAATGGTGACCTCTTGCCCCCAAAGTTTGGATTTTTGGTTTTATCAAACACTAAATTACTATGATCATTTATCACTGTAGCTACTCTATCCCGCTGATCTACCACTCTATTTCTTATCCAGTTAACAGATTGTTTTGATGATTCCTACTTTGTAATAGAGCTTGAAGTCTGGAACTGCAAGGCCACTTTCCTTCACATTTTAAAAAACTGATTACCTTAATATTCTTCACCTTTTGTTCTTCCAGATAAATTTTTTCTTCTAGCTCTATGAAATCATTCTTTGGTAGTTTGATTGGTATGGCATGCTAACTGTTCTTCCTTTAAACTTACCCATGAAAGCCTGTTTTGTGTAACTGCTTATAGTGTGCCTTCATCTGGCGGATCTTTGTGTACCTTCCTAGGTGGAAGCTAGATATTGAGTTATATGAAGAAGCATTCTTACTTTGCTTCTACCTCACTAGGGGGATATGAGGTATGATCTTTAAGTTTTTGCTTTGACATATATTACATCTGCTTTGAGTTGGGTTTTTAAAATTTAACAGTAAGGGTGTTCGATTCCTACCTCTATTTTTTTAAACAAATGTCACGGAACAAGGATGATATCTGCATTAATTCACTTTGTTTAGCACTATTTGCAGGTTTTTGCTCTTTAGTAAGTTATGCTATGATGATTATTCTAAAATTTTTTGCATCCACTTAAAAAAATTTTTAGTTTTATGTGAAAGCCAATTGGAGCAGGCACTTAAGAAGTCTGGGAGAGATGTTGTTGTTTTAATTTCTTCTGGCTCACCACAGATATTTGAGGGTTACTTTTATCACAATGAAAGAACATTAAGGGTCTTAAAGTAATAGTTTTATGCATTTTTGATATTATACAATAGATTTTTTCTTTCTATTGTTGAAACTCCATCCCCTACCCACCCTCCTCAGTAATCCAAATCAGTTGTCCTAACTGGATCTGAAGGAGAAATAGCTACAGCAGCACATAAGGTTGTGGTCCTCATCTAGAAGGGGTAGTCTTTGGCCTTTGCCACCAACTTGCCAAATATAGGTGGCTCTTAACTGGACTGATTTTGAAGTAACCTACATAGAAATGTCTGAAGAAAATCCCTCAGGTAGCCAACAAGGCACAAAGTGGCAAATTGTGATTAGGAACACCAAGGGATACCAAGTTCAGTGTCAATATATTCAAACCAAGTTGACTCAAAGCAAGTTTCAGAGCTCAGTCAGTGGCTACAATCCTAATCCATAAATAATACTATTCCGTGGAGATTACCTGCTCCTTAAGCCAGAAAAAGACTTGTCTTTTAAAGGAACCATTTAGCCTGTCCCAGATAGTTGATTTCTTTTTTTGAGAGTTCACTTTACAACAAGGATGATTGCAAGTTTGGGCTTGGGACTAATTCTTGCCTTTAAATAAGAGGGTTACAAACTTTTTTGTATCCCTGACAGAAAAGCAGTGAAGACATTAAGCAAAAAGGACTTGCTTAATTGTCATTCTGAAATTTTTCCTTTGTAATGAAATTTAAAAAGTTCCTTCCTGCAATTACAAAGGATCTTCAGAGATTGATTCCTGAAATTGCCAGAAGTGATGTACTTTCGGGGCCTTGCTGAAGGAAGAGCCCAAGCCCTAGACAGTTATGGAAACCTTGTGGGAAAGACTTTGTGTTCAGTGTTCGTGTGGGGGCTGTTGGAATCATTTGAAATGTGCCATGTCCTGGTACCTCTTTCTCACCATTTCAGGAGTGATTGCAGTTGAAATAGAGCAGAGATTTTAATTGCAAATAATTTAGGGATAGGTGTGTATTTTATTCTCCATGACAGTTCAGTAAAATAGTTATTTTTCCAAAAGCTCCAGAGTCTCATTAGGGCATGAGTGAACTTTAAAATGTGAATGGTTTAATGTATTTGTAAAGTACCTTGCAAATGCACTGTACATGTGTGTGTGTGTGTGTGTGTGTATATATATATAATATATATGTGTGTGTGTGTGTATGTGTATGTATACACATACACACACACACACACACACACACACGCACACTGTTTGTTTATTTAGCATACTTACTAACCAATCACCAGACAAAGGTCCTGGATCCTATCCCCCAGCAACTAGGGTTTCCTTCTTCATCCGTGACATAGACCTGAGGTTCTCTGTGAACTTTCCTTCTCACCTTTGAATCCCAGGGGCACTAGAGCAATAGGTAAGGGTGCTATTTGGCCCTGGGTATCACAGGTACTAGAAAGTTCTAGATAGGGAAAATCTAATCTTAAATTGACTTTCACTGGAGGGGAGGGGTGCGGTTTGGGATATGGCAGCAGGTCCTCTGTCTTTCTCCCTGCCATAGAGGTATGATAATGCAAGATTGACGTAGCCTGCTGATGGCATTTAGTGAGGAAGGAAGAGGACACTGTGAGAGCAGACTTGGTACCATTAATGTCTAGGGGTCTTGCTGCACAGTGAGAGGAAGTGGAACAGAGAGACAGGACTAGACCTGTTTGTGCCTAAGGGGAAGGAAGAGAAGAGACTAAGGAAGAAGTCAGAGGAGCCATGAGTCATGCACAGCCAGGACCTGGGACTGTAACTGGAAAAAGTTAGTAATGAAGAAATTCATGGATCTTTTAAAAAATAGGCCTCTAAAGCATCTTTAGCTTTTCATGAAAGTCATGAGTTATTTTTATTTGATTCAACAATTGTACATAGAGTACCTACTCCAATCCATGCCCAGTGCTGCAGATTCAGACAGAAACAAAATTGAGCAGCCTCTGTGGATCTAGAACTGGAAGAGAACTTCCGTATCTGCTCATCCACCCCCTTGCATTACATAGAGGGGGAAACAAGCCCAAGTTCACGTAAGGTAGGGAGAAACAAAGCTAAGATCTCAACCAAGCAGAGCAAGAAACCCACGCAAGCTGATGTCTATACAGCACTTAAAGAATGCCTTATATACCTAATTTCATTGATCCTTACAATGTCATATTACAAGTATATCAAAGTAAACTGATACCTAGAATAAGCTACGTGTTTGGGAAACCTAGGTGATGTAAAAACAAGATATGAATAGAAATTTTTTTTTCGAAGAAGTTCCATGATTTGCCTTTGGCAACTGTTTAGTGTTGCAGATGGGATTTGAGCCCTGACTTAGAAATTTTCTTTACTACTTCCGTCATCATCTTCTCTCACAAGATTGTAGCCATAAATCCAGACGTCACTTAATCACCAAGTACTTACAGAAAACGTCTATACCATGTCCCTGCCACTGTGCTAAGCAATTGAGATACAAATACAAAGAGTGAAACAATCACTACATTCAAGAAATTTACATTTTAATGGAGAAGAAGCCAAGTACATATAAAAACATGCAGCATAAACATAAAATTAATAAATGGAAATACAAAGCAGTTAAATACAAGGTCATTTGAAAGAGAGGGCATTAGCAGTTGTGAGGATTAGGAAAGACCTTGCAGAAGATGGATTTTTAGAGACCTGCATCTTTATTAAAATTTTTTCATTAACAAACATTTTTTTTCTTTTTCACATTTCCTACCTCCATGCAGAGGGGAAAAAAAAGAAAGAAAAAAATTCTTGCATTGACCATTTCCAAAAAATGTGTTTAAGCAGTCCTTGTCATATATTATGGCACAGTAATATTCCATTACATGCACGTACCATAATATGTTCAGCTATTTCCCAGTTGATGGGCCCACTTCTTCATGTCTGCTTCTTTATTCCTACCAAAAAAAAAAAAAGAGCTGAAGTGTTCTTTCCCTCTTTGTTTGCTCTTTGGAGTATAAGCCTAATAGTGGAGTGATTTATGGTGGTTACAGTTTTACCAACTGTAAGGACATAGTTCCAAATTGCTTTCCAGAATGGTTGGACCAATTTCCAGCTCCCCCAACACTATATGAGCATGGCTGTTTCTCACAGCCCTTGCAACAATTGTTATTTTCCTTTTGTAATCTTTGACAATCCGGTGGTATGATATGGAACCTCAGAGTTCCTTAGTTACGGTTTCTCTAATTAGCGATTTGGAGTATTTTTTTTTTTTAGTGTTTGTTGATAGTTTAGATTTCTTTCTTTTGAAACTTGCCTATCCTATCCTTTAACCATTCATCTACTGAGGAATCACTTTTCTTATACATTCGATTAAATTTTTTTAAGATTTGATATCCTCATCCCAACCTACATGCACACTTACCACATCTTCAGAGTTAGGCTGGCTACATGTCCCTCTCAAGTGCCTAGGGATACCCTTGAGGAACTAGAGATCTTTTTTTCTAGTACCAGTTCCCATTCTGGTGTGTTCTCCTTAATGTTAACCTTCAGTGATTAGAATCCCAGTTTTGTGGCCAGTTAACATCAGTTAGCTTTTACAGAGTCATATTTATTGCAAAGGTAGAGCAAGAAACAGCAGTTACAAAGCATTTCCCTCTGAACCAAGAAAGTTAGACTCTCTCATCTATCATTTCAGTCCCGAGGAAGGAATGTTTTTTGTTTTACTTAAAACATTTGCTACAAAGCATTGACCCCACCAAATTCACTCACAAATGTGTCCTAGCTGATGGATGATTCCTTGTTTCTGCTCCCACTGCCCTGGGTTATGTAGATTACTCATCAGGGCCTGGCTGTATCTTGCAAATCCTAGCATGTACTTCAGCTCTCATACTGTTGACACTCGCTATTCTTACCTTTCAAAGGTCACAAGGTTTTACCCATCCCCAATATTTCTTTACCACAAAGCAGGAAGAATTGGCAAAACACAGACAGAAGCAGCAGCAGGGCCATGTGCTCACAGACCACTTGGCAGTGGCCCTGGTAGGGTAATAAAGGCCCAAAGGGTCCTGTCTTCCCACCAAAGTCTTACATCCTTGTCTTCTACATTGGAACATAGCCAGGTAGGAAAGAGGAAAAGAAAGTGACTCGCTTTGTTTAGTTAGGGCCTCTATCTTTCCGCCACGTGGTTAGCACACAGCAGGCTGGCCCTCTGGGTATGTATGCATGCTCCACATTGGAGAGTTGGGCCCTTCTGCTCACTACAAGTTGTCTGGCCTTTCCAGAAGTAGGATCTTTAGCTTTTTCCACATGGTCCAGCACCAAGCAGAACACATGGCATGTACTCTGGGGATGAACTCTATTGGCCAGGCCAGCGGCCATTAAAGATTTTTTTTTTTTTGGTCAAAAGTCTTTGGGGGTTTGAAGAGTAGGAAGGGCAAGAGAGTGGAAAATGTCAAGGAGTTTTGAGATGAGAAAGGAAGAGTATTGTGTACACATTGTGTATGTAATGTAATTCATACTGCATCTGTCACTGTTTCAGATTCATTAAGTGTTTTATTCACAATAACCCTGTGAGGGCAGTGTAAGTATAGGACTTTTCTTTTTATAGGTGACTAAGCAGTCTGGGAGGGGTGCCATGACTTAC
This sequence comes from Trichosurus vulpecula, assembly GCF_011100635.1. NCBI lineage: Eukaryota > Metazoa > Chordata > Mammalia > Diprotodontia > Phalangeridae > Trichosurus > Trichosurus vulpecula. The sequence goes on from NC_050578.1 coordinate 168,192,404, forward strand.
CCACACCCACAACAAAGCACTCAACTCCCAGAATATATTGTTTGTCATCATAAAAGAATAAATTTGGGCTGGTATCCTGTAGGAATAGAATGGTTAGCGTATTCCTTAATGGGGTCCCAAAGGTTTAGACTTAATACAAGTAAAGGTGACTGAACAAATACCATAATGAACTTTTATGTAGACCAAACTGGGTAGCCCACATGACTGCGTGGAAAAACATTTTGTCTCTCATAGAATATTCACAACATTTTAAAGCCATTTTTAAACTCTGTGACTAACTTGCCTTTCCTCCTTGTTCATTTCAGTTGAGACAGTCCCAGTCCTATTGCACAGACACAGAATGCCTTCAGGAATGTGAGTAATTGTACTTCTGGTGGTGATGGTATAAGTAGGGGTGGGGGGGTAGAGGGGGAAAGGCTATGAGGGGTAAGAGGTTAGACAACGGTGGAAAAACCTCAGTGATTGGAGAGAAAAAAAAAATTTTTCTACTACTTACTCCTTGTGTTTAGGCTGCTCTGGGGAAGTAGAATTTCAGGTTGGCAAACTCATTTAATGAAAACAGTACAGCCCAACAAGAGACACACAGATTTCTGAGTAGACTTAGTATCAAATGGTATCTCTTCAAATGTAGCATGAAAAAAGCCTGATCTAACATAGGCCTTGTAGAGTATTGCTTTTCCCTAACATGGACTTTATAAGAAAGTTCTTCTGTATTAAACCTGGAAACGCCATGTTTGTCTGAATATCTTTATCCCCTTTTGTCTATATGTATGAAATTAGAACCCTGGAGAAAGAGCAAGTGTCAACTGCCCTTCAGGGTGGGTCTGAATGTGTCTGACTTCCCAGGCAGCTGCAGTACAAGGGAGAGAGCTCAGCATCTGAAGTCAGAGAACTGATTGACCGGCTCGGGGCAGGGCGTTTAACTCCATTGAGTCTCAGTGTCCTGCTCTCTAAGATGTTGAGAATAATGATTGTGCTTTCTCTCAAGATTGTTAGGGTCAAATGAGATAATGTAACAATTTAAAGTTCACAGAGTGTTGTAAAAGCACCACCTACTTTTATGGAAAAAGCATCATGCTTACACGGCTATGAGTCTGCAAAGATGCAAGAACATATTTATATGATAATACCATTATTATTTCATAGTAAGATAATTGTGAAAGATAACAAAATGTTTGTGTTCAAAGGCACAATGCAAAAATTACTTGAAACCACATTAAGTCACTTGTTTTACCAGGATCTTTGTGTCAGGCTTGTAATTCAGAACATCACAAGTCCATAGGTCATATCAAGATAACTTGTTTTTTTCGGTGACCTGCGTATCTTTTTCTTTTCATTCATCACAGTTACAAGTGCTTTTGTCCACTGCAGGGGAGTGGGAAAAAAAATAGCTTTTTCATTCTGCCAGTTTGAATTCTGGTCACAGTCCAAGCAGAGAGACTCCACTGAGGCTCTTTGTTCCTCATTGTCTCTGTTGGGGCTCAGTTTCTTCTTGTGAAAATCATGGTAATTATTCTTGTGCTACCTATCTACCACATTGGTGGTTGTGAGGGGAGGCACTGTGTACCTTTCTATAAATAATTGTAAAATGGTGGCACTTGCATGGAACCCAGCCAACTGCCTCCTTAGCCACAGGTGCTTAAGACCTCCAGTGAGGTCTCTTAGAGGATTAGCAAGAAGCAGGGGAGGGGTTGGGGTTAGGGAGAAAAGAAGTCACTGAATTCTTTCTGTCTCTCCTCGTTGCCACCAGAGCTCCTGACCTAGGTAAGAGGAGACCTCTCTCCTCATCCGGGAACCTCTGTGCCTCCTAGTCTTTAGTGCTTCTGGCTCTGCCCTTTCTGATGGCACACCAGGCTTGTAAGCTTCCATGTATCTCCTTTCAGTAATCCCAGAATCTGTGCTGGAAGAGCCCTCAGAGCCCCTCTAGTTGCACTCGTATCTGAACAGGAACACCTACTGGACAGTCAAGTCTCCTTGGCAGGAAGAGAGCTCCAGGAACAGTGAACCCATGAGCTCCTGAGCCAACCCTGACTACTTTTTTTTCATGCAGCTGTAATTGTTAGGAAGTTCTTTGTTGGTTTTGTTTTTTATAGTAAGAGACCTGCATATTTACCCTAGGTAGAGTTCCTTTGTCCTCTTTTCTATGAGAAGGAAGTAAGGTTTGTTAGAACAAGGTAGCACTGTTAGGTAGGAGGGTAGAGCTTTGTAGCTGAATCATATTTGTGGGGGCCTACAAGTAAGAAATTGCAGGATCTGAGTGTATATTCACTTGATAGTCCTCTTGGTACTCAAGCTAGTATTTTTCTTGTATTTGAAGCCCACCCTAATAATAAGGATACATGCAAAAAAGGGTTTTGAGGTAAACAAGGCTCTGATTTTTATTTTTTGTCTTTAACTGTGATGTTTAAAAAAGTTTGAGACACATAGTTTCTGGCTAATTTAATCATTTTAGTAATAAGGCTAGCAGGTTATTAATAAAGGATGGTCATTTGGCCTGCTCTCTTTGACCAAAGATTATCAGTCTGGTGGAGGGGACTCATGGTTTATATTGCCTTCAGAACAGTTGTGTGTGTTTGTCCTTCATTCTCGATGAGGACCATGACATCAGGGAAATGATGACATGATTTGCAGTTGACTTGGGATTTGAGTGAGGGAGAGCTGTGCAAGGTCATCAGCCTCACTTTCTCCTCCAGAGCCATCTGGATCCAGGGACCAGATATTCACCAGGAGGACTGGAGGTGGCCCAGGATGCATTAGGAGACCCTGGCCCTTTCAGGTTAGGGTCTTTTTAGGTTCTCATGTTAAGTGAGGTAATGCCTATTCAGTGAATAAGCCTCTTTAAGAAGTTAATCAAGGGATGGCCCCTTTGATCAAAAACTAAAAAAAAAAAAAATCAAATTGGGTGAGGAAGACCTTCAGGGTTCCTGCCCAAAAGAGAAATAGTTACTATTTAGTATTTACATTTACTCTGTGTGAGGAGGGCTCCAGAGTGAGTTGGGTTTAAGGCTTGGTTTTTAAGAAAGAAATCTAGCCAGTAAACCCAAAGTTAAGGAGGCAGCCTTTGGTCATCAAAAATGGACCTTCCTTTGGGTGGAGCACCCTCAGGTAGAGAAAGGAGAGGAAAGGTGAGGCTACTCACAGGTTTTGTTTGTCCTGGTGAATATCAGGCCACTGGACCCAGATGGCTCTGGAGGAGAAAGGTTGGTGACCTTGCACAGCTTACCCTCACTCAAATCCCAAGTCAACTGCAAGTCATGTCATCATTTCCCTGATGTCATGGTCCTCTTCAAAAACGAAGGACAAGGGGCAGCTAGGTGGCGCAGTAAGTAGAGCACTGGCCCTGGAGTCAGGAGGACCTGAGTTCAAATCAGTCCTCAAACACTTGACACACTTACTAGCTGTGTGACCTTGGGCAAGTCACTTAACACCAATTGCCCTGCCTTCCCCCCTCAAAAAACAAAATCCAAAAAGAAAAGAGAGTGAAGGACAAACACAACCTGTGAGTAGCCTCTCCTCAAGTAGCAGTCAAATCTAATTAGTTAATGGGATTGGAGGTGGGCTATATTAAAAATGAAGGGCTTAGTATCTTTTGAATAGGGAAAGTATCTATACCAGACTATCCATAGCTTCAGGTTATCAGTTCAAAGAAAGTATACGTCATCCAAGCTTGAGCAAACACAATAGCTTTGACCACATTGTTGGGGCCTTGAACAAGATCTATGAGAATGAATGCAATCTCATTATCAGTAATGTCCTTCGGAAGAAAAACTGAACTTTTAAAGGATTGTAGAAGAAGGAGAGAGAGCTCTGAATTTTCCCCCAAATCATTGGTTATTAATAATAATTTCTCACAAAAATTACTTCCTTTTAGAAACATCCTAAGATGATTAATCCAAAAATGAAGTCTTGCTTCCTCATTCCTGAAACTATATTCTGCTTTTCAAATTGTCCATTCAAATACTCATGTACAGGAGCAGACCAGTACTCCCAAGGATGCGGTGAAGGTGGAGAAGCAGAAATTAGAAGAATGATATAGCACTTCAGTGAGGAAAACTATTTGCTCTAGTCTGAGTATTATCTGTAATGGGAATAGACTAAAAGCATTTCCAGTCAGATCAGGGGAAGCCAGGATTAGGTTCATTATCACCATTATTATTCACTTCCTGTGCTAGGCATGCTAGCTATAGCAATGAGAAGAGAAAAAAATGAAGGAATAAGAATAGACAATAAGAAAAAAAACCACTTTTGCAGATGATATGATGGTATACTTAGAGAATCAACTAAAAAGCTAGTTGTAATAATTAACAGCTTTACCACAGTTGCAGGATATAAAATAAACCTACATAAATCATGAGCTTTTCTAAATATTACCAATAAAACCTAGCAAGAAGAGATAGAGAAATTCCATTTAAAATAACTGCAGACAGTATAAAATACTTGGGGATTTACCTGCCAAGACAGACACAAGAATTATATGAATACATTTACAAAACATTTTCCCACAGAAACACAGGTCTAAACAAATGGAGAAATAATGATTGCTCATGGGTAGGGCAAACCAATAAAATAAAAATGACAATTCCACCTAAATTAGTTTACTTATTTTGTGCCATACCAGTCAAACTACCAAAGAATTATTTTATAGAGCTAGAAAAAAATAACAAAATTTATCTGAAGAAATAAAAGGTCAAGACCGTCAAGGGAGTCAATAAAAAAAATTAATAAAGGCGTCCCAGCCTCTCAAACTGTAACATAAAGCAATAATCATCAAAAAAAAGCCTGGTATTAGATAGAAAACAGAGTGGCTGATCAGTGGAAAAGATTAGGTGCACAATATGTGGAAGGAAATGATTACAATAACCTGGTGTTTGACGAACCCAATGATCCCAGCTATTACAGCAAAACCTCACTGTTTGACAAAAACTGCTGGGAAAGTTGGAAAGCAGTCACACAGAAACTAGGTGTAAACCAGTATCTCACACCATGTATCACATGACTACATGATTTAGACATAAAGGGTGATGTAAGCAAATTAGGGGAAAATATTACCTGACAGATCTATGGATAAGGGAAGAGTTCATGACCAAACAGGAGGTAGAGAGGATGATGGGAGGTAAAATAGATGATTCTTGATTATATTAAATTAAAAAGTTTTTGTACAAAATTAGAAAGCAAAAAGGAAACTGGAAAACAATTTTATAGCAAGTTTCTCTGATAAAAAGGCCTCGTTTCTCAAATACATAGAGAATTGAACCAAATTTATAAAAATAAGAGCCATTCAAGAAATAGTCAAATATGAACAAGCCGTTTTTGGAAGAAGTCAAAAAAAGAAGAAGAAATCAAAGCTATCAATAATCATGTGAAAAAAATGTTCTAAATCATTATCTATTATAGAGAAATGCAAATTAAAACAATTCTGAGATACCATATCACACCCATCGTATTGGCTAACATGACAGAAAAGGAAAATGACAGATGCTAGAGGTAATGTGGAAAAATTGGGACATACTAAAGCACTGTTGGTGGAGTTGTGAACTAGTCCAACTATTCTGGAGAATATTTTGGAACTCAGCCCAAAGGGCTATAAAACTGTGCATGCCCTTTCACCCAGCGATGCCACTACTAAGACTGTACCCAAAGAGATCAGAGAAGAAGAAAGAGGACCTGTATGTACAAAAAGATTGACAGCAGCTGTTTTTGTGGTGACCAAGAATTGGAAGGTGAGGGGATGCCCATCAATTGGGGACTGGCTGAACAAGTTGTGGTACATGATTGTAATGGAATACTATTGTGTTATTGAAATGACATGCAGGATGTTTATGGAAAAACTTGGAGAGACATATGTGAATTGCTACACAGTAAAATTTAGCAGAACAAGGAGAACATTACACACAATAACAGCAATATTGTATAATGATCAACTGTGAATGACTTGGCTATTCTCAGCAGTGATCCAAAGACATTTCCAAAGGACTTATCCACCTCCAGAGAAAGAAGTGATGGAGTCCACGTGCAGATTGAAACATACTTTTTAATTTTCTTTTATTATTTCTGGGAATGAGGAGGGGAAGTTGGTCTGTGTCTTATTTTACAATATGGCTAACATGGAAAATTTTTTCATGACTACACATAGATAATCTATATCAAATTGCTTCCATCTCAGGGAGGGGAAGGAAGGAGAGTATATAGAGCTCAGAAATTTTAAGAAGAATGTTAAAAGTTTTTGTTTACATGTAATTGAGAAAAATGAAGTAAAAATTAAACGTGGAGAAAAAAAAGAAATGATGCAAGGCATGGTTTCAGAAAACCTGGGAAGACTTCTTTGAGCTCATGGAGGAGAACATTGTCCACAATAACATAAGTTTTGTAATGATGCTTAAAGACTTAGCTACTCTGATCAATCAGTGATCCATGGCAGTTTCAAGGGACTCAAGATGAAAAAGTGTATGCACTTCCAGAGAGAGAACTAACGGACTCTAGGTTCAGATTGAAGCATTTGGGGCAGGGGGGGAAGCAACATGGCCAATGTGGAAATGTTTTGCGTGACTTCATATGCAATATATGGGGGAGGGGTTGAAGGGAGGGAAAGAATTTGGAATTGAACATAAAAATAAAAAAAATACTGATCTGAGAATAATTTATTCATCATCAGTCTTGTCCTATGGGAGCTGTGAGCATCATCTCATAGATATCTTTGGTTGTTTTAGGTGTTAATGCTCAAACCAGTTATACCAGTTGAAAAATAATCTTGTGTGCCTGTTTTGGGAAATAAGAATCTTTTTTTTTTTAAATACATTGGTGGTGTTCTGTGACCTTTTGAGCCAGCAACACCTGGGAACCAAATAAATCCCCATTCTTGTAAATGAAAAGTCTCTTAATCTGAATTACGTAATGTTGTTGATGATGTTCTGTCCTTTCAGTCACGTCCAGTTCTTTGTGACCCCCTTTTTGGGTTTTCTTGGCAAAGATACTAGAATGGTTTGCCATTTCCTTCTCTATCTCATTTTACAGATAAGGAACTGAGGCAGACAGAGTTAAGAGACTTACCCAGGGTCACACAGCTAGTGTCAGATTTGAACTTATGTAAGTGTTCCTAATTCCAGGCCCAGCACTTTTATCGACTGCACCTCCGAGCTCCCCAAATTACGTGACTGATCCCTGTAGTTGGAATCTCATTGCAGCTTCATTGGCAGTCTTTTTTTAGAACTCATTTTGGTGTTTGACTGCCATCTTCCTTTGGTTATTAGCTTCTCCTGGTCTTTAGGTCTAAGATGGAGAATTTAGAGCCCAGGAGTAGATAAAACATTTGCCTAGATTATAGTCGCCAGTCTAGCCTCTCTTTTATTGCTCCCTTTTAGCCTCTTCTCTCTGCTTTTACAATTTCAAATGTTATTTTTGAGTATATTTTGTTGTTTTTACATTTGTATTGGGTTTAAGTGAAGCCTGATCAACTACTTATTAGGAATGTGCTATAGACAGGACTCATGATTAGGAGGAGAAGTTGAACTTGAGAACTCTGAAGTCCCAGATCCTTGTGGTTACAGTAATATTTAGTTAAATGGATAACAGAAAATTTTAGGGTTCTGTATTTAATGTGGTAGCTTTGGTTTTCTAGTCAGTTCTGTTGCGTCAGAAATTATAGTGTGAAAAAGCCATGCTTGGAAAAACTCATGTGCTTGTTTATAGGCTCTAACTATACCTCATAAGGCTGTTGTTGGGGAAGTTTCTTTGTAATACTTGAAATGCTGTATAATGGGAGCTGTATCACTGTTTTGCATAAAATGTATCTGCTTTTTTGGTTGTGGTTGACCATTTTCATTTTGCCTAAATCTGATGACCTTTTCTCATTCCTTCTTAGATGATCTCCTGCATTTGATCCTGTTAAACACAACCTTCTTGAAATTCTTTCCTTTTTACCTTGGATACTGTACTGCATTTGGTTGTTCTTTTACTTAATACCAAGGCTTAGTCCTTGGCCTTTCATGTTATTAATACCAGTCCTCAGCCTTTACGTTGATGCTTCCCTATTGTGTTTGTAGCTCCCCCAAAAAAAGTTCTAATCCCAAATTTCTAAGTTTGTTTGGGACATAAAATTTGTAAAGAGGGAATTTCCTATGTCTTCAAGTAAGATAGGGAGAAACAATCATTCCCACCACACCAAGTATCCTTCGCAACTCCCTCATTTCTGATCCCTTCGCCACCATTCTTCTGGTTTTTTTAGGCCTAAAACCTTTGTCATTTTTAACTTCTCCCTCTTTTATCATTTTTATCTCATTGCCCTGTTCGTTCTTGCTCTTGGCTTTGTCCTTTCCTTTACATTACACCTACTACCTAACTAGTCTGGACCATCATAACCTCACTATGTTTCTAGTAACTTTGCTGATACATTCTACTCACCATGGCAAGATTAATCTCCCTAAAATACTTTCAAAATCTACTCAATTAAAAAAAAAGAATTTATACAAGATGAGGTCTGCCTTCATAATTTATCTGCCCCTTGTCATATTCTTGACTTCGAATCTCTATTCAGTTTAGACCATTCTCCTTAATTAACTCCCGTATAGCACCTTGCTAGATAACAGTAGCAATTCATCTTCATTGAGTACATATATTTTCTTATGTGATGCTCACAGTAGCTCTGTGAGATGATATCATCTCTCTTTACACTTGAAGAAATGGAGGCTCAGAGAGATTAAGTAGCTTGCTCAGGTATAGTAAGATCTGAGCTGGGGTTTAAGCCTGTCTAAGCTCCCACACGTTCCACTGAATAACTAGCCTTTTTAAAAGTCATTCATAATAAGAATTTTAATACAAGCTTTGTATTTTTAAAAAGCTTCACAAAATTAACATTTTTTTTGGTTGTTAAATATTGGGAACTGTTGGGAAGCAAAAAGACTAATGTTAAGTTGAACATTGATTGTACTCTCAAAATCCCAATTAAATTGATTATTTAAATTGTACCAAATTAGAAAACAAAACATTTCTAATGGAAAAAAGTATATCAGGTTAATATATGTTCTCCAGTACAGAACACATTTCTAAAAAAGTTTCCTTTTCCAACAATGTTCTTTTGATGGTTTGCACATTTAAATACATTTAAATATTTAGTCATAGAACATGTAGTTACTGTATAGTTGCCTTTTAAATGGGTATTTATTGGCTCAGTGGATGACACATATTTTAGCTTTTGCTCATTCATAACCCAGGGAATGCCCGTCTCTTCTCCTTTTTGCCAGTCCCAGCCTCATTTCATTCATAATCCTAGGATTACATATATACTCATTGCTTCAAGGGACTTAGAGGCTAGTTTTATAGACATAGTAGTTGGGACCCAGAAAACTTAAGTTACCCAGAGTTGCATAGACATTAAGTGGCAATGCCAGGGCTTGTATTCATGCCTTCTGATTTTAGATCCAGAACTTGTTCTAGTGCACCAGATCACTTGGACCAAGTCTTTCTGTACTGCTTTAGCCTGTCTTCCCTCTGAGTTCTTTAAAGCACTTAGTGTTTTTATGTCATGGACCCTTTCTCACAGTCATGTTTTTAAATAATTGAAGGAACTGCTTAATTTAAGTTAGAGATTAGTGAAAATAAAAATGTAACATTTTCCTATCCAAATTCATGGACCTCCTGAAATCTTTTCACGGGTTCTTGATCCCCAGTGAAGAACCCCTGAATTTGAGTCTCTCCCACAGCAGCCCAGCATTTATTTATTGAGTTAGTTTCTCATGTTATTTTTATCACTTAGTTCCTTGAGGACAGAAAACATCCTATTTCTTGTGTATCCTACGACAGTACACACCACTGTACTGGGCACATAAAAGACACATTAACTTCATTTCCTTAGATTTGAAGAAATTCCATGGAATCAACAGCATTTTAGTTAGAGTGAACAGGTCGGCAATCATCCCATTTGAGCTTTTAACATTGAAGCCTGTTTTTAATGACTAAAAATGTTAGTTTTCTTGATTAAACCTTAAGTCAAAATATTCCATTAGAGGTAGTTGGGTGGCACAGCAGATGGAAGATAGGCTTGAAGTCAGCAAGTCCTGAGCTCAGCTATGACCTCAGATTCTTACTAGCTCTGTGACCCTAGACATGTCATCTAACCTCTGCCTCAGTTTTCTCAGCTGTAAAATCAGGATAATAATACCCACCCTCAAAGGGTGGTTGTGAGGATCCAATGAGATTGCATCTCTAAAGCACTTAGCACAGTGCCTGGTAAGAAGTAGCATATTGAAACGTGCCCATTTCCTTTCCTTCCTTCATTCCATTTTCGTGCAGTGGTGAGAGGCAAGTGGTTGGTCACCATTTAACCCAAATTTTAGTGTGCTAAAAACATTGTATGTCTTAGTATGCTCTTTTTTTCTTAACATAGATCTAATGGGTCATTTTTTTTCTGTTTCTTTAATGTGTTTATGAGGTCTTTTATCTGTTTAAAACTCATCTTGTTATAAAATGTTGGGCTAAATCTAATTCCTTCCATACTACTGTCCAGTTTTTACAGGGATTTTAATCAATAGTGAAACCTCATCTCAGCATTTTCAAAGCCACTTCAATTCCTGCCAAAATCCTTGAGTTGTTGTCAGTACCAGTTTGGTCTGGGACTTCTGGAGCGGGGGCGGGGGCAGAGGTCTGTTCATAACAGGCCCTCTGTTAGAATCCTGTATATTACCTCACTATTTCCAGGCTCAGTGATTTGAAGTTGACAGATTTACTTCTGGGATCTTCACAAAGAATTGATTCCCAGCTTAATAGTCACAGAATTTCAGTTGGTACCAAACATAGAACTCACATTTTGGGATAGCGCCTCATGTTAGCTACTCTAGAGATCTTTTGGGCTGGTTCCATTGCTCTGAGGTTGCTGATAACAGGAAAACCCTGGCTCATTTCAGGGGTCTCTGTCTGTCGCACTTGAACTCCCCACCAGCCCTGTCATTCCTCTGGTCTTCAGTTTATCACCCTTGCTGTAGCTTCACTTTCTAACTCCATAGTTTTGGCTGTATAGTTAACCAGTTCATCTGTATATTTATATTGATTTATATTGTCTCCTACCTTTGTATTTCTTACTTCTTACCTTTGCTCAGCCCTGTATACCTCTCCATTTGCCTTCTGTCTGTTTAAAAGGAGTTTAAGGATTAGAAGTAAGGAAAGGTAGAGTTTTTGATTTGGCTTTTTTTAATTATTATTAATTGAGGGTTTTTTTTTAAGAGTAAGGGAGTACTGAGAATCTTTATAGGAAAAAGACAAGACAGTGCAGAAAGAGAGATTAGACATTCGAGAGAGATGGAGGTTAAAAGTGGAAAGAGTACTTCTCTTCCTGACTCAGGAAGGGAGGGTAAGTGTCCTTTTGAAAGAGGAGGAAATTTTAGGTAATTTTGTGTCTTATATAAGGAAAGGCAACTGCTAAGAATGAGGGAACAAAGGCTGGAAGGCAGAGACTAAATAAGAGGCTAATGAAAATAGTGAATTCCCTTGGTTATTTTAGCATGAGAACCATTAAATATGGGAGGAGGTGGGGCTTAGAATGCTAAGTTATTAAAGGGGACACCATGACAAAGCTTCTTTTTTCCAGTAATAAAAATGGTCATAAAATGTGAGATCTAAACTGAATCACCAGCATTACAAAATCCTTCATCATATAAATGACAGACTTCCAAGGAATGATTCAAATAAGGGAGTCTTCCTCTGAAAAGTACTGGCAAACAACCTATTATGGCTTAATTTTAATTTTAATTCAACAGCATTTCTTATACCTACAAAGAATTGTAGATAAAGGGCCAGAGTTGCAATGAGGTATTTTAATGGCTAGGTTAAATGCTACAAAGGGCCACTGCTTGTAGGACTTGCAGTACAAAGGCACACCAAATCTAGGTAGGGAGGTTGTGTAGAACCAAACACTCTGGTCTTAGCCTAAAACACACACACATACACACACAGCTCCAAAGGGATTGATGAGGGAGGAGAGTTTTATGGGAAGGGAGGGAGCTCACCCTAGCTTACTGTCTGATAGCTTCTTGTTTTCCCAGTTTTTGCTAAATTCACAGCTAAGCTCTTGTTACTGCCTGCTAAGTGTTTTTAAGTGTCCTAGGTAACCTCAAATTCTGTGCTTCGGAGCAAAATTTCACTTGCTTTGCCCTCGGTACAACTTTAGATGCAGGACTTGAGAGGCAGGAAAATTTATATTCATAACCTGCTTCTAACACTCACTAGCAGTGTGGATAAGACATGGACAAGTCTTAATCTTTTTGAGTCTCTTTTTTCTTCGTTTACAAAATGAGGTGATAATATTTATAAAACCTCCTGGGTTGGGAGGCTCAAATTCAATATGTCAAGTGCTTTGCAGACTTTCAAGCATAAAAAATACATTATCTATTATTTTTACTGTAGGGTAGGGGTGATAGGACACCAAAATAAGCCAATATGTAAATAATATTATGGAGGAAATAATGCAAAGAAAGGCCTAAGACAAGTTGCTTTGAGATGAGAAAGTTCATGTAAAACTGTGTATAACCTATGATGACCAAGCAAAGACCACTACTAGGTCTGCATCCCAAAGAAATAAAAAGGGAAGGATCTATTTGCACAAAAATATTTATAGCAGCTTTTTTTTATGGTTGTCAAGAATTGGAAACTGAGGGAATGCCTATCAATTGGGGAATGGCTGAACAAGTTGTGATATGTGATTGTGACAGAATACTATCTGATTATAAGAAATGATGAGACAGGATGGTTTCAAAAACCTGGGAAGACTAATAAGAACTGAGGTAAAGTGAAGGGAGCAGGACCAGGAGAATACCTTAATCAATTGTAATGACTTATTCTGATCATTATAGTGATCCAAGATAATTTCTAAGGACTCATGATGAAGAATGCTGTCCACCTCCAGAGAGAGAATTGATGAACTCTGCATGTAAATTAAAGTCTAATTTTTTTTACCTTCCTTATTTTTCTTGCTTTCTTCCCAACATAATTAATGTAGAAACGTTTTGCATGATTTCACATATATAACTGATATCACTGCTTGCCTTCTCAGTGGGTGTGGAGGGGCTAGAGGGAAGGAGAGAATTTGGAACTCAAAATTTTTTTTAAATGCTAAAAATAGGGGCAGAGCCAAGATGGCAGCTGGTAAGCAGGGACTGGAGTGAGCTCCGTACCGAGCCCCTCCAAAAACCTATAAAAAATGGCTCTGAAACAATTCTAGAACGGCAGAACCCACAGAACAGCAGAGGGAAGCAGGGCTCCAGCCCAGGACAGCCTGGATGGTCTCTGGGTGAGGTCTATCCCACACGGAGCTGGGAGCTAGGAGCTGGGAGCTGGGAACGGAGTGGAGCAGAGCCCAGCCTGAGTGGCGTGGAACATCCAGACCAGAAGCCAGGCGGAGGGGGCCCTAGCACCCTGGATCAGTGAGCTGCGGCAGTTACGAGACTTCTCAACCCACAAACACCAAAGACTGCGGAGAAGGTTAGTGGGAAAAGCTGCGGGAGTGGAAGGAGTTCGCAGTTCGGCTTCCAGCCCCGGGGCAGCGGAGGTGGGGCAGCTACAGCTGTTGTTACTTCCGGCTCCAGGCCCACCTGGTGGGAGGAATTAAGTGGCGGATCAGAGCAGGGGTGCACAGCCTGCCGAAGATCTAAGCCCAGTTCGGGTTGGGGGTTGGGGAAGGAGCAGTGCTGGTGCGGCAGAGCTGGCACCTCCCCCCCAAACGTGGAACATAGAACTCTGTAGTCTACAAGCAGTCATACCCCACTGAAAAACTCAAAGGTCAAGTTAGTTGGCTGGGAATATGGCCAGGCAGTGAAAACGCACCGAGATTCAGTCTCAGACTTTGCATTCTTTCTCTGCTGACAAAGAAGACCAAAACATACAGCCTGAAGAAGTCAGTAAAGTGCAAGAGCCTACACCAAAAGCCTCCAAGAAAAACATGAACTGGCCCCAGGCCATGGAAGAGCTCAAAAAGGATTTGGAAAAGCAACTTAGAGAAGGAGAGGAAAAATTGGGAAGAGAAATGAGAAGGATGGGCGAAAACCATGAAAAACAAGTCAATGACTTGCTAAAGGAGACTCAAAAAAATACTGAAAAATACACTGAAGAAAACAACACCTTCAAAAACAGACTAACTCAAATGGCAAAAGAGCTCCAAAAAGCCAATGAGGAGAAGAATTCCTTGAAAGGAAGAATTAGCCAAATGGAAAAGGTGGTCCAAAAGACCACTGAAGAAAATACTACTTTAAAAATTAGATTGGAGCAAGTGGAAGCTAGTGACTTTATGAGAAATCAGGATATTATAAAACAGAAACAAAGGAATGAAAAAATGGAAGACAATGTGAAATATCTCGTTGGAAAAACCACTGACCTGGAAAATAGATCCAGGAGAGATAATTTAAAAATTATTGGACTACCTGAAAGCCATGATCAAAAAAAGAGCCTAGATATCATCTTTCAAGAAATTATCAAGGAGAATTGCCCTGATATTCTAGAGCCACAGGGCAAAATAGAAATTGAAAGAATCCATCGATCGCCTCCTCAAATAGATCCCAAAAAGAAATCTCTTAGGAATATTGTTGCCAAATTCCAGAGCTCCCAGATCAAGGAGAAAATACTGCAAGCAGCCAGAAAGAAACAATTTGAGTATTGTGGAAACCCAATTAGAATAACCCAAGATCTGGCAGCTTCTAAATTAAGAGATCGAAGGGCTTGGAATGCGATATTCCGGAGGTCAATGGAGCTAGGATTAAAACCTAGAATCACCTACCCAGCAAAACTGAGTATTATGTTCCAAGGCAAAATATGGACTTTTAATAAAATAGAGGACTTTCAAGCTTTCTCAGTGAAAAGACCAGAACTGAATAGAAAATTTTACTTTCAAACACAAGAATCAAGAGAAGCATGAAAAGGTAATCAAGAAAAAGAACAAGAAAAAGAAATTGCAAGGGACTTACTAAAGTTGAACTGTTTTGTTTACATTCCTACATGGAAAGATGATGTGTATGATTCATGAGACCTCAGTATTAGGGTAGTTGAAGGGAATATGCATATATATGTATATATATGTTTATGAATATATATAAGTGAATGTGTATGTATGTATATATATATATGTGTGTGTATATGTATGTATGTGTATGTATGTATATATATGTGTGTATGTATATATATATGTAAAAGAGAGAGAGTGGACACGGTGAGTTGAAGATGAAGGGAAGATATCTAAAAGAAATAAAATGAAATTAAGGGATGAGAGAGCAACATACTGAGAGAGGGAGATAGGGAAAGATAGAATGGGGTGGATTATCTCGCATAAAGGTGGCAAGAGGAAGCAGTTCTAGGAGAGGAGGGGAGTGGGCAGGTGAAGGGGGAATGAGTGAACCTTGCTCTCATCAGATTTGGCCTGAAGAGGGAATACCATACATACTCAGTTGGGTATCTTACCCCACAGGAAAGACGAGGGAGGAAGATAAAAAAAAATAAAAGGCAGGGGGATGATGATGGGGAGGGCAGATGGGGGTGGAGGTAATCAAAACAAACACTTTGGAAAGGGGACAGGGTCAAGGGAGAAAATTCAATAAAGCGGGATGGGTTGGGAAGGAGCAAAATGTAGTTAGCCTTTCACAACATGAGTATTGTGGAAGGGTTGTACATAATGATACACGTGTGGCCTAGGTTGAATTGCTCGACTTCTTAAGGAGGGTGGGTGGGAAGGGAAGAGGGGAGAGAATTTGGAACTCAAAGTTTTAAAAACAGATGTTCAAAAAAAAAAGTTTTTGCATGCAACTAAAAAATAAGATACACAGGCAATGGGGCACAGAAATGTATCTTTCTCTACAAGAAGGGAAGGGAAAAGGGGATGAGAGGGGAGGGGGGTGATAGAGGGGAGGGCTGACTGGGGAACAGGGCAACCAGAATATATGCCATCTTGGAGTGGGGGGGAGGGTAGAAATGGGGAGAAAATTTGTAATCCAAACTGTTGTGAAAATCAATGTTGAAAACCAAATATGTTCAATAAATAAATTTAAATTGAAAATAATGCTAAAAATAAATAATGTTTAAGAATGGAATTTTTGAAAGTATTGGTACTTAACTTTAACAAATCTAAGTAAACATATTTACAGCTGTTTACACAGATTTCTACACGCAATATGTCCCTATCAAATTTCTTTTTTATTTTCCATTTTCATTGTTCATTTACCTTTGTATTTGTGTTATATTTTTTCTTTTACATAGTTTGTCATTGTGTATAGTTTTCATAGGATCCTAGATCTAGAAGTGAAAGGGACTTGTTCTTCTGTTTTGCTTTCTTTGTTTTGCATTATTCCATATCTTTATTCCCCTTAGATTTTGGTTAGTGACTTAGTATTCCATTTCATAGGTATAACACAACTCTTTTACTCACTTGTCATACATATGACAGACTATTTTCGGTTTTTTTCAAATACTGCTGGTATAAGTAGAATTCACATTTAACTAAAAATGTTACTGATGCTTCTGAAGTTTGTTTTTACATTACTTTTACTTTGTAGTAACCACCACATCCATTAAAACACCCTTTCTTCTAGCAAAGGGGAAGTCGAAGCAAGGAAACAGATGCATCAATCATGTCTGACTCTTACGTTTAACATTCTGCATCTATAATCTCCCACCTATCAATAGAATGAAATACATTTTCATTAGTCCTCTAGGATTAAGATTGATCATACATTAACCTGAATTCTTGAAGTGTTGATGACTTTTACATTTTTGTGATCATAAATGCCACTCTTGCTGCTGCTTTCTTTTCTCTGTATTGGTTCATAGGATTTTCTCAAGTTTTTTGAAAATTCCTTCTATTTGTGTTACACTATAATGTCATTACGTTAATTTCCCATGGTTTATTTAGTCATTCTCTAGTTTTGGCAGGCACTTTGTTTTTAGTTTATTATCATTAAAAAATATTGCTATGAACATTTTGGTATACAGGTCAGAGACAAAGAAGTCTTAGCCCTCTTTAAGGTATGTGACCAATAGTAGGATTGCTAGGTCAAAGGGTATGAATGTTTTAGGGTTTTTCTTCACCTGATTACATATCATTTTCAAGAATAGTTGAATCACTTCATAACTACACCATTACTTGTGCATGTGTATGAAGAGCCTTTATAACATTGATTTTTATTATCTATGTTAATTTGAGTATGAGATGAGACATCTGTTTTTTAAAAATCTCATTTCTCTTAATAGAGATTTGGAGAAATTTCTGTTTGATTGTTGAGGGATTTCGTTGCTTCTTCTAAAAAACTGCTTGTATACTTTAACCATGTATTTGTAAATGCTGTCATATGTACTTTTGAATAAATTTCTTTTTCCTTTGGGATGACACTGTTAGGTCCTAATCCTAATAGTAGGATTTTGGGGTTAATGCATATGACTATTTTTGTGTCTCTTATTATGTATCGCTGAGATTGTTTTCTAAAAAGTTCTACCAGTTTGCAAATCACCAGCAGTATATGAGGTGAACACTCATTTTTTAAGATTTCGGGTATAAGATGAGATGGTAGAAGAAGTGATCAGAGACGTAGAAGAATAACAGGAGAATAGTGTCACCAAAGCCAAAGGAAGTTCAAGTATCCAGAGGAAAGGAATGGTCCATAGAGTGTGTCAAACACTAACAAGAGGTCAAGGAGGATGGAAAAAAAGAGAAAAGACTATTGGATTTGGTGATTAAGAGTTTATTAGTGGCTTTGGAGAAAGTTTTTGCAATACAGTGAGAGGACAGATGCTAAATTTACAAGTGATGAGGCATTTGAAGCAAAGAATATACATAGCTAGTTCTAGGAATTTTGAAGTGTTGGAGTTGACAAGGGGAAGAGTGGTAAAATAATGCTGTTAAAAAGAAATATCTATGGTGACTATTTGGCATGGTAGCAAGGTCAATCATAGAATAGTCATCTTGGGACTTGACTTAACTTGTTTTGAAACTATTTCTTCTTTCAGCTTGTATCATTTCTGGGGTGAGGGGTAATGATTTACTCTAAATTTGCTATTCAGGTGAAGTAAGATGCTTTGTCTCTGATATTTTGAGGTTTGAGAGAAGCTATCCATTTCTTTTATTTTTAGATGTGGCTTTTAGTGCCCTCTGAACCATAGCTGGGCATAGCACATTTCATTATTATACAGTTATCCCTTCCACATCACAACTTTCTCCATCATGTGGGCAGCATAAGAAATGAAATGGGAATTTTGGGGGAGTTTTGTGGAAGCCATAGACCACACAGAAAAGGTTTGTATAGTATTGTATAACATCAACGTATTTTATCTTCTAATACCATAATAATTCAGGCCTTTTCTCTGATACGAGGGAGGGCCAAAAAATTTTACGTGGATTTTCCAGATCACAGAGGTGCTGTACCCGTAGTCCCCTTGATGTGGAAGGGATAACGATACATATCTTTGACTTTTTCTTAATATGGTAAATTGTGGCCCCTAAAATTAAAAGCCAGCTATGTAATGGAGATAAGCCAGAGACCTTTCCAGTAAGGACAAGGGTAAAGCAACTGTGTCCATTATAACTACTCATATTTGAAATACTAGAAATGCTAGCTGTACAGACAACTGTAGTTGTTAATACTTCATATAAGACTTCTTCACTGTTCATTATGTCTAATGTGTAGAAGTTTAAGATTTTCTGTGAGATTTTTTGCAATAGCACACATAGGCCCGGTTGTTTACAAGATAAATAATGTGAAATAAAATACAGCATCACTCACAGGAAAAATAAAGAAAGAAATGCAAGCTAGAGCAAAAAGAACAAGAAAAAGAATAAATAGGCAAAAAGGAAGTACAATTATCTCCTTGTGAATGATACATATTTAGAGGACCCTAGAGAGTCAACTAAAAACTTAATTGAAGCAATAACTTTGGCAAGGTTTCAGGATACAAAATATATCTGCATAAATCATCAGCTTTCCTGTCAGTCCTACTTTGGTAGCACATTTCTGTCCCTGGCCCCTGCATGTCACCTGTCCTCTCTTGTCTTTGTCTGGCCCCGATATGCTCCCCACCTGCCTCTTCCTATTCTTGCTTCTCTGTCCCAAGCCCCGACTTGTCCTTGAATCATATGCTGCCTCCCTTCGTCTCTCCCTTGCTACTTTCTGTAGAGGCCTGTAGAAAGGTCCACTTACATAGTGAGAACTGTCTATACCAAGGTAAGTTCCAAATAGATACATTACTTAGATATAAAAGGTCACATAAACAAATGAGAGGATTAGAGAAGGAAATAACTTTTACACCTATAGCTTGGGGAAGAATTCATAACCAAACCAGGGATACAGAAGATCACAGAAGATAAAATATTCTGTAATTGTTATTCTGTAATTAATTATATAATTAATATTATTCTGTAAAATTGAAGTTTTTGTGTAAGCAAAACCATTATGGTTAAATTGAAAAGGGAAAGAGTTAACTGAGAAAAATCTATAGCAAGTTTCTCTGGTAAAGCTTTAATATCAAGATATAAGGGCTACATAAAGAATTCATTCAAACTTGTAAGAACAAGAGCCATTCTCCAAAATGATCAAATGATAAGAATAGTTTTCAAAGAAATTCAAGCTAGCAATAACTATATGGAAAAATGCCCCAAATCATTAATAGAGAAATGCAAGTTAAAGCAAATCTAAGGTTTCATCTCTGATAGGGGATTTGCAAATATTTTATATTACCCTTGTAGTTGTTTTCAGTACAGTTTTTCTTTTATCTCTTTCTTCTGGTTTTTGTTGGTAGTATAGGGAAAAGCAGGTGATTTGTAACAGATACATTTTATATCCTGAAACCTTGCTGAAGTTATTGCTTCAATCCAGGTTTTAGTTGACTCTATAGCATCCTCTAAATCATTTGCATAGAAAATAGTTAAATCTGTGGGAACTTAAGAATGTAAAGGTAAGAAGAGATGGCAGGTCCCCGCCTAGAGCCTTTGTGAACAACACCAGGGAGCAGCATATGGATAATATTCCAGCAAAGGAGACCAAGGAAAAGTAGGAGAACCAAGAAAGTGGTGTCATAAAATTCAAGTAGACAGGTTATTCAGAAGGAGAAGATGGTTAAGTGTAAAATGTAGACAGGTCAAGAAGGATGAGATGAAGGTTGATGAAACACCTTTGGATTTGGCATTAAGAGAGCATTGATTACTTTGGAGACAAAGCTTAGCTGAGTACCTGGCACATAGTAAGATAAGTGCTTAACAAATATTTATTGACTGTTAACTGACAGTTTTTTTTTTTTAATTTCACTTAACAAGCATTTGTTTACCCTTCTCCCCCCAAATTAAAAGGAAAAAATCCTTTTTAACAAATATACAGTCTAGTAAGACAAATTTCCACATTGGCCATGTCCAAAAATGTTATATTTCATTCTGCCATGTGCATCCATCACCTCTCTATGAGTGTAATGACAAGCAAAGTAGGACTTTTTTTTTCTTTTGGAGTGCTTCTCAGCACTAAGGCAATCAATTGCCTTTGATTGAGCCTTGCCTTTGATTGAATCAAGAGTCTTTGATGACCTGCCTAAGTCACATGAGTTTGAGTCACATGGTTGTGATGCCCTCCGATCCTAAAGAGAAGTGTATGTATACTCTGAAGTTAGCATTTTGCTTTGGAACTCACTCACTGGAAGAGTGTTTATGTGATTTGACCAGATGAGACTCTGGGCAGCCATTAAGGAGCCCCCTGCCCCCTGGCTTTGAAAACCCAAATGTTGGTGCTTCTCTCTCTCTCCCCCCCCCTCTCTCTCCCTCTCTCCCTCCCTCTCTGGTAACTATGTATGTATTGCTATGGACAGACAGTGAGGAACCTTGTCTGCTGATCTGTGCTATTTGCTCTGTTTATACAATTTCTGCTTGTAATTTCTGTTTGTGTTTTCTCTGAAGTTCAGGGTGCTGACTTTTTCCCCTGAACTAAGTGAATGATATATGTATGTTTAATTAAAGTGAGACTGTAAACCCCTTAAAGTTGCTTTCCTTGGAAAAGCAGATCAAAGAGCCTGTGCTAGCAGCCCTCCTGTGTGCTGGTGTTGTTGGTCTTACACCTCCACAGCAGCTGCTAGCATCATGTTGTTACAATCAAGAGGTAGGTAGCTGCTATAAATATTTTTATAGGTGTCCTTTACCTTTGATTTCTGGAGCATAAGACTTAATTGAGGTATTGCTGGGTCAAAGGATATTCACAATCAATCAACTTTTGGGGAATAATTTCCAAATAATTGCTTTCTAGGATGACTGTATTGACACAGTTCCACTTCAACATTGTGGCTATTTTCTTTTAGCCCTTCCAAACGGAGAAAGTAGCTTAAGTTAAAAGATAAGATTGGAAGGTAGGGTTAAAAAGTTAGTGAGAGGTGAGAAAAGGGAACAGAGTGAAAATAGCTTTTTCTGGGAGTTTGACTGAAAGGGAAGCATAAAGAAGAATATACCTTGAGAGGATGACAGGGTCTTTCATACTCAAGAGCTCTCAGTCTCCTTCACATCATTGATCTTCTGGATTTTTTTTCAATTTAGTTAGATTTTTTTAAAAAATAAATTGTTGTAAAAAATTTTTAATTTAACACAAACCAAATCTCTATTACATACAGCTCTGCTACACACACAGATTGAACAGTCTTCTTTTTTGATAAAGATTAAAAAAGAAAAAGGGGAAAAATCAGTTAAGCAAAACCAAACAAAACCTCCTTGAGTCCATTTAGGGAGGTGCATTTTCTTAGCTCTTTTCTGGGGCTGTTTGCTCACAAAAGTTCTTTTGATGTATCCTTTATGATATGTGTACTCTTTCTCAAACCATAATTTTCTGTCTTCCTCTAGTTAGCAGCTCTAGGTGGTACAATGGATAATGTCTTAGAGTTGAAGCCAGGAAGGGTGGAGTTCAAATACAGTCTCAGATACTTAAGAGTTGTGTGACCCTGAGCAGAACACTCGGCATCTCTCAGTGTCAGTTTTCCTCATCTGTAAAATGGAGATAATAATATTAGCACCTCCCTCCTGGGTTGTTGTTAGGACAAAATGAGGTAATATTTGTTAAGTGTTTTGTGGACCTTAAAGATAAAAATAATAATAATTATTATTAGTTATATCCTTTTAATTTGTTTTCCATTTTTATTAAGCATGGAAACTTTTCTGTTCCATAATTTATTTCTATACACAATATTATTTTCTAATGCTGAAGCAGATATCTGCTAGTACATTATTTGTATTTATATAAAAATATAAATACTACATCAAAGATTTCATTCTTTTTCAAATAAACTTTTTGTTTGTTTATTTGTCTGTTTTTAGTACCAGGACCTAATTCTTCTGTTGATCCTGGCCTCAGCATCACTATGATAATAATGTTCTGGGTGGCCATTGCAATGATCTTGTTCCTAATGAGACCTTTTAATCTGAGAGGATCCATCATATCTGGAAAACCAACCAGTCCACATAATGTAAGTGTTATGGATTAGGAAACCTGATTTCTTTGTTTGTTTGTTGTTGCTGGGGAGAAGGGAGGGGGAACTATATGATGTGTGTATAGACATATATTCATCTAAAATATCTAAGTCACCAAGTAAAAATGAGATTTATTTTTTATGTAGTGTTTTTTTTTTTTGTTGTAACTTCCATTTGTCTCCCAGCATTAAAAATGCTTACTTTGCCAGTGTACCCATTTAAAAGACCATCCATTTTTTGCAGACTGAGCAGTAGAAGTAGAAAGTCTCAAAACGGTAACTTTTTCAGGATTGCAGAAAGTATCATCAGTCAGTATTCAAACTTGATTTTAATTTTTTCCATTTTGCTCAAGTAATTCATTTCCTCTAGCACATTTAAAATTTAACATGACATTATCCCAATTATTTGTTTTCTTAGCCCCTTGTAATAACAACGTTGTTAGCAGCTGCTGCGGAAGTGTGAAGTGTAAGACCAACAACACCAGCACACAGGAGGGCTGCTAGCACAGGCTCTTTGATCTGCTTTTCCAAGGAAAGCAACTTTAAGGGGTTTACAGTCTCACTTTAATTAAACATACATATATCATTCACTTAGTTCAGGGGAAAAAGTCAGCACCCTGAACTTCAGAGAAAACACAAACAGAAATTACAAGCAGAAATTGTATAAACAGAGCAAATAGCACAGATCAGCAGACAAGGTTCCTCACTGTCTGTCCATAGCAATACATACATAGTTACCAGAGAGAGAGAGAAGCACCAACATTTGGGTTTTCAAAGCCAGGGGGCAGGGGGCTCCTTAATGGCTGCCCAGAGTCTCATCTGGTCAAATCACATAAACACTCTTCCAGTGAGTGAGCTCCAAAGCAAAATGCTGACCTCAGAGTATACATACACTTCTCCTTAGGATCAGAGGGCATCACAACCATGTGACTCAAACTCATGTGACTTAGGCAGGTCATCAAAGACTCTTGATTCAATCAAAGGCACTTGCTTGCTGTTACACCCCTCCACATATGGTGGTGTTTAATGATCAGTATGACTGGCCTTATTTCCGCATCTAGTATTGTTAATATTAAGAAAGAAAAGCTTAGCAGAGTGCCTTTGTTATCTGGGAATGTTTATGGGCTATGCTGAGTTATTACTGAAAGTAATCACCCTAAAACTATAGTCTTCCTGGGGCAGCGAGGTGGCACAGTGAGTAGAGCAGCACCCTTGGAGTCAGGAGGACCTGAGTTCAAGTCCGGCCTCAGACACCATTTACTAGCTGTGTGACCTTGGGCAAGTTGCTTAACCCTCATTGCCCTGCCTTCCCCCCCAAAAAAGAAGAAAAGAAAACTATAGTCTTCCTAATGTGTAAAAACCTAGAAAAAAAATGTTCATGTCAGTTTTCCTTGTTGTTAGAATTGCCTGTCCTGTAGTTTCAGAAAAGGTTAATTTTGTTGTCTTTTGGATTTTTTTTTAATTGCCAGGGACAAGATCCACCAGCACCTCCTGTGGACTAGACTTTGTATGATAGAAAATGAAAACAGCTAACACCTTGCACGACCAAATGGAAGAAAATGACCAGAGTACTCTTAACCCAATTAGTACTATTTTTCCCTTTGCATTTACAGCATAGGATGGTATTGTTTTCATGAGCTACTAGAAATTTTACTGTGATCTAATTTTTGCTTCCCATGTTGCCATCATTCCTGTTTAGAGTATATTTGCGTAAATATTTTTTTTTCCTTAAAGGAGTCACATGGGATTCTGGGGTTTCCAGACCTTAAACATTCCACTTATTCTCTTTGTAATGGTTATGATTTTGTGTGTGTGTGTGTGTGTTGTGTGTGATGATTTCTGGCCTCATTGAAGGAGAATTGCAGTCTCTGAATTTAAACCCATGAAATGGTTTTGATAGTTTTGTAAGACTGATTTTTTTTTTTTTTGCATAAGGTATACTTTTAAAGTTATTTGAACTCAGCTGGGACAATTAGAACCACATTGTATTTATATTCAGCCTAATAGTGACCCTCTCTGTGGATGGTAGTTTTCTCCATATTCTCCAGACTTTTTAACTACATGGAATTTTTACCATTGGTGGCAAAAGCCCATTAGAACTGACTTGTATGCTTGGGGGAAAAAAAGCAGAAATTATATGGTGGTTTGCTAAGTTTTTACTACCTTTCATGAAATTATTTTACATTAAAAAGTTCAATAAATGTAATTGATAAAATACATAATTAACTGTCCATTATATAAAATATTTGTAAGCCACTGAGCACTAGACTTATAAGGTTTATAAAAAGAGAATATGTAACAACTCCTGTCTATACTGGGAGTAACCGATATCATTTTAATTTAAACTATAATTTATTGTTTATGATGAGAACCTATTAAAATTGAAAATACCTTTTGACTTATTGACTCCAAGGTTTTAGAACTAAAACTTGGATTATTTCTTTTCCTTTCACTGAGCGTAACTTTAAAGCTTTATGAGAGCCTATTTGGCTACTGATTTTCAAATATAGTTTTACTTGCTAATTCTCTGTCCTCTATTGTTTTGACTTCAATGCCCTTTCTAACCTTTTAACAAACCTTTATGAATTTGTTGATTCCAGGGAAATATATGGCAAGTGGGGAAGAATGAGAGGTGTTTGTTCTCTTCCCTTACTGTGTGAGTTCTAGTTTACCTAAATGGGACGAATGCTTGTGGATATTAACTTAAGAGCATTTTTTGAAATGTACAGAAAAATAGACAGTTGTATGTTTTTCTTGGTCAGTTTAGAAAATGAGTGAGAATAATATAAAGAATATGTGTACATGACCTACTTGGCTATGTAGTTTTTCCTAGTGAGTGAGAACAACTTATGGGGACCTGGAGTATACACTGCTATCCAATATAAGACTTTTTTCATCATAAATGAAGAATCAGCATAGCCTTTTATTGTATAGATCTTGCACTTGTATAAGTTGAATAAATTTCTCTATATCATTGTACTGTGTAATATAGTCTCTGATATAGTCCTGTGACACTTAAGGAAGTTTTGTTTTGTTTTTTAAGATTGCCTTCTAGGCCATCTACACTATGTAAGGTCATAATTTTAAATATACAATCTGATATTCCTAACTTGAATTCTTTTTTGTACATCTTAGTTTTCTGACCAACTTGGTGAAATAATACAACCAACTCTTAATTACTTTTGTTAATAGAGGGGTATCGTATGCCAGAAAGTCAAATACTAGAAGTCTTAATCCCCCAAAATCATGGTTTCCCTCAGCTGTGATCCACTAGACAATCAAACTCTACTTTTTCAGCTGCGTACTTATAGGGAATGAATCAGCCAGGGTAGTAGCACCTAAGATGAAAGGTGGGGACCCTTGTGCCCTCAATTCTGAAAACTCTGCCCCTTTATCTGCACCCCTCATCTTCCCAGTCTCCATATCCTGTAAGTGTTTGGGAAGCCTGCTCTTGGCAGATAGAATGCATACAGTATTCCAGCAGCACCCGAGTAATAGAGAGCTGACTGCAGTTTGGAACAGTTTTAAGTAACATGGTGCCAGAGCGGTCTAGTGTCAGCCTTGGGCCCTGGAAATCAGGACTCTTGTTTCTGTTCCAAGACCATATTTATTTGATACCTGAGCTAAAGCACATTTGTGTTTTTTTCTTTTTCTTTGTATTAGATTTCTTATCTACTAATTAATAACAGCAGTTCTTATCTCCACAGAGTATTGACTCTAATTGTGTTGCTTGTAAAATTTTTAAGCACCTGTGATAGGTTGAGGTATACAGACTATTCTTAAAAACAGTAATTTACAATGCAACAAACATAACCCTTAAAGCTTCTGCATGATTGATGCCTTTTTGTTGAACAGACTAGTAAGTCATTTGCCTTATAAGCATTAACTTAAAACCATCACTACAATCCTTTTTTAAAAAAATTTTTTTGAGTATTCTGGAAAAAAAAGATTAGGGCCCCATCTTTTAAAATCACCAGTGGCACTTAAACACTGCAAATAGTATGTCGTTGAAAGCTCATTTTGTTAGCTTTATTTATGCAAAACAATATTTTTGGCTTTACATATGGAAAAAACTAAGTTGGAAATGTTTTGTAGTAAAATGTTTTATGATGTACCAGGCCATGACCCCATGTTCAGCAAGTCACATTTTTAAACTTGCAAAAACTCTCTAAACTAACTATCAGTCACAGCCTATCACAAGGTTACTTTTAGTGTCTTTTGTGATTTGTGAATTGAAAGTGTAACATCGTGTTTATATGGAATTTATATAGCTCACATTTTAGAAGGAACCTTGGAAGATACTAAATATTGAAAGTTTTTCACTATTCGGATCTGTTTAAAAACAGTGCCAGCTGAATTCTTAAGGCAGGAATTCCAGCAACCTGAAGAAGCAGTGAAAAGAGAGTTTACAGTTAATGGATTACATCTTTGTTACTGCAGTAGTAGGTTTAGTCTCTTAATATATTATATTCTTAATGAAGAATCATGTGTGTTTGTTATTATTAATGTCTGAAGATCACTTTGTTTAAAAAACAACAAAATAAAAAGAGAAGCAGTCATGTGATGTACTAAATGTTAATTGCTGGTTTAAAATGTCTAAATTATGCCAAACAAATCATGTCTGTGCCATCCAGGGTTTCCTGTTAATCTTTTATTGAGTACTTGGATTGGGGTAAAGGGCTTGTACTATGCACTTTTTATTAATGAATAAATAGAAACCATTAGTAACCCTCTTGTTTCTGTTTGGCTTTTGTGGTGATAGTGGATCATTTTAATTCGTTAAAAATTAGCATCACAGATGCTAGTAGTAAATTCTACCCACCTCTTGCTAACTGAAATCAGAGTATTTGAGAATGAAATGGACAAAGTGTTTTTACATGTTAACACATTTTATTTCTGGAAAGAATGAATATTTGGGGTTAGAGACCAAGCAGAGGACTTTGGATTGATTAACTGTTAATTATCCCTAACCTTTGCAGTGGAACAGACCTTCCAGCACAACTTGGGAGTCGGTATGGGCCAAATTAAAATAAGCTAAACTTCTTCGGGCTGCAGATAGATTTTTAGCAGCTCACTGTCCAAGTAAAGGTATAATAAATGATTAAATTATTTTGCAAATAAACCATATTTTTTAAAAAGAGAAATTTCAATTAATATCAATTAATTACACTTATTAAGATTTTTCTTTATCAAAAGATCACGTTAATGTTTAAAAAATTACTTTGCTAAGTGGTAAAAGTTTTAATACATTTTTCAGGTTTTCTTACTATTTGCATTTAGTTAATAGGATGTATTATACTTCTTGTTAGCAATCAGTTTATCGTGCTCCAGAATCATGTTTGAAATCAATTTCTTTAGAAATCTGAAAACTAACCTTAATATCCACCTCTTTTTCTGATTTTACTTTCTTGAAAAATCATCATTCCCCACTGAGATTTTTCAACAATTTAGATGCTTTGTTTTTCATTGGTTTCCAGTTAAGTCAGGATGTTTTGATTCTAAATGGCGACAAAGATTGTATTCCTTCAGAACAGCTATTACTTCTTGGCAAATAAGGCACAGTATTTTGTCTCTCATGTAAGTAAACAAGTATCTATTTGTCCACTCTGGATTAAATACTGTATGTTCTGATTCGATCTTCCGTTTCTTTTTATCATCCATTTTACAGTCACCCCAAAAACTTTAATGTTAGAACCAAAAAAATCTCCACAGCAACTGCTCACATACAAAGAACTGCTGAGCTGAGTATCTGTCCTTGGAGAGAGTGCCAGACACTCATGTAACTTGGAGGGTGACTGTGCAGTCAGGGAAGGGAAGAAGCCCTCGAGTTGTTGCCACTTATCACATGGAGGGCGTCAGCTGCATTGGCACTTGGCTGCACGCACTTTGTTCCTGTTCAACACCGCACTTGTTACATCTTTATTTTCTTTTACATCCTCTACATTTTTCAAGGGCCATAAGAAATCCTTTGGTGGACTGCAGGCCATATGTTATGCAGGCCTGCTTTGGAACAAGCAAAAGTTAATTCACTTGTGCAAAAAATAGTTTCTATCTTTCAGCACGTGTTATATTAAGCAATGGGCAAAGACAGAATATGGCAGGTCATCATGACATCACAGACTGTAGTACAAAATAAGATTTCAAGGGATAATCAATGGAATTCTACATTCTATCTGTAAATGAATTCTACAAATTTAAGATTCTGAACTTAAAGATTTTTTTTTTATTTCAACAAGTGGTTAGAAAGAAAATAACTTATTTCAGTTGAAATCCATTATTTTGAAAGAAAACTACTGAATTGATTTTCTTAATTTAAATTTTTTTTCAACATTCACTTTTTTAAGATTTCGAGTTCCAAATTTTTTTCTCCCCCTCTCCCCTTCTTCCCCCCCAACGCGGCAAGCAATCTAATATAGGCTATACATGCACAGATTTGTTTTCTAGGAACTCTCATGTTTCTATTAAAGGTTTCAAATATTTTCACATATATCACATCAACTAATGTCACTTCTGTGGGAACTTAAGGGCTTCACAAGACTATTCATTATAAAATCAATTTGAGGACGTATCATGAGGAAACTGGCTTACGTTGTACTTAGGCCAAAGCAGTGACACTGACTGCTCACGTAGAGTTAAGTCCTTCATGCCGATTGCTGACTTGACAATCAGAAAGTGAAAGCTAGCTTCTTGAATTTTTTTGGAGTTTAAAAGAATCCTAAATGCCCTTCATACTTCACAAAGGCAATTTGAAATGCTCTACAAAACAAAAATCTTTCAATTTGAGGAACATGGGTATTAGCGTATTACATTTTCTTAAGATATAAAGGTAAAGTAGTGGAAGAAATTCTGTATTAGACACTAAACTCACTGTACCATGGTTTAGTGCTCCTGAACTTTGACTGCAAAATGAAGGTGCTATCATTTCTGATTTATTACAGAATTCTCTCACCCTCCAGGCACAAAGGATGGAAATGACAGACTTCAGGCATGTTTACCTAGTACATCCCTGACTGTAGTGTGGACCTGCATCCTAGAATATGAATTGATTCCAGGACGAGAAGTAAAACACTGAAGAATTTATCTTTTTAGAGTTTGATCCTTCAGAAGCCTCAAAGTAGATTAGCTTTGTCTGGTGAAAAAATGAGTAAGCATTTATTCAACTCCTACTGTGTCAGTCACTGTGCTAGGCACTGGGAATTAAAAAAGTCCATGCCTTCAAGGAGCTTATATTTTAAGAGTAAAATATATATACAATATACATGAAGTGATTATTTGGGGGGAGGTTATGTTATATGTGATAATTTGGGGGAAGATTATATTACTTGGAGGGAGATCACCTGGGAGATATAAAAAGTACTGCATGGTAATATTTAAGCTGAGTCTTGAAGGGATTCTAGAGGTGGGGCTGTGAGGAGTGTGTTAAAGCAGAGATAGGCATGGAATTCAGTGTATAAGAAGCAGTATTGACAAAGCAGGTTCTCAGAACGTGGCTAAGTGAGAATGAGTCTGAACTGATGAATGCATGCAGGGGAAAGGTTATCAGCTGTCCCAAAGCCAATTAAATTTACCCCTTGGATGAAGGAGAATTTACTTTCAAGTCACTTATATAACCCAACTGAAGAAAAACATCAGCCAGATGAAATCAGAGATGTCAGCTTCTGAGAATGAGAGTGTTTACAACCAGGGACAAAAGCTTATCCTACTGGATGCGTCTTTTTTAAAAAAAAATTGATTCCTATATGAGTTCCATATCAAAAGTCCAAAACCAGTCTTTGTTTTAAATAGAGCAAGATCCTACCAAGCAGCAGAATGACTGTGTGTAGGCTGAGGCCTAGGTCAGAGAACTGAGGTTTATTAGCACGTTCTAGAAGACTTCCTGTTTCACCACCTATTTTCTGCTACTTTCCTTCTAGTCTTCCATGTTCTGCAAATCCTGGATGGAAAAATCTTGAGAAGTCATTAGTACCCCAAGCATTTCATAATAGTGTACTTGGATAAGTAACAGAGAAATAATTATTCCTCTCAGCACAAGGTATTAGAATAATATAATTGGTATTTAGCTAGTTGTATTTAAATTAGGTTAATATGTTAACAAGTACATAGTTCAAGAAGGTATTTTCTGCCACTTAGAGAACTCTTTGTGACACCTCACCCCCCAACTCTGTTTATACCTTCTCATTTTATACCTTCCAAACCTCTTCCACACCCATATACACACCCACAGCTAAAGGAGAGGAAAATTGTTAGTTATATAGGTTAGGGGCCACCAAGAAATTGTGAGCAAGTGACGAAAATTCCCAAGTAGCTGTGGAATAGACCTGGATGAGCCTGGAAGCAGTAGGAGTGTCTATGAAATGCATATGACATGGGGGACACACAGTATAAGGTGTTCTCTACTGTCTGCATCTTCTTTTTCATTGTCCTACATGCCTGGAAATGTTTTCCTTTCTCATATCCTGTCAAAAGCCTTAGCTTCCTTCAAGGTGTTCTCTAGAAGCCTTTTCTGATTCCCTTTATTGTAAATGCTCTATCCCTCCTTGAATGGTGCTGCACTTACCTAGTAAATGCTGCATTTTGGACCACCATCCCCACACCCAGCCCCCAAGTAGAATGAAAACTCTCTGGAGGCAGAAACTAGTTTTGCCTTTCTATGCTTAGTACCTAGCACAGGGCTTTGCATAAAATGTTTAATAAATGCTTGTTGAATTATAATTCTTCTTCCTCTTTGACAGCCATCAGGGAAAGTCTGAAAGGGATCATAAAATTATGACATTTCATAAGCTAAAACCTCATGTATCATATATAATATTAAAGTGGGGCTAAACTTAGGACTATGAGAAGTTAAACTCTTATCACTTGTCCTCTTGCAACATCTAACCAGGATGACAACTCCATATTTACATTACAAGGACCTTGAGATCCTTTCTGCCTACCCAGTGTTTAGTTTTGTTTCTAGATCCAAGGCCTGTCTATTTTTCCTTTGAAATAACTCCTGTGTTCCTTCCCCATTCCCATTGCCTCAACTCCTATCTAGGCATGCCCTGATTCCAATAGCCCTTTAGTTGACTTCCCATAGACCTCATATTCTACCTTCAATCCATCCCTAGATGAATGCTTTCACCAGCATGATAACTAACCTTACGTTTTTACAGCATTCCAAATGCCCCCACAGCATAGTGTAGTTGCAAGAGCACTGAATTTGGAAACAGAAGATCTCAGTTTGAATCCTGGCTCTACTACAGTATTGTTATACTTGCCAACTGTATGACCAGAACTTTGAGCCTCATTTTCTTCATCTTCAAAATGTACACGAGAAGCAGGGTGATATCAGGAAGCCCTGGGTTCAAGTTCCACATCTGACAGTACTGGCTGTGTGTTTGACCTCTCAGTGCTCCAGACATCTTTCTTAAGAATAAAAGTTGCAGAATAGTTGATTTCTTTTGATAGGGTTTCCTTGTTAGCACTCCCAACAGCAAATGCAATGACATATCTGGATAAAAAAACCCAAAACCTTTTATTACCTACTTCATACCTTCACTGGGAGGAAAGTACTTTGTAAACCTTAAATTATATATAAATATAAAATATGTAAATAATATACATATAATATAAAATAACTAAATGTGAACTATTATTGTAGCAATCCTATGATGAACCTAGGGCAAGTATAATTATCCCTGTTTTAGAGGCAGTGAAGCTGGTGTTAAGGGAGTTGTCCATGATACAGTTCCTCACCAATCTCACAGTGCTCTTTCCACTTCCATACTACTGTTAGCACTGAGGATACTAAACAACAACTCCGTGATTTTCTATTCTGCCTAATAAACCCAGACCACCTTCATGTCTACCATAGTATAGGCACAATGGAGCTTATGTCATCCCAACCCATCTCATTCTCTGTTTCCTTTGCCTCCAATCTATTTCCCAGCCAATGGGCCTGGGCCCCTGCAGTGAGTGCTGCCCTTTCCATCTTAGAGGGCAGAGGGGGGAGAAGTGGCAAATATTTTCCAGCTGAAGGCCCTTTCTCAGTTGCAGGGAATTGTAGGTTTGGGCATTGTGCCCACCAGCATGCAGCTCTCCTCCCCCTAGGTAAATGAATGCTCCCAACACTAGAGTCACCTTGGAATTTACTATCTCCTTTACCTCTTATCTCTTCCTCCCCCACCCCAGAAACACATCCATTAGTTAACAAGTCAGGTCAATTTTACTTTCATAATGTCTTTTCCTTTCTCTTCACTCTCTTGATGCCACCCTAATTCTGGCCCTTCTTACCTCTTACCTAGACTTATAATAACAGCTGGCATCCATATAACTCTATATGGTTTGTGAATAACTTTTCCATCACAAAAATATTTCTGCTCAGAGGCTCACTCTCCTATATAATTAATAAGTTCCTACTCTGGACCCCC
This sequence comes from Trichosurus vulpecula, assembly GCF_011100635.1. Classification (NCBI taxonomy): domain Eukaryota; kingdom Metazoa; phylum Chordata; class Mammalia; order Diprotodontia; family Phalangeridae; genus Trichosurus; species Trichosurus vulpecula. The sequence goes on from NC_050578.1 coordinate 168,225,253, forward strand.
TACCAGGTCATTTAAAGTTTTTTTTTTCCTTTTTTTCAGTCAATTACATGTAAAAATTTTTTAACATTCATTTTTTAAAATTCTGAGTTGCAAATTCTCTTTCTCCCTCTGCCCTCCTTGAGAAGGCAATTGGATATTGATAATACATGTGAAGTCACACAAAACATTTTCATATTAGCCATGTTGCATAAGAAAATAGACCAAAAAAGAAAAATAAAGTAAAAAGTGGTTTTTCCAATGAGATATTTCACATTGTGTTCCACTTTTTCATTCCTTTGGTTCTGTTTTATAATTTTTTGATTTCTCCTCAAGTCACTAGCTTCCACTTGCTCCAATCTAATTTTTAAGGTGGTATTTTCTTCAGTGGTCTTTTGGACCGCCTTTTCCATTTGGCTAATTCTTCCTTTCAAGGCATTCTTCTCCTCATTGGCTTTTTGGAGCTCTTTTGCCATTTGGTTTAGTCTTTTTTTTAAGGTGTTATTTTCTTCAGTATTTTTTTTGGGGGGGTCTCCTTTAGCAAGTCATTGACTTGTTTTTCATGATTTTCTTGCATCACTCTCATTTCTCTTCCCAATGTTTCCTCTACTTCTCTAACTTGCTTTTCCAAATCCTTTTTGAGCTCTTCCATGGCCTGACACCAGTTCATGTTTTTCTTGGAGGCTTTTGTTGTAGGCTCTTTGACTTTGTTGACTTCTTCAGGGCCTATGTTTTGGTCTTCTTTGTCACCAAAGAAAGATTCCAAAATGTGAGACTGAATCTGAGTCCGTTTTCGCTGTCTTGCCATGTTCCCAGCCAACTACTTGACCCTTGAGTTTTTCATCCAGAATATTTTTCTTAATTTACGCAGAATTCTTTTACATTAATGTCTCATATGGAAAGTGGTGGAATATAGTATAAAGAACACTGGGACATTTTCAGATATAGCCAATGTATGAATTTGTTGTACTTGACAATGCTAACTTGTTACAAAGGAGAACTTTGATTTCTGCTGGGGAGAATTGTGAGGAGGGAGTAGAACAGTAGCCATAGTGAAACATAAAAAGAAAAGAATGTTAATTAAACATTAAAAAACTTTACAGAAGAAAACCTAGAAGGAGACACAAACAAAGAGGACAGTATTGGTACCATGTTGTTAAATTTAATACACAGGTTAAAAAACAAGCTGTATATAACAGAGATTCATAATTTTATATACAGTCGCTTTCTGTTGTTCTTTATATATTAAAATATTCCTATTTGTTGCAGTCACAAAAAAGTTAATTTTTTTTTAAAGAAGCACTGTCCCTAGAATCATGAAGTGTTGTTCAGCTATATCCAACTCTTCAAAAACCAATATAGGGCTTTCTTGGCAAAGATATTGGAGTGAACCTAGATTCTGGGATAAGAACTCACTATCTGACAAAAATTGAAAAAAAAAACCCTGGAAAACAGCATAGCAGAAACTAGGTATAAGCCAACATCTTACATTGTATACCAAGATAAGGTCAAAATAGGTACATGATTTAGACATAAATTGTGACACCATAAGCAAATTAGGAGACCAAGGAATAGTTTGCCTTTCAGATCTTTGGAGAAGAGAAGAATGTATGACCAAGCTATAGAGAGCATTATGAGATATAAAATGAATAATTTTTATTACATTAAATTAAAAACATTTTGCACAAACAAAACCAATGCAACCAAGATTGGAAGGAAAGCAGAAAGCTGGGAAACAATTTTACAGCCAGTGTTTCTGACAAAGGCCTCATTTCTCAAATACATAGAAAAATAGGTCAAATTTATAAGAATACAAGTCATTTCCCAATTGATAAATGGTCAAAGGATATGAATAGGCAGTTTTCAGATGAAGAAATCAAAACTATCTACATTTGAAAAAATGCTATAAATCACTATTAATTAGAGAAACGCAAATTAAAACAACTCTGAGGTACCACCTCACACCTATCAGATTTCTAATGTGACAAAAAAGGAAAATGATGAATGCTGGAGAAAGTGTGGGAAAATTGAGAAACTAATGCACCATTGACTGGCATTGTGAACTGATCCAACCATTTGGAGAACAATTTAGAATTATGCCCAAAGGGCAATCAAACTGTGCATACCTTTTGATCCAGCAATACAACTGGTCTAGAGATCATAAAAAAGGGAAAAAGACCTACATGTACAAAAATATTTATAGCAGCTCTCTTTGTGGTGCCAAGAATTGGAAATTGGGGGGATGCCCATCAATTGGGGAATGGCTGAACGAGTTGTCGTATATGAACGAAATGGAATACTATTGTGCTGTAAGAAATGGTGAGCAAGATGATTTTCAGGAAAACCTGGAAAGACTCATATGAACTTATGCAAAGTAAAGTGAGCACAGGAGAACACTGTACGTACTAACAGCAACGCTGTGTGATGATCAAGTATGACCGACTTGGCTCTTCTCAGTAATGACAACTCCAAAGGACTCATGATGGAAAATGCTATCCACATCCAGAGAGAGAACTGATGGGGATTAAAACCCCACCTGACATTTACTGGTTGTATAATGATGGTCATTTTCAGTTTTTTTCAGCTGCAAATGTGAGTAATATCTGTATTCTCAACTTCTCTGGGTTGTGGTTCAGCTAATACGAGATAATGTATATATCGTTCGGTTGTTTCAGTCACGTCTGACCCTTTGTGACCCTTTTTGGGGTTTTCTTGGCAAACATACTGGAATGCTTTGCCATTCCCTTTTCTAGCTCATTTTACAAATGAGGAAACTGAGGCAGAGTTAAGTGACTTGCCCAGGGTCACGCAGATAGTGCTGAGGCAAGATTTGAACTCAGGTCTTCCTGACTCCAGGCCCAGGGCTCAATCTACTGTGACAACCACTTGCCCAATGTATATATTACATGTTGCAAATCCCTCTACCCCTTCCATATAAGAAATAATATTTTTAAAGACAAAAAAAAAAGAAAAAGAAGAGAAAAATGAGCACAATCAGTCAATATATTGAAAAAGTCCAAAACCAAGTGCAATATATATCTCCTGTGGACCTCCCACCTCTAAGAAGGGGTAGGTTGGGAACGTCTTTTCATGTCTCTTCCTTGAGCCACGCTTGATCTTTATAATTTTTTCCAACATTGTGTGTGTGTGCGCATGTGTGTGTGCATGCACGCGCGTGCAGTTGTTCCTTCCATTTACACTGTTGTCATTGTCCATGTTATTTTCTTGCTTCACCCTCTATTGCTTCACCCTCCATCGGTTCATGTCAATCTTTCCATGCTTCTCTGTATCATATGCATCATTTCTTGCAAGACAGTAATATTCCATTACATTCGCGTACCACAACTTGTTTTGACATTCATTTCCCAACTGATGAGCATCTATTTTGTTTCCCATTCTTTGCTATAACAAAAAGCATCGTCATAAATATGTTGGTGTATACAGGGACTTTCTTCTTATCGGTGGCTTTCTTGGGGTTTCAGCTCAGTAATGGGAGTCTCTGGTTCAAAGAGTATGAACATAGCGGCATTAGTAACTATTTTTTTTAGCTACTGTATTTGTATTATCCCAAATTTCTTTCCACACTGTCCTCCTTTTTTTCTTTCCCTTGGAGGAAGGAGATTAATAAACCCCCTCCCCCCCCAAAAAAACCTTCTACGGCTTATAGCACTATAGTGTTATTGAACTGGCCTTAACTTAGAATGGCAAAATTGAGTCCAATGAAAATTGTCATCTTGCTGCAGTCGGAATTCTCTAGGAAACATTCATTTCATGACAAGTCAAGATGATTCCTACACACATAACCTACCACTCTGTAGTCATATCCATGAAAAATGAAAACAGGATATGGGCAGAGAGAAGACTGGAGATGATGAAGTCTAGACTTCTAAGGTCATTCATGACTAATTATGAATGTACTATTTCTGGAAGCTGCTTTTATTGACCTCACAGCACAGATCCATCACAGCCAAGTCCGCAATGTTTTTTGTCTAAGACCTCAGGCAGCTCAGCACATTAAGTACCTCCAAGTTAATATAGGGAAAACACAACCTCAGATACAGAGGAAAATGAAAAGTTATAAGATTCTTGCCTTTAGATTTTTTGCTCAAACTATTCTTTTCACATGATAGGCCCTTTTGCAATTCAATTCCATTTACCTAAGTACTGTTTATATACTTACATGACACTTAGATGCTGAGATATATACACAGTTGTATCTCAGAATATATAGATGACTTGTGTGACAAAATTATCCCTGCTTTCAAAGAATTTACATTTTACTGAAGAAGATGAAACATGTATATACATAAGCACAATACAAAATCATCTCAGAAAAGAAATATCACTTAACAACTGGGGAGGGTGGGGAAGAGGATCTTAGAAGGGCTCACCAAGGAGGTGGCACCTGAGCTGATCCTTGAAGACAGACAAGGTTAAGAGTACATTTCAGGCATAGAAAACAAATTGTGCAAAGCAACAGAGATTGGAGATGGTGTTTAGTCCACAGAACTTCTAGAAGGCCAGTTATCTGAAAGGTAGTATGAGTTTAAAGGGAAATAATATGAAATAAAGATGGAAAGATAAGTTAGAACAAGATGGTTGAGGCTTTAAATTCCAAGCTGAGTAATATGTAATTTTATCCCAGAGGCAACAGGAAACCAGTAAATGTTTTTTCAAGGAACAAATGACATTTTTAGGTCTTTTTCCAGAAAAGAAAAAGATTTTAAAATGAGAAAAAAAATAGGGCTCCCTTTTTCGTACGAAATCTCTCTCTCTCTGCAGTAGTATTTAGAATCTGCTGGAAGCTAGCAATGAATATTTGCTCTTGGGTTCCTTCTGAAATGAGGTCAATTATTTCATCAGGAGGGAGTCACAAAACCTGGAATTGAGTATTGGCCCTTCCACTTAATTGTGCAACTTTGGTCGGGTCAGTTAACCTCTCTCAGGCTCTATTTCCTCATCTGCAAAATGAGCGTAATAATGCTTGTGCAATCCACCTCACAGAATTATGACGATTAAATGAGAAGGTCCGTAAGGGCACTAAGCAAACTTTATGGCGCTATAAAAATTATGGCACTTAGACGTATCTCTCTAAACTCATAATCACCCTCCCCACGCCTAGGCTTCTTTAAAATAGATGGAAATGACCTTTATCCAAAATACTGAATGTAATGATCGATGTAATACTGCCAGTACAGTAAAAAGCAAAAAGAAGACCTGTCTTAGTGATGAGTCTCAATCTTGATTTTATAACACAAGGTTGCCTTAAAGTTATTTTTTTTAAAGGAACATTTTAACTTTTTTCTCCATGTCTAGGCCAAATTTGCACCTTTACAACTTTTCTTCCCCCTTCTTTCAAGGCTAGTGAGTGTGTGTGTGTGTAATCTCTCTTGGGATCAGCCAGAAATCTTGATAAATCTCTCTACTGGATGCATAGTCCAGAAGACTATCTCAGCACACTATCTATCCTACGCTTGCATGACTAAGTGAGAACTCCCCGTATTTCAAATCAGAGATCTTGGGTTCCCATCCTGGCTGTGCTGCCCAAGTAATCTTGAGCAAGTCACATCTTCCTGTACTCCTGTTTCCCATCAAAAAAAAAATGAGAAGGAACTAGATCATTGGTTCTTAGCCTTTTGAATAGATTTCAGCATCCCTGAACTTAGATGGGAAAAATATATCTTAATTTTCACTAACATTTAACTAAAATTGAGTGTTTCCTTCAGTTATGAATGTAGGCTACAAACTATTTTGAGAAGAGGTCCATATGTTTCACCAGACTGCTAAAGCGGTCCATGACAAAAAATGATTAAGAATCCCTAATAGTGGTTGATCTCCAAGGTCTCCTCAAGCATGGCAAAATGGCCAGGTTCTGATTAGGGTGAACCACAGATCTCCTGAAGTACTCTCATTTATTCATATTTGCACTATTTGAAGTTATAATTATGAAAAATAGGCTAATTGGTTCCCACACAAAAGAAATACTCCAATCAATAAACATTTATTAAATGCCTACTATCTGTCAGGCGCTGTGCTGAGTGCTGGGGATACAAGAAGAAGCAAAGGGCACTACTCCCTGACCTCAAGGAGTTCACAATCCAAAGGGGAAGAAAACATGCAAATACATACAAAACAAGCTATATACAGGATAAATAGGAAATAATTAACAGAAAGCGCTGGAATTGAGGGGTTAGGGAAGGATTCTGGTAGAAGATGGGATATTAGTTGGGACTTAAAGGAAGCCAGGGAGGTCAGTAATTGAAGTGGAGGAGGGAGAGTGGTCCAGGTATGGGGGGCATCCGGAGAAAATGTCAGGAGCTGAGAGATGGAGTGTCTTTTTCATCAAATAGCCAGAAGGCCAGTACCTCTGGATTGAGGATTATGTGTTGGGGACTAAGATGTAAGAAGACCCGAAGGATAGGAGGAGTCTCGGTACTGAAAGGCTTTATATGCCAAATAGAGCATTTTGTATTTGCTCCTGGGGCAATAGGAAGCCACTGGAGTTTATTAAGTAGGTGGTGGTGACATGATCAGACCTGTGTTTTAGGAAAATCAAAGACTGACAGACCCACTGGCCATTGCAGTAATCAAGGCATGAAGTGATGAGGCCTGCTCTAGACTGGTGGCAGTATCAGAAGAGAGAAGGGAGTATATTCAAGAGATGTTACAAAGGTGAAGTTGACAGGCCTTGGGACAGCTTGGATATGGGGGATGAGAGATGGTGAGGAATTAAGGATGACCCCTAGGTTGGGAGCCTGAGGGACTGGGAGGATGGTGTTGCCTTCTACAGCAATAGGGAAGGTAGGAGGGGTGGGGACAGGATTTAAGAGGAAAGATAATGAGTAGTTTTGGACATATTGAGCTTAAGATACCTACTGGACATCCAGTTCAAGATATCTAAAAGGCAGTTGGAGAAGTGAGGTTGGAAGTGAGCAGAGACTGGGAAAGGAAATAGAAGAGAGATGGTAATTAAATCCATGAGAGCTGATGAGATAGATCACCACGTAAAGCAGTATAGACAGAGAAGAGAGGAGAGGCCAGGGCAGAACCCTAAAGGACCCATAGGGATGGAGGGCCTGATCTGGAGGATGACACAGCACCCAGCAAAGGAGACTGAGAATGAGTAGTCAGAAAAGGAGGAGGAGAACCAAGAAAGAAGAGGGTATCAAGGAGGTGAGAGTGATCTACAGTGTCAAAGGCTACAGAGAAGTCAAGCAGAATGGTCCATTTCACGAGATTCATTATTTGCACCAATGTTGACCTAGCACAGAATGATAGGCTTGGAGTCTGGAACAGGTGTGTTCATATCCTGCCTCTGATATGAGTTGTGTAAACATGGGCAAGTCACAACTTTTCCAACCTATAATTTCTCTTTACCTAGTTCACAGATTTATTGTGTGGCTCAAATGAGATATGCGTGTATGGCGGTCTGCTGATGTTCAGGTCCTATATTAATGTCAGTATTCCAAATTTAAAGCTATACTATTATACCAGATGAAGATTTCATTAAAAGGAAACCAAACAGCATTCTGTAAGAACCTACAATTCATGGTCTCAGAGATGCAACAGTCTGTATATGCTGGCATCACTTAGAGTCCTAGTGTTTGTAAAAAAAAAAAAAATCTTATCTCTCTGAGTACAACCTCCTTTTAGAAAGTCATCTTTCTTTCACCCGTCTCCCTGAGGTCCCTGCTGGTTTGCACTCTTTCTCAGCTATCCAAGGTATATCCCAACATCTTTCCCTGGGTACTGTGGGAGGGAGTGGGGAAACCTGAGAATTCACATTCTAGTCTAGCACCCTTTTGGCAAGGTTAGGAATTTATCCCTATTGGAATGTGGTTTGTTTTTTTTGTTTGGTTTTTTTTTTTTTTGCCTACAGTTTACTGGGCACAATAAGAGGCAAAGTTTTTGCACTGCCTTCAGCCAAGGGTGTGCCGGTAAATGTTTAACAACAAGCTCTCAAAAAAAAAAAGCATATTACACTTCTAAGTTTAATCTACAATATTACCATTTTCTCCATAACTTTAAGTTTACCAAAAAATAAATAAATCAAGTTGTAGCATTTGCCATTTCTAAAATGTAAACGTTCACAATGAAAATTTAACAATCCCGCTGGTTCAAGCTGTCTCCAGCACACCCCTACCTTCAACCCTCAACTCCCTTGGAATTTCTTCTGCATATTAATATTCACCCAAGAATATTTTTGCAGAGGGCTACACAATCCCTGTTTTGGAGTTTGCTCTTTGATGCGCAGAGGTTCACCCACAAGATGTATTTTTAGTGTTACTCCCAGATTCTAAACAAAAATGCTTTGTTTAGAATGCCCCACTGCCAAAACTTGCCTGTATCTTACCTTTGGGGACAGTGGTATTAGAGTGTTTCAGACAGAAGGTAATCAACATTTCACCCCCAACCAAAGGTAAAGGGCCTTTCTGCAAAGAACCAGAAGATATAACTAACCATAAAATGTATAAAGTACTTGGGGGTCTGCCAACCACACACATATACAAATATGAATACAACTATAAACCAATCAATAAACATTTATTAAGTATTTACTATGTGCCAGGCACTGTGCTAAGTACTAGCTAAGCTAAGTCTTTGCAGAAATCAAGACAGACTCAAATAGATAGAGAAATATTACTCACCAGTAGGCAGAGTTAACGGGCAGCTATGTGGCACTGTGGATAGTGTGCTGGGTCTGGAGACAGAAAGACCCATGTTCCTGAGTTCACATCTGGCCTCAGACACTTACTAGCTGTATGACCCTAAGCAAGTCACTTAACCCTGTTTGCCTCAGTTCCACATCTACAAAATGAGCTGGAGAAGGAAATGCCATAGCACTCCAGTATCTTTGCCAAGAAAACCTCAAATGGGGTCATGAAGAGTCAGTTAATATAATAAAAATGACAATAACTACTCAAATTAACTTGCTTATTCAAAGCCATACCAATCAAACTACAAAAGGATTACTTTGAAGAATTAGGAAAAAAAAATAATACTGAAATTCATTTTGAAGAACAAAAGATTATGAATCTCAAGGAAATTACTGGAAAAAAAAGTGAGAAAGGGGCCTAACTACCAGATCTCGGAGGAGTAATGACCAAAATTACTCAGTACTGGTTAAGGAAGAGAGAAGTTAATCAGTGGAACAGATTAGGTATACAACATACAGAAGCCAATGAACCTGGTAGCATACCGTTTGAATAACCCAAAGACCTCTGCTACTGGTGTTAAAAACTCACTATCTGACAAACCCTGCTGACAAAATTGGAAAGCAGACTGGCAGAAACCAAGTATAGACCAACATCTCGAACCAAATGCACACAGGATATATATGGGATAAACTGGAGATAATCACAGAGGAAAGGCACTAGCTTTAAGAAGGAATGGAATTTTATCTAAGACTTAAAGGAATCAAATGGGGTCATGGAGAGTGGGACACAACTGAAAAGACTTAAGAACATCACAAAATAAAGGAAACAAGGAAAACCAGAAGGCAGAAGAGAGAAGAGAGAACATTCTGAGAGCATTCTAGGCATTGCAGAAAGTCAATGAAAGTGCCAGGAGCCAGGAGATGCAGTGTTTTGTGCAAGAAGGAGCAAGGCCAGTATCACTGGACATCAGAGTTAAGGGAGTAAGATGTAAGAAGATTGGAAAGGTAGGAAGGGGTCAAATTATAATGGGCTTTAAAACCCAAAGTAAGGATTTTGTATTTTATTCTGGAGGAGATAAAGAGCCAGTGGGGTTTACTGAATAGAACAGTGACATCGATTTAGGAAGATTTCTCTGATAGCTGGGTAGAGGATGGACTTGAGGCAAGGAGACCACCCAGAAAGCTACTGCGATAGTCCCAGCACAGGGTGCCTACATCAGGGTGGTGGCAGTGTCACAGAAAAAAAAAAACACAACAGATGTTGGGAAGTTGAAATTCATAGCATCTGGCTATCAGGGAGTCTGAATTTAGATGGGAAAAAAATTACACCTTTATTTTCACTAACCTCTAATGGAAATTTAGCATTTAGCAACCCCCAAAAACAGTAGTAACAGCAATACTTGTGACTGTCACTAACAGAAAGATCAGATACTTCCATATCACATTACAGTTGTTATATATATTTATGTTCATGCTTGAATTACTAGTTATTACAACCTTTGACTTGACTATATTATTTAATGTATTAATAAAGCACACAGATTACGATATCAAAACATTTCTAAATGTTTTCATAGGTGTATTTCAACATCACTTGTTCCCTTTGCGATCCTATGCATTTTACTGTATGCATTTAAAAACCTTATTCTGAGAAGGGGTTCATAGGCCTCACCAGACTCCCAAAGGGCTCAGAGGACACACACACAAAAAGTTAGGCAGCTATGCTCTAGTAGGTTACTTTCTCCTCAATAAACTTTCAATTCAAATCAATGAACGTTTATTAAGCAATGTTTATTAAGTGCCAGGCGCTGTGCTAAGCTCATAATTATATAGAATTACAGATTTTTTAATCTACTCTATAGAATTAGACAAATGTTCCCCATTAGATTGTAATCTTCATGAGCATAGGGATTGTGTTTTGCCTTTTTTTGTATTCTCAGAGATTAGGGCTGTACCTGGCACTTAGTAGGTGCTTAATAAATGTTTATTGAACTGAAAGTTTACTGAAAGACAAATACGGGCATAGGGACCAAAAAGCAGATTAGAAACCCAGTAGTAGAAAGTAATTTACTGGGTATTATAATTATGTATATAATTACATAATAATTTTAACATTTTTAATTATACATTTTATATTATAAAATGACAATAAATATAATCATAATATAGTTGTGTTGTATGTTAAAGTTATTACATATATGTTAAAATTATTGCATATATTTATACAATATTTGGGCAGCTAGGCGGTGCAGTGGTTAGTGTGCCGAGCCTGAAGTCAGGAAGGCTCATTTTGAGTTCAAATTAGAATTCAGACACTGACTAGCTATTAGTGGGCAACTCACTTAAAACTGTTTGCCTGTTTCTCCAACTGTCAAATGACCTGGAGGAGGAAATGGCAAACTATATTTTTTGCCAAGAAAACCCCAAGTGGGGTCACAGAGTTGGACAAGGCTGAAACAACAAACAATATTTCTATTTATATAAAGTTAAGTATAATATATAATAATCTCCAGTTCCAATGCCTTCTATTCAAAAAAGCAAATAAAAATAACTGGTTTTACATCGCGCTTTAAGGTTTGTAGAGCCCTCTAAAATGCTCACTCCTGCAAGGTAGATGCTATTACTGTCTCCAATTTACAGATGAGGTAAACTGAGGCATACGGCGGTTAAGTGACTTGCGGGAGCAGGGGAGTGGAGGGGTCTCCCGCAGAAAGCGCGTTAATCATTCACAGACACGTAAGAAAGGAAACAAAGATTCATTGACTTCAATAGGCGGATGCCGTTTTTGAACCAACACTGGGGCGGTCCCCTCTCTGGACAAGCTTCGGGGACCCCGGGGTGGGACCGCCCCCGCCCCGCTGAGCGCACGCCGGAGAACATTGCGTGTGGCCGGTAGGGTGAGCTCGTTCTGTGCCGGCCTCGCCCTCGGACCCTGGGGACAGGATGGAATCACGTCTCCCCTCCCCCTGGGTCCTCGGGAGGGCTCGCCGGCCCAGGTGGGGCCCGGACTTCAGATCACCGGTCCCGGGGGCTTGGGCGGGACAAGCTTCGGGACACTAAGCGGGAGGCATCCACGCGATCCCGGCAGCCCCTTTCCGCGCAGCTCCGCATCCGCCGGGCGGTGACGGGCCCCGGCAGTCGGGCCCCGGGAGTCACCGGCCGAGTCACGGCACCCCACCCGGCCTACGTCTCCCACCGCCCTGCCACCAGGCAGGCCCGGGGGACCCGAAGGGCCGCCCACCCCCCTGCGCAAGGAGCGGGGAGTCGGGGCCTCGGGGGCGGGGTCCCAAGTGGCCTCCGGCGATTGGTCGCTGCCCCCCCAAGGGGCGGGGCCAAGGCTCCGGCTCCGCCCCGGGCCGTCCGTACGAGGCTGCGTGCTGTAATGGCTGCAGCGGCTGCAGGGGAGGGCTGAGGAGGGGCCGGCGGCGGCGCTGCAAGGCCGCCCCCTGCTCCGCGCCGGAGCCTTTAAATTTCTGGGGCCGCCCGGGCGAGCCACCTTGGACGCTGTGCAGCTGCGAGGAGGCGGGGACTCGGGCGGCTGCGGCTTAGGAGCGAAAAGCGAAGGCAGGAGCCGCCGCCCCCGTCAATTCCGTGTAGAGGCCGCCTTCGCTGCTGCTCCTGCAGTGCGACCCTGAAGAAGCGTCCGGCCCGCGGCCCCCGGGTAAGCTCCGAGGCGGGCTGGGACGACGCCTTCCTCCGCCCGGCCCCTCGCCCTCCACCCAGCCTGGCCTCGCAGCCCCTCGCCCAAACCCAGTCCAGCCTCGCAGTCCCTCGCCCGCTACCCAGCCTTGCCTTGCAACCTCTCGCCCTAAGCCCAGTCCAGCCTTGCCTTGCAGCCCTCGTCCCCCGTCCAGCTTCGCCTTGCACTCTGGCCCCCACCCAGGCTTGCAGCCCCCTCGCTCCCAGCTCCGCAGCCCCTCGCTCCGAGCCTGGCCCCTGCAGCCCCCTCACCCCTAGGTCAGGCTGGACGCCCATGCTTCTAACTTTCCCTTTGGAAGTCTTGAGAGTTCCCCACCTTGGTCCGGCTCCAGCCACCTCAACTTTTAGTTGTGAGAGATCCCCACGTCCTCCCCTTTTATTTCCTCTCCCCCTTTACCCATTTTGCATACTGCAAACCTTATAAATTTCTCCACCCCCTTGCACCCAGAGCATGTTGTTCTTAAAGAGCCCCCCCCTTTATTTCTATTCACAACCCCTTTTGTTTCATTTAAAAGACTTTGTGCACCCTGGGGGAGCGACTTTCTCCATTTACTCCTGCTGCCTCCCTCCCCCTCTTACCTCTCCCCCCCCCCCCCCCCGGGAAAAAAACCTTAGAAAGCCCCGAAGCCCGCTGAGAGTCTCACTTGTAAGATTAGCTGATTTGGCCTCCTCTACTTTGCTCTGGAATCTGAGTTTTACCCCCGCCCCCCAGCAAATGAGCTGTAGTTGAGTTTCTCAAGAGAGGATGCTTCCCATTGCTTGCGAGGAAACCCTGTTGTGAAAATTTGGAGACTCCCAGATTTTTGGTAGGAGGACGAAGTGGACCTGGAATCTCAGGAGCCCGGAGGAGAGAGTTTCTAAGAGAGGACTGCTGTCAATGGCCTTTAGATCCACATACAGTGGGTCCATTAACAGGCCACAATGTGCATCTTTTGAGTTTCTTCAATTCCCCTTAGAAATGGAGTACAGTAATCTGTTCTGTCTCTTCAGGAAGGTTCTGGGAATGAAAGAATTTACTGTCTGCCCTGGGATTTACCTATTAGTAACCAGACTAAAATAAACAAGTCCTAGCTATGCATGTGTTGCAAGCAAGTAACCTAGTGAAGAGACGAGTTAGATTTTTTATCCCGCTGTTCTATTTCTAATTTAAATTATATACCTAGTTGGTGAAATTCTTCTCAGTGTTTGCCTTATAAAGAAGGGAGAGGGAAAATAACAGTTGTTAAATGAATATTAGGTTTGCCTGTGGTTTTACAGTATGACCTTTATGGCTTTTTTATGTAATAGTACTAAAAAAAAGTAATGTTGACTAGCAAACTAATAGTACTATATATATATTAAAGTCAAAATTTAACATTTGGTAATGTTGAAGTAGTGATTGATTTACTGACATTTTGTGAAGTAGAGGTATGGTGCGTTTATATGCTGGAAGAGAGGTCAGGGTTAGGTAGGAGTTAAAGAAGACTTCGGGAATACCCAGTGTGAGGTGTGTGATGGAGAATAAAGGAATAAAATGGACAATAAATTTTCATTTAGCATTGAGGATCCAGTTAATGTTACATCACATGTGTTTATGGTGGACACAGTGAGATGACTTTTTCTCCAGAGATGGAGGGTGACTGAAGGATGAGGGTAGGTAAGATGACCTGACTGCCCCCCTACCCCCACCCCTTTTTAGGGTGGAGTAAAGTGCATAGTTGAACTGGTTTTGCTGTAGGTTTAAAACTGAAGGAAGAAAAGTAAGGCAGAAGTTTAGGTTGGCTGAGGAAGGATCAGGAAAAGGTGTGAGAGGAATAAAGTAAAGGAAGAAATGGTAAGCAAGAGTGTATGTGTCTCTAGGGCTTATTCTAATTCTAATAATATATGAATTTCAGAATTGCAGGTTATAGTTTTTTGATGAAATGCAGTAATCACAATTGTTAACAGTTGGCAGTGTTGCATTTGGCTTCTCGGAAAAGTTAAATCATTGTCCTCCGTAGTACATGCTTAATGCCATAGTGGATAGACCCCCCCCGGACTTGAAGTCAGGAGGTCCTAGATTGAGATCCCACCTTAGCCCATTACTAGCTGGGAGTTCCTGGGTAAATCCCTTAAATTCTCTGTTTCCTTATAACAATAACACCTGGCTCTCTGTTGATTTGAGGGCCAAATGAGATAATGCCTATAATGTACTTTGCAAACCTGAAAACACCACATACATGTAAGGTGTTATTAATGAGGACCTAAAAGACACCTAAACCACCAGTGTACAGAGAAGCAATGTACACAGAGAAGCAATGGTTATTACACGACAGCTCTATAGCCTTAAGTGCCGTTGACTGTTAAGACGAGTTGAAGTGATTGCAGTCCCTATATAGCTGCATAGTTTATTTGACGAAGGAGTTCAGAGGACGGTGGGGGTAGGGGGGAATGGGAACAGGAACGGAGCATCGAAGCAACAGAATTCTTACTCATCTATGCCAATGTGCTTCATCTGCAGGGTTAGACTTTGTGGTTAAGCTATGTGTTGGGTCTATTTGACAGCTGTTTATTTATTGAGTCCCTATGTGAATGACCATTTGGCTTGGTAGAGGTGATGATTCCGTCTACAGAATTGCAGTAAGATCATAAATTGCTGCAGGTATGAGACTGCCTTTGTACCCTGTGTGGTGTGATTTGAGGAATACTGCTGAAAGAAACCTTCCTTCTTTAAGACTCCAAGCAACTGTTGATTTATCAGTGTGGATACTCTATCTACTGATGCAGATTATACCACCACTGTGACTTGAACTTTTATGTTGGCCCCCCCATATTCATCATTTTGTGGATATCCCTGGAGTGATGTTTAGGGAAACCAAAGGGCATGGAACTTTATGTAGTCATGGGACTTGGAAGTTTTCAGGTCTAGACATTCTATAAAAGGAATGTGGAAACAAGGAGGGATTGGGGTCTAAATCAGAGATAGCTTGTAAGATTCTGGTCCCAAAAAAACCCAGAGTTTTTTTTTGGACCACCACAACTACTAAATCTATCTTCCACCTTGATTGTTGTCCTGAGCTACAGGACTAAGTTACCAAGCAATTAATTAAATAAATTAATAAATAAAAATTTAATTAAAAATGAATTTTTTTTGGTTTTTGTTTTGGTTTGGTTTTTTTGGAGGGGGGAAGGCAAGACAGTTGGGGCTAAGTTACTTGCCCAAAGTCACAGAGCTAGTAAGTGTCAAGTGTCTGAGCCTGGATTTGAACTTGGGTCCTCCTGACTCCAGGACCTGGTGCTCTATTCACTGTGCCGCCTAGCAAAAGACTCTTAACTTATCTTCTTGGATCCAGTCTCTTCCTTCTATACAAAATGTTGATCAAAGACTTCTGTAGTTCAGTGGTCAGCTACAAAATGGTCAAAGACTTTTCATCATCAGCCAATGAACATTTATTAAGCACTTGTTTATCAAGCACTTTGCTAGGCTCTGGGTGTACAAGTACAATGAATCTCTACCCTCTCTAATGGAGTAGGCAACTAATTTATCAATCAATCAACATTTATTAAATGCCTGCCACGTGCCAGGCACTGTGCTAAGCCCCCTGCCCTCAAGGAGTTGGCAATCTAATGGAAGATACACATGCAAACGAATACATCCAAAGCAAGCTATGAACAAGATAAATGAGAAGTAATTAAAAGAGGGAAAGCACTGGAATTAAGAGAAGGTAGGGAAGACTTCCTGTGGAAGGTAGGGTTTTAGTTGAGACTTACAGGGAAGCGATGGAGGTCAGTAGTTGAAGCAGAGGAGGGAGAGCATTTCAGGCATGAGGGACAGCCAGAAAAATATGCCCATAGCTGAGAGATGGACTGTGTTAATGTGGAATAAATGCAAAGTAATTAATAAATACTAGGTAGTTTTGGAGGGAAGGTGCTAGCATTTGGGGGTAATCAGGAAAGGTTTTGTATAGAACAGGGCTTCTTAACCTGGAATCTGTTAAATGATTTCTAAAATTTTTTTTATAACTTTCAATATAATTGAATTTCTTTGTAATACTCTGAATTTTATTTTATGCTTTTATAAATCTCATTCAAAGAAGGGGTCTGTATGCTTCTCACCAGACTTCCAAAGAGATCCATAACACAAACAACGTTTAAAAACCACTGGTGTTGATGTCACTTTGGTCTGTCCTTCAAGAACTGTATCTTGAAGGAAGAGAGGGATTCTGTGAGCCACAGGTGAAGACACGAGGGGCAGCAAAGGCATGGAGAGGCTGAGGAAGACTGTTTGGATCACAGATTATTTAGGGGCAAGTAAAATTCAGTGAAACAGGTTGTGAAGGGCTCTATAAGCTAAACAGAGGAGTTTATATTTTATCCTAAAGGTAATAAGGAGCAGTTGAATTGATTAGTAGGGCAGTGACATGAGTGCTAAAGGAAAATCACTTTGGGGGCTGAAGTGCTAAGAGGCAGGGAGACCAGTTAGGAAGCTGTTGCAGTAATTAAGGTAAGGGGTGATATGGGCCCCTGAATCTAGGTGGTGGATATGTGGGTAGAAAGAAGAGGTCAGTTAGAAGAGATATTGTGGAGGTAGACATAGCAAAATTTTTGTAATTGATTATCGTATGGGATGAAGTAGAGTTAGGAGTCAGGTCAGCAAGCATTTATTAAATGCCTAATATGTGCCAGGCACCTAAGTATTATACAAATTAATGCTAAGGTTACAAACCTGAGAGACTGAAAAAATAACTGGTGCCTGTGACAGAAATAGTTAAGCTTGGATAGAAGGAACCAATATTCCACCCCCTAGCATAACCCAGCTGCTTTCTATCTTTCCCAGCAATTCTTCATAAGGAGTTTATATTTTCAGGGATATTCACTGGGCCATTGAGTTCCCTTGTTTCTGATTCTCTTTAGTCTGTTCCATTGATCTCCTTTTCTATTTTTAACCAATAGCAAACGATTTTGACGTCTCTTGCTTTATAATGTCTCTGAGACTCCAACTTGCAGAGCGGTTGCTGCTCTGTTGATAGTTTTTTCACTGGAAGTTCCTTACGCTAATGAAATGACAAGTTAGATGCAAAAGCAAACCCAAAAATTGATTAAGAAAGGAGGAGGCAAGTAGAAAAAAAGGTAACATGGTCAGCCTGTGTATTGCACTGATGAAAACCACTGAATGTTAAAAAAACAAACACAAAAACCCTAGAGGAAAGCTGCAATGCAGTCTGGCAGAAATTAGGTTTAAACCAGTATCTTAAATTATATTACATGTTAAATTCAAAATGGCTACATGACTTGAATATTAAATAGCGTACCATTTTTAAAATATAGGTTGATGAATTATATATGTGTGTATGTATAATCAAGCATTTCCCAATTAACATTTTTTTACATTCATTTTTTTAAAACATTGAGTTCCAAATTCTCTCCTTCCCACTCCTCTCCCACCCCTTGAGAAGGCAAGCAGTATATCAATTATACATGTGAAATCATGCAAAATATTTCATATTAGTCATGTTACAAAAGAAACCCACACCCAACAAGAAAAATAAAGTAAAAAATTACTTCAATCTGCACTTAGAGTTCATCAGTTCTTTGGAGTTGAATAGCAGGAAATGAATTCTTAAATAAGCAATTACCAAAGATGAAATAGACCATTTTGATTTATGAAAATGAAAAGCTTTGCACAAGTAAAATTAATGCTTCTAAGAAGAGAAGCGATTGACTGAGGGGAAAACTTTGTATAAATTTCTCAGATAAAGCTTTGGTATCCAAAATATATAAGCAAAATCCATTGCCCATTAAGAGAAATGGTCAGATGATAACAAACAATTCTCCCCAAAAATGTAAACTATTAATAATCACGTGAAAGAATGTTCCAAATAACTAATAAGAAGAGAAATGCAAATCTTAACAACCCAAGGTTTTGCCTTAAAGGCATCTAATAGGTACAGATGGCAGAAGATGGGAATAATGTTGGAGGATCTGTGGAAAGACAGACACACTAATGCGCTGCTGGTGTAGCTGTGAATCAATATAACCATACTGAAATGCAATTTGAAATTATTCAAATAAAATGGTTATGATATGCGTAGCTTTTGACCTAGAGATCACACAGTTAGACTTATTATTAACAAAGAGAATGTCCATATACATAAAAATATTTACAGTAGCACTTTGTGTGATAGCAAAGAACTGTATATAAAGAATGGCTTAAAAAAATTGATAGGGAAATGTAATATTACTGTGCTATAAGAAACTATGAAGATAAAAACTATGGACAGGAATGGAAAGATTTATATGAACTGATCCAAAAGGAAATAAGCAGAACCAGGAAAACAATTTACACAATAACTACAACAATATAAATGAGAAGAATAGCAACCACAAAAAAAATCAAAAATGAATGGTACAAAATAACAAAGAACAAACATGGCCTCAAAGAAGAGAGATGAGATGACAACTCCCTCTCTCTTTTGCAGAGGTGGGAAATCCAAGAGTATGGCAAATTTGTGTGCGTAAGATTATTTTTAATGAATTGATTGGTTTTACTAATTTATTTTCTCTTCTAAATTAAAAACTTTTTAAAAAATACAGGGTGGGAATTCGTAGGGGAAAGTATACAGGGAGAAGACTAGGCAATATAAAAACAAAAGATACCAATAAAAATTTATTTTGAAAACAGGTGGAGGAAAGCCTTTAGTACATCAAGTACATCAAAAGAAATGTAAACTGTTAATAATCATGTGAAAGAATAACCTGAGGTTTTGCCTTAAAGGCAAATCTTTGAAAGATTTATGAAAGCACATAGATATTGGTGAGATAAATCCCTTGAAAAAATTCCTTAAATTCATTAGGTAGTCAGACCCTACTGAATTGATTCTTGCCTACCAAATTCACAAAAGTAAACTAGAATGCTATTTTATTCATTTACCATGGTAATTATAAAGTAAACCGTAATATTTGTGGCCAGTCTGCTCATTTTTTTCACTAAAGTCTTATTTGAAAAATGAACTAAAATTGGGGTGTTAATATTTTTAGAATCAGAACAAAGGAAATTGAATGAAATTTCAAAGAAATTGTCATGAAACTTTATGACTTTCATATACACACATGTACACACCCCCTTTTCTACAGTAGATAGAAACCTGTCAGGATGACTGACAGGACCATTTTGGGCAGCTGCTCTGGAAATACAGTAACACAAATAAAAAATTTGTTTAAAATTAAACTTTTTAATCTTACTTTTTCTACATTTAAATAATAGACATAAACCAATTTTCAAACCTTAAAATATAATACTTCCCCCCTCCTGATTCTCCTTGCTGCTCTTTCTCAGTCTCCTTTGCTGTTTTTTTTTTATCAGTGGTATGCCTGCTAACTGCAAATCTTCCCTAGAGCTCTGTTCTAGATCTTTTTTTCCTCTCTCTCTCTCTCTCTCTCTCTCTCTCTGTCTCATCGGGGATCTCATCAGCTTTCAGGCTTTCAGTTATCATCTTTAGCTAGATTTCCCCCAGATCTCTATAACTATCTGTCAGCTCTTACCCGAGCTCTAGCCAAGCATACACCAGCTGCCTTTTGCCCATCTCAGCCTGAAAGTCCTGTAGGCACATCAGGCTCGGCATGTCCTGATCAGAACTGATCTTTCATCCCAAAGTTGTTAGCCTTTCTGAACTTCTTTGACCTTCTCAGTCACCTAGGCCTTCTACCTCGGGGTGTGGCATCCTTGACCCTTTGTTCTCACTTCATATATTCAATCAGTTGTCACATCTGGTCCCTGCTCCCCTCACACCTCTTCCCACTTGTACAGCGGCCACCACCCCTACCCTTGTTGAGGCCTTCAGCACTTTTTGCCTGGACTACTGCAATAGTCTCCTACATGGTGGCCCTGCCTCAACACTTCCCACTCCTGTGAATCACTTACTAGGTCATTTTTGGGGGAATTTTTCCCCCTTAATTCTGGTCATAATCCAGTATCTTCATTTCTCATCCCACATAGGAATTCTCTCCGGATGTCTTTCAACTTATGTTTTCATAAATATGACAAATACGTAATTTATCTAGTTTTTTTTTCTGAAATTGTAATAATACCTGTAATTTCTTTTGTTCTTCCTTTCTAGTATAATCATGTTTGAAATCAAGAAGATCTGCTGCATTGGAGCAGGTTATGTTGGAGGACCCACGTGTAGTGTCATTGCACACATGTGCCCTGAAATTAAGGTCACAGTGGTAGATGTTAACGAATCTAGAATCAATGCATGGAATTCGGCCACACTCCCAATTTATGAGGTAAAGTATACTAAAAACTCATTTGTTCTTCTTCCCAGAATTTTCTTTTCTTGTTGCTTTTGCCAGCCCATGTAACGCTTCCCATAGAAATTATCATCTAAAACTGTAGTAGAGAAGATACAAACCCGCTAATTTGAGAATCCTAGTTATTTTTGGTAGATGATCTTGAAAATTGCCTCATTGAGATTACAGAAATTCTTGCTGGTTTGGCGAATTTTCAGATTTAAAAAAAAAAGCCTTTATATTTCAAGATATGTAACAGAACTGTGTGCTTCTCATTTTCAGTCCTTTTAATAAAGGATAAGACCTTTCTTTCAGTGTAATTGGGAAGCAGAACAAGGAAGTAAGTGAATATATGGTATAGTACTTCTTTGTATATTAGTATAATGTTTTTGCAAAGAAACTTGGTTATTTACAGTGTTTTCGTAATCTTCACAATATCTAGTTATGCAATAAATATCCCCCAAACTTCTCTATTAGCCTTGTCACTTAATTTTAAGATTGAGAATTGCATGAATCTGTGAAAGAGCGTCCCCAAAGTTCTAAACTTGTTAAAGACTTAGCCTTGCACTATGCTAGCTGTTGTGGATTGGATTTTATGTTTTTAAAAATTCCATCTTTTTTATAGACTGTGAGGGGTGGGTGTACAGGTGTATTGGTTTGCATTTGGCTTGGGATTTTTTTTGTGTGGTTTTTTTTTTTTTTTGCTGTTTTTTGTTAACTATAATACTGTTTAAAATACCTCGACTTGGTACTATTTGTGCAGTGACAGTTCCCGTATTTCTAAATCTCCATTATTTTTGAATTCTTAGAATTTCTGGGGGAAAAAACCAACCTTATCAATAGTTTTCTAACTTATGACATTTCTACCCTGATCACAAATTACAAAATCATCCTATAATCTCATAACCTGTATTCTTCTTCTGGTACCCAGGAAATAAAATGCTTTCATATATTTAATCAGAAAAAAGCAAATATGAGTGAATAAACAAGCATTTATTAATCATTTACTATATACCAGGCACTCTGTTAGGTTCTGGAGATACAAGGAGAAAAGCAAGATAGTTTTGGCCCACTAAAAGTTTATATTCTAATAATTACAACTAACCTAGGGGAGTAGGCATTAGGGACAGGAGTTTTGGTTTGAGGAGTCACAGGCATGGTAAGAGGAGGCCACAGGGCAAATGGGTCTCTCACTCTTTACAGTTACCAAATTGTAGCATTCATTTGACTTCTGTTCTAAAATAGAAGAGGTGGAAAGGGCAGGGCAGAGATGGCAAGATGCCTGGATTATATGGACTGGTTCCTGTTGGATGGCTCTGTGACCTGCTGGATTTAATAATGAGTTAGGTAAATTTTCACGCCACCATGGGAGTGGATTAGCTGGGGGATGGTATGGCAGGAATCCCTGCTGGGAACGAGAGCTGCAGTAGGGCAGATGATAAGATTCCCTTATAATTTGGGCCTTGTTTTACTAGTGGATGGTTGGATGGGATGAACAGTTTTCTTTGCCCAAGTTGACTTTATTATATGGCAGAGAAGATCAATTAGAAAAGCCTGTCCCCCTTGAAAGTTCCTTTAGACAGCAAATTACTGGCGTTCCTAGTCAAGGGTAATTACAAGTCACCATTGCTTGAATTTTGGGGTTACTCTTGAAAATTTAGGCTTTCAGAACCCAGGCTGTCGATTGTTGGGTTCAGATGTATGGAATCAGACAGAACGTTCATTTAAATGATACGTGCTTCAAAAACTTTACTTGGCTGACTTTGATGGCTCCATTCATTTGGACTTTGGTTTTTTCCTCTCAGCCTTTAAAATATTCTCACAATGTAATTTTTTTTTAACATTTTCAAAAGCTTGGGGTTTTTTAAAATCCTTATTTCTAAACAGTCTTTTCTAGCCCTTTATAATATATGATTTTCTAACTTGTGTCTTTTATTGTGAGCTATCACTTCAAATACTGTTACTGTATATATAAATCTTTTCTTTCATTTTCCTAAACATTGAATTTTCAAAGAAAAGATGCCATGTAACATCTGTTGGTTTTATTCGGTGACTGAATATACTAAGTCTTGTAAACCTCATCTTACCTTGTTTTTAAAGATGTCTTTCTCAGAAAATTAATTGAATACAATAGCGTTTTAAAAGTTGCCTGTAAGGAGTATTCCTATCAAGGGGAATCATTTTGGCCCTTGGTTTGGGGAAAAAAAGGGTATATATAAATAAATGTCCTTAGGATGTTTTTTTGGCAAAGCTTTTCCTGTAT
The DNA here is from genome assembly GCF_011100635.1 of Trichosurus vulpecula. NCBI lineage: Eukaryota > Metazoa > Chordata > Mammalia > Diprotodontia > Phalangeridae > Trichosurus > Trichosurus vulpecula. Next base: position 168,248,094 of record NC_050578.1, read on the forward strand.
CCTACAACTGGAAAAAAATGGCCTTCTTGAAATAGCTTTCATAGATCAAGAAAAGTATTTGTAAATCAGAAAGGATCTTTTAAAACAAGGCTAAATGATGATACCATTTTAAGGAACTAATTGGAAAACCCACTTCTACTTCCAAAGCTAACTTTTTTTAGTTATCTTTCCTGAAATGAAAATTCTCCCAAGATTCCATTTAGATTAAAGCATACATTTGTGGTGGAGTCTTATATAGATTCTCCTTGTGTAGGTGAGAGATAAGTCATTAAATAAAAAATTCATGGCAGGTCAATTCTAGGCATATTGGCCTTGGTAAGTTATTGTTTGGGGAAGTTTATCCTCTTTATGATTTTTCTTTGTCCTTGTCCGAATCTGAAAAAGACATGTAAAAACATTTGGTTACCTTTATATTTATAAATTTATAATTCTACCATTTAATATATCTCTATGTGTAACAGCAAATTTGTTTTTGAGTCCATTATAAGTTCTAGAGCTTAGATTTTTAGTTTGAAAACCACAACCTCATGTCAAGAAATCATTATTGCTACAATGCATGGTTCCTATAATAGAATTAATATGTAAAGGGGATAGTATGGTAGTGGTTGTTCCTAACCTCAGCTTTCTATTATATTGGGTAAAGAATTGTCCTGTTAAATATTCTTGAATATTATGTAGGAGATAACATCATAAGATGGTAATAAGAGAATAAAGTGGTCCTTTAAGAAGTTCCTCAGTAAAATAATACTTCATACTAGCTAATTATTTGCTCAGTCATCATGAATTTATAACTGCCTACTATGTCCTGGACCCAGTGCTGAGTGTTAGGGATGAAAGTTCAGGGAAGGAAATAACCCCAACTCTTAAGTACCTTGCATTCTAATAGGAAAGATAACAGATGCTTAATTATTTACAAAATAGATAGAAAGATAATAAATATAAAATAGTCAGAGTAAGGTAATTTGGGAGGAAAGGCATTAGCAGTGGCGGGGAATTACAAAGGCTTATTTGCTGTTGTTTCAAACAAAACAGATTTTTCGTAGTCTGGGCAATTTGCTTTTCCTCATTTTGAAAAATGAGAGACAATCCTGTTTGCATGAAAGCTGCCATATAAATACTAAGTGCTAATCATAATTATATAATAAATTTAAAATTGAGAACTTACTATGTTAACCCTTAAAGGCAGAGTACCACTACTTCTTATAGTTTCCTATGACCCTCTAATTTTCAAAAAAAAAAAAAGTGTGGTTATTTTTCGAGATATCTTATGTTGAATGGGGATAAGAATCTGCGTAGTGGGTAGAAGACCAACCTTGAAGTCAGAAAGACCCAAATTCACACTTTAGATGTGTGACCCCCAGGTAGGCTTAATATCTACACTACATTACAGATGAGTTACTGTTTGGCCTCAGTGGAGGAAGTTTCCACACCAATAACATCACATATTCAAACATTTTTTTTTAAAAAAGTCTCGTTCTTGTATGCTAATTTTCTTGTTGGTATAGAAATTTAATACCTTACAGTTACTATATTTGTGGTCCTTTTTTTTTTAACCATTGTTAGACCAACTACAGAACTGCAGTGGGAAAATAAAAATTTGCTTTTTATAAAGTAATTGGAAATAATTTTCCTAAGGTGAAACTGTCTCAGAATTGTGAAAAAAACAAATTTTAGATGCAGGCTAGTTGTGCTTCTTGCCCTGTGGCCATTCTGACCACTGGTTAGCAGGGTCACCACCAAGGTCTATTTCTAGTTCATGTTTATGTTGTAGAAAGTTGTAGTCCTGTTATCTTAATGCTGATAAATCTTCCACGAAATTGAGTGGGGAGGAAAATAGTAAGTCTTTTTTTTAAATTAATTAATTTTTTTTAGTTTACAACACTATGTTCCACAAGTTTTGAGTTCCAAATTTTCTCCCCCTCCCCCCCAACAGAATGTAATCTGATATAGGTTCTACATATACCTTCACATTAAACTTAGAAAATAATAAGCCTTGTTAAGATTTATGTTGTATATTGATAGAAATTAAAAGGGTACAAATTGGCTGTTTCATAACCAATGTGTAGGGCCTGGATGATCAGAGAAAAAACATTCACCATGACAGTGCAAAATCGAATGTTGCTTTTCTGTTCGATTTCATGAATGTGAGGAAATATTTTAAAATTTACTGACTTTTCAAAAAATCGGGATATCAAACAGTGACACAAGATTAAAATGAACTCTTGTCCTTTTATGTTAGAAGTTCATTTTTATTTTTGTGGGCAAAATTCATCTTTGCTTATGAATTTTTGGTTAGCTTATGCAAACATTGATTTAATTTCAGTGCAAACAGATAAACTTATCTTCTAGGTGCTAAAGTGCAAAACCCAAAGCAAAACATTCTCTGCTCTCTGGGAACTTTGATTCTACTGATCCTTGCTTGATATTCATTGTCCTTTTCACAAAATTAAGCAGATTATTAGAAATAATAGAGAACTAATACATACCGACTATAGCAAAACTGGTTAAATGGGACCAGGGAATCAATATATAAGGACTAGAATAAAACTGAAGATGTATAATCACAATGACAAGTTTTGACCTGAGAAGAAAAGACGAAATGTGCCTTTGTCCTCTCTTTGGTTGGGGGTTGGGGAGGATAGGACCTATGGGTGTCAGAAGGTACATTATATGTGGTTGAGGTGTTAGTTGTTTTAGTTATTTGCTTTTCTTTGTTAAAAGATAAGGCTGGACTTTTTCAATGTAATGTTCTGTTGTGGTTATTTTTTTCATGTTTTTTTTTTCTTTTTTGTGTCTTTTAGAAATACTATGTTAAATGAGATAGCTCTCTGGGAGGGGGAGAGAGAGAAGCATAGTATGATGATGTCAAAAACAAAAGCCATCAATAAAAACTTAGTTAAAAAAAAAACACAAAAGAGAAGATTAGGGTAGAGGAAGGAGGAAACTGGTTTATGAGCATGTTAGGAAAACAAAAGGTTTCAAAGCATTAATTTTAACCAAAAAATATTAGCATTAACTTATAAGCTTTTTAAGAAAGTAGAATTTTCACTGCTATGATAGCTCATTTAGCTATTTAAGTCCTTTTTTTATAACTTTTGTTTCTCCCCCTCCCAGCCAGGACTAAAAGAAGTAGTTGAATCTTGTCGGGGGAAAAATCTCTTTTTTTCTACTGATATTGATGCTGCCATCAAAGATGCTGATCTGGTGTTTATTTCTGTAAGTATCTTCCTTTTGCTGTGGGATATGTACTACATACTTAGTCGTGCATAAAAATTTTTGTAATAAACCAGCAGATGTAAGGATAGCACTTTTAGCCCTGTGACATATTTTGGTCTATTTTCTCGTTCATCCTTTATACTAAGCAGATCATCCTCTCAGAAGACATTAGAAAGTCAAAGCAGGAGGGACATTAGTCCTACAATTACTTTATCTAGTCCAGCCTCATTTTATATGAGACTGAGGCATAAAAAGTCACATCTCCAAAGTCACATGGCAGGGCCAGGCTTAAACAGTAGGGGTTAATCTCTAGTTCTACCCGTAACTGGACAAGAATCCCTTCTCTGACCGTGCTGACGAGTGGTCATAAAGCCTTTGCTTTAAAAATCCCTAGTGAGGAGGGATGTACTAGCTCTGAAGGAGGCCAGCCTATCTCACTTTGGGATGGTTCTGATGATTGCCAAGATTTTTTTCCTTACATCAGGCTAAAATCTGCCTCTTTGCAGTTTACCGGAGCACAGGATGTTGGGTGTATAGATGAGGAAAGTGAGGATCAAAGAGCTCACAGAGCCTAGTGTCAGAGGCAAAACTGTCTCCAGTATGCCACACCGGCTGTTTCCACCAATTTTTCCTAGTTCTGCTTTCTGGGGCCACGTAGGACAAAGCTAATCTCCCTCTTTGACGTGACAGCCCTTCACATATTTGAAAACTTGTATCTTCTCTCTTCTCCTCCTCCTCCTCTTTATCTACTACCCCATGCAGTCTTTACCCACTCTGTCACTGCCTAAATGGAATATTAGTACACATTTCCTTTGAATTAATGGAGATTTGTAGAGGTTTGAATTGATAAAGATCTATATAGTTACCAAGTTACTAAATAAAGTAACTGTTAGCTATATTTCCTCTTAACTAGTTAACAGTTACTGCATTTATGAAACATTCTTAAAGATCAGTAACATTTCAAAGATGGCCTTCTTTCTTTCCAACCCTTACGTTTTCATTAGGTTAACACACCTACAAAAACTTATGGAATGGGAAAAGGTCGGGCGGCCGATCTGAAGTATATAGAAGCTTGTGCTAGACGGATCGTACAGAACTCAAACGGGTACAAAATCGTGACTGAGAAAAGCACCGTCCCCGTTAGGGCAGCAGAAAGTATACGGAGAATTTTTGATGCAAACACAAAACCCAACTTGAACTTACAGGTATGAGAAGTGGAAAACCTTAGACATTGGTTAGGTATTCTCATGTGAATCTTGTCTCTTACTACTACTAATAAAATAATAATAATAAAGTAATAATATCTTAGTTTTAAAACTTTTCCCCTCCTCATTGGCATCTTAGGTGCTCTCCAACCCCGAATTCTTAGCAGAGGGTACAGCAATCAAGGACCTAAAGAGCCCTGACCGCGTGCTGATTGGTGGTGATGAGACCCCCGAGGGACAGAAAGCTGTCCTAGCTCTGTCTGCTGTCTATGAACACTGGGTTCCCAAGGAAAAGATTCTCACAACCAACACTTGGTCTTCAGAGCTTTCTAAATTGGTTGGTATCTTTTTTTTTTTTTTTTTTTTGTAACTGTCAAGTTAAATTTAGTACTCTGTATTGATGTCTCTTAAAATAAATACTGAAATACTATGTAGTATTTCTGCGCATCATTAAAAAGATAATATTTATGAACGTAGTCTCCTTTTACCTTGGAATAGATTTGTATTACAAAATAATTTTCACCAGGAATATCAAATTGCAGAATATAAAATGTTCCAGACATTTTTACAGGAACATAAAATGCAATTGGGAGTAGGTCAAAGTAATGACTGTTGTTGGGTGACTTTTCTTTTGCTTTGTTTGTTGTTTCTCTTTATTCCCCTTTTACCTAAAATTGTTTCCAGCACAAAACCATTTCCAAGATGACCTACTCGAGTTGGCTCCATAGTTAGCACCCTCCCTACATTACCCTTACCTTAGTAATTTTGCTTCTCTTCTCTAATATATGCTAAGTGAATTTATAAAATACATTTTTGCTTTACGGTATTCTTCTTTTATTTTTAGGCAGCTAATGCTTTTCTTGCCCAGAGAATCAGCAGCATTAATTCTATCAGCGCCCTGTGTGAAGCAACAGGAGCTGATGTAGAAGAGGTTGCAACAGCCATTGGGATGGACCAGAGAATTGGAAATAAGTTTCTGAAAGCCAGTGTTGGTAAGTAAAAAGTATTCTCACAATTTTTAATTGGGAGGGTTTCTGCAAGGCAGGCCAGTAGCTTGAGTCCATACTTGTTTGACTTAAAATGCTTTAAATACTAACTTTAGTCTTAAATGTAGCTTCATCTTGCCTAGGACTTTTTAGGTGAAACATTGGCTATTGATAAGTATATAATGTATGTATTGACTGGTTAGTGAGGATGAAAATATTTCAACATGTTAGGCATTTGTTAGGGGTAAGTAAGTATGAAATACATGAGCAGATGGTTTGGAAACAGGTTAAATATGAAATTGCCTTCTGTGTTAAAGTAGCAGGTTTCCACAATTGTAAAATGATAGATTTGGGCTAGAAGCTATTCCGTTAACTATAGCCTTCTATGACCAAGTTGCAGTGGGGAGGGCCTACTTTCTGTTTTACTCTGTTTTACTACCAATTTTTGTACCTTTGGCTAGAAAATAGGATATTAATATTCTTGGGATAGTAAAAATTTACCTCCATCTATAGGCTGCTGAAAAATTGAGAGCAATATTCTTAAAACTATGGGACATTGGTGACCTTGTAAGGATTTCTCGGTACCCATGCCATTTATCTTCCTCTATAATTTCTCTTCCTCCCTATATTTCTGGCATAGGAGTCTAGATTAATTGTTGACTAGATGAGTAGTAATAGAAAAAGAACCAGTTTTAAATAGATAGTCTTAAGATTAGCCAAAATAAAACCTAGAAGATATTCTTATTCAAGTATATTGTTAACTAGATGTGACCCTTACATCTTACATATTTTATTTACAAGGTTGAATTTATTGGTTTAGAATTCTGTTCTAGAGTGAAAATGTTCAGTTCTTAATAGAAATTTTTTTTCATCAGGCTTTGGTGGGAGCTGTTTCCAGAAAGATGTTTTAAATTTGGTTTATCTCTGTGAAGCTCTGAATTTGCCTGAAGTGGCTCGCTATTGGCAACAGGTATGAATATTTGTGGTGATTATAGCTCCCTGATTCTACCTCATATAAGGCCTAAAACCCTTTAAGTCTGAAGTGTGTTTTGACATATTAAGTGTCTCATGAGAATGCCACCATTATTGTGTTTCTAAGGAATGATACAGTTTTACTTACCAAACTTTGAAAATTGTAAAATCTTTTTGTTAACCCTGTTGGAAAATTTTTGACAATTCGTCTTTCCTCTTCTAATTTTAAAATTGAACTTGTCCCCAAGCATTAGTTAGTTGGAGTTAATTACGAAAAGTACCTAAAGTCCAAAACTCTTGTGTGTGTATTTGTAGCTGGGTGCAAACACAATTATTTATGTAGTTCAGCTGGAAGTTGTCTAGTTGTGTATAGAGAAACACCTTGGGGTAGTGGAAGGAGGATTGCCTTAGTCAGAGTATGAGTCCTGGCTGTGGCACTGCCAGTCAAGCAAGTCACTTCATCTTTCCATAGTTAAGTTTCTTCAGTTTACAAAATGGAAGTCCTAATATTCTCAATGCCTGTTTCTCACAGTTGTAGGGAAAGTGCTTTTTAAAGTATAGATCACGTTATAAATGAGACTGTCGCTGTTACTGTTATTTCATAGACCTTCTAAATAGGGAATGAATGGGGCCAAGGATTGTAAACCTAATAAGTCATTGAGGAATGAATCACATGGGAAGGTTTTTTTTCCTTGAATCTTAAGATTTTTCTTGTTTTTTTTTTTTAAATTTCTCAGATTTCAGCAAAAGATATAGGATCTAAAAACATATCTTCAGTCTCGAATTTTTTCAAAATAGTCTCACTCAGTCTTTGTAGACCTCAGCAGTTGTACTTGATTTGGGACCCTGGATTGGTTCTTGCCACATCATACAGGCATCCAGATATGAGTCTCCTTTAGAGCTCTAGCCTCATTTCTCAAACCTTCAGGGTATGGGATTGTCCAAGAAGTTTATAGCACATTAGCAGAAACAGCTCTCTGCTTGCAGTCAAGTAAATGAATTCCATTTAAGAAACACTTAAATGTATACTGTTTGCCAAGACACTGACTAATAACGAATTGGTGGTGGGCGACACAATTGAACCAGAAAAAGTACTGTAGGAAACAGGAGGAGTTTTCAGCTAGGAGAATCAAGGCAGTCTTCATGGAGGACTTCAACAGGTAAAGGTATTAGAGACAATGAAGTTTAGTTATGGGGAATGGTTCGCACGAATGGATAGTTTGTGTTTTATCCAGTAAGGATTGGGAAGCCACTGGAAACTTTTAAGCAGGGAAGTCACACCTCTGCACTGGGAATATTATTTTAAAAAGTGAGTGAAGGATGGTGAAGAGAGCCACATGAAGGTAGAGAAATTAGGGCCTGAAATAAAGTGAGGTTAATGTGAGTATAGAAGGGTATGAGAAAGCCAAAAAGTCATTAAACTGTGCATTCCCTTTTCAAACCCAGAAATACTACTACAGCACTAAGCATATACCCTTAAGAGATCTATGAAAGTAGGAAAAAAGACACATATAAAAATTATCCTTAGCAACACTTTTTGTTGTAGCAAACAACTAGAAACTAAGAGAGTGCCCATCATTTGCAGAATGGCTAAGTAAATTATTGTAAATGAAGATAATGGCATTTTTTTTGTGTTGTAAGAAATGAAAGGATAGATTCAGAGAAACCTGGGAAGACTTGTATGAACTGATGCAGAGTGAAATAAGTGGAACCAGGAAGAAACTGGATTGCAGAAAGTTGAGGTGATAAGTGACCAGAGGCAGGATGTGAGCCCAGAAACAGAGAAAGTTAATTCGAGGTGTTTGTTCATAAGATTACCTTTGTAACATTTAAAGCAGTCTCAGCAGTAAAACACTGAGATGGAATATTATTGTGTTAGAAGAAATGATGAGCAGGATTCTCTCAGAAAAATGTGGAAGTACTTACAGAAGCTGATGTAAAGTGATATGTACTGTGTACAGAGTAACAGCAATATTGTAAGAACATCAGCTGTGAATGACTTAGCTATTCTCAGCAACACAATGATCCAAGACATTATGAAGGATTTACGATGAAAAGTGCTATCCATCCCCAGAGAAAGAATTGATGGTGTCTGAATACAGATTGTCAAAGTTTTTTTACTTTATTTATTTTTCTTGACGGTTTTTTTTGTCTGTGTTTTCTTTCACACCATCACTAATATGGAAATATGTTTTGCATGAGTACACATATATAACCGATATGGAATTGCTTGTTTCTAAAGGAGGGGGATGGGAGGAAGGAAAACAATTTAGAACTCAGAGTTTTAAAAATGAATGTTAAAAGTTGTTTTTACATGTAATTGGGGGAAAATAAAATACTAAACAGAAAAAAAAACCAGTGAGTAATGAGTCATGTTGTTCTTTTTACTATAATTATACATATAATAGGTAATTGATATGAATGACTACCAGAGAAGAAGGTTTGCTTCCCGGATTATAGACAGTCTGTTTAATACAGTCACTGATAAGAAGATAGCTATTTTGGGATTTGCATTCAAAAAGGACACTGGAGACACAAGGTATCTGTTCATTAAAATCACGGTCCTTTTTAGAAATATTATTTTAAAATCATTATTTATTTATTTAATATTTTTAGTTTTCAGCATTAATTTTCATAAGAGTTTGAATTACAAAATTTCTCCCCATTTTTACCCTCCCCCCAACCCCAAAGTGGCATGTATTCTGATGGCCCTATTCCCCAGTCAGCCCTCCCTTCTGTCACCCCACTCCCCGCCATCCCCATTTCCCTAACTTTCTTGTAGGGCAAGATAGATTTCTATGCCCCATTGCCTGTATATCTTATTTCCTAGTTGCATACAAAAACTTTTTTTTTAAACATCTTTTAAAACTTTGAGTTCCAAATTCTCTCCCCTCTTCCCTCCCCACCCACCCTCCCTAAGAAGACAAGCAATTCAACATAGGCCACGTGTGTATCATTATGCAAAACCCTTCCACGATACTCATGTTGTGAAACACTAACTATATTTTGCTCCTTCCTAACCTATCCCCCTTTATTGAATTTTCTCCCTTGACCCTGTCCCTTTTCGAAAGGGTGTGTTTTTGATTACCTCCTCCCCCTATCTGCTCTCCCTTCTGTCATCCCCCCTTTCTTATCCCCTTCCTCCTACTTTCCTGTGGGGTAAGATATCCAATTGAATGTGTATGTTATTCCCTCCTCAAGTCAAATCCAATGACAGCAAGATTCACCCCCCTCACCTACACCCTCTTCCCTCCCAACCAAACTGATTTTTCTTGCCACTTTTATGTGAGATAATTTACCCCATTCTATCTCTCCCTTTCTCCCTCTCTCAATATATTCCTCTCTCATCCCGTAATTCGATTTTATTTTTTTAGATATCATCCCTTCATATTCAACTCACCTTGTGCCCTCTGTCTATATATATGTATGTATGTATGTATGTATGTATGTATGTATGTATGTATGTAGATTCCCTTCAGCTACCCTAATACTGAGGTCTCATGAATTACACACATCATCTTTCCATGTAGGAATGTAAAAAAACAGTTCAACTTTCATAAGTCCCTTATGATTTCTCTTTCCTGTGTACCTTTTCATGCTTCTCTTGATTCTTGTGTTTGAAAGTCAGATTTTCTATTCAGCTCTGGTCTTTTCACTGAGAAAGCTTCAAAGTCCTCTATTTTATTGAAAATCCATATTTTGCCTTGGGGCATGATACTCAGTTTTGCTGGGTAGGTGATTCTTGGTTTTAATCCTAGGTCCACTGACCTCTGGAATATCATATTCCAAGCCCTTCGATCCCTTAATGTAGTAGCTGCTAGATCTTGTGTTATTCTGATTGTGTTTCCACAATACTCAAATTGTTTCTTTCTGGCTGCTTGCAATATTTTCTCCTTGATCTGGGAGCTCTGGAATTTGGTGACAATATTCCTAGGAGTTTTCTTTTGGGGATCTTTTTCAGGAGGCCATCGATGGATTCTTTCAATTTCTATTTTACCCTCTGGTTCTAGAATATCAGGGCAGTTTTCCTTGATAATTTCTTGAAAGATGATATCTAGGCTCTTTTTTTGATCATGGCTTTCAGGTAGTCCAATAATTTTTAAATTATCTCTCCTGGATCTATTTTCCAGGTCTGGTTTTTCCAATGAGATATTTCACATGGTCTTCCATTTTTTCATTCCTTTGGTTCTATTTTATAATATCTTGATTTCTCATAAAGTCACTAGCTTCCACTTGCTCCAATGTAATTTTTAAGGTGGTATTTTCTTCAGTGGTCTTTTGGACCTCCTTTTCCATTTGGGTAATTCTGCCTTTCAAGGCATTCTTCTCCTCATTGGCTTTTTGGAGCTCTTTTGCCATTTTAGTTAGTCTATTTTTTAAGGTGTTGTTTTCTTTAGTATTTTTTGGGGTCTCTTTTAGCAAGTCATTGACTTGTTTTTCATGGTTTTCTCACATCACTCTCATTTCTCTTCCCAATTTTTCTTCTACTTCTCTAACTTACTTTTCCAACTCCTTTTTGAGCTCTTCCATGGCCTGAGACCAGTTCATGTTTTTCTTGGAGGCTTTTGATGTAGACTCTTTGACTTTGTTGACTTTTACTGGCTGTATGTTTTGGTCTTCTTTGTCACCAAGAAAGATTCCAAAGTCTGACTCTGAATCTGAGTCCATTTTCACTATCTGGCCATGTTGCCAGCTAACTACCTGACCCTTAAGTTTTTCATGGGGGTATGACTGCTTGTAGAGTAGAAAGTACTTTGTTCCAAGCTTGAGGGGCTGCACTGTTGTTTTCAGAGCTATTTCTACACAGCAAGCTCTGCCACACCAGCATTCCTCCTTCCCCAAGAACCACCAACCCGGACCTGACTCAGATCTTAAGCAGGCTATGCACTCCTGCTCTGATCTGCCACTTAATTCCTCCCACCAGGTGGGCCTGGGGCCTGAAGCAACTGCAGCTGTAGTTCTGTAGTTATACCTCCCCTGCTGCTCCTGGGACAGTGGCCAAACCATGAACTCCTTTCCCTCTGTCCCCCACAGTTTATCCCACTAACCTTCTCTGTTGTCTTTGGTGTTTGTGAGTTGAGAAGTCTGGTAACTGCCACAGCTCATGGATTCAGGGTGCTAGGGCCTGTGCTGCCCGGCTCCTGGTCTGGTTGGTTCAGGTGCAGACTGGGCTCTGCTGCACTCCCAGCTCTGTGCACAATAGATCTTACCCAGTGATCATCCAGGCTGTCCTGGGCTGGAGCCCTGCTTCCCTCTGCTATTTAGTGGGTTCTGCAGTTCTAGAATTTGTTCAGAGCCATTTTTTATCTCTGTTTGGAGGGTCCTTGGGTAGAGCTTTAGGCGAGTTCCTGCTTTCCAGCTGCCATCTTGGCTCCGCCCCCCCTTTGGAAATATTTTGACTCTTTAAAAAGAACTTGGCTATATGGCTCAATATACCTATACTTCTGAATTAAAACCTCATATGCTCTGAATAATATTATTTTGAATTTACTATTTTTTTTACCTATCTTGTAATTGTAATTAGAATTACTATAATGATGGCTTGTACAGTATTTTTTGGTTATAGATGCAGAACAGCATTGGTTAGCTTAATTTTCAGATTAAATCTAGTTCATTTAAAGAGCTGCTATTGCAGATACTTGTTAACTGAATATTGGTGGTTTTTCCTCAGAGAATCCTCTAGTATCTACATAAGCAAATATTTGATGGATGAAGGAGCACACCTCCATATTTATGATCCTAAAGTACCAAGGGAACAAATAGTTGTAGATCTCTCCCATCCTGGTGTTTCAGAGGATGACCAAGGTGAGTCTTTGATTCTCAGCAATGAACACTTCTTGGGGTCAGCTCGAAATCACATTTATTTGCCTCTAGAAATCCCTGATAGTCAACCTAGTACTAAATTCCTAAGTATTGTAGAGCTTTTGAATCAAAGTTAATTTTGTCACTAAAACCAAAACAATTTGCAACATAATGAGTGCCGAAATTGAAATGGGTTACAGTTGAGCTTGCAATGTAAGTATTTATTTAAAAAGAGTCATTTCACACAGGATAAAAACTTTATTAGTCGACAAGTGTTTATTAAGCATTTACTAACCATGGTTTATGATCTGCCCTGATAATTTCAAGGAACTTCACTGTCCCTCCTTATACCTACTTTTCTTGTGTTTTCAGTGTCCCGCCTGGTGACCATTACAAAGGATCCATATGAAGCATGTGATGGAGCCCATGCTGTTGTCATTTGTACTGAATGGGATGTGTTTAAGGTAAGGTGACATCAACTTAAGAAAGCAAAGCATGGAGCTGTTCTAATACCAGTTGGAGTTGTGATGGCCGCTGTACATTTTAACACTTCCTTTGGGGCTTTACAGGAATTGGATTATGAACGTATTCACAAAAAAATGCTGAAGCCAGCCTTTATCTTTGATGGTCGGCGTGTCCTCGATGACCTTCACAATGAGTTACAAACCATTGGCTTCCAGGTAATCTTGATTTTGTTTTTTTTGGAAGGTTCTGGGATTTAGGATTTTTTTTTTTTCTTTTTAAAAATTTTTTCTTTCCAGTTTAGCAACACAGTGGCTCTGTGTCATTTTTTCAGGGGGTATTGCATGTGGTTTTCCAAGCTATTTCAATCCTTGGTTAAATTTAACGATGGGAGATAGAGCTATAATGAAGTCCGTGTTGCTTACATTCTTGGTAGGTAGAATTCTGGTGAGTGGCAGGCACATAGGACTGGAAGTCCCAAAACCTGGGGTTTAATTCAGGCTTCATCCCCTAACAGCTATTTACACTTGGATAAAGTCATTGGTTCAGAATATTAGCACTTGGAGTTTCTTTGGAGATCCTCTAGTCCAATAGTGCCAAACTCACATGGAAACGGAGGCTACTCAATTATACAAGATGATCCCTTCAGGCCGCATATTGACTTTGAAAACTACATAGTAACATTACCTCTGTTTATTGTATTTTTCTTTTGTTAAATATTTTTCAATTCCATTTTCATCTGGTTCTGGCTGCACGTGCAAGCATTGTGGACAACTCGAAACCCATAAGCTGCCAGAGGAGACGCCTCTGCTCTAGTCTAACACAGTCTCTCCAAGCCACCATTTTCTCACCTGTAGATTAATAATAGTTTATACTAACGTGTCATGTTAAAATTTAAAGCACTTGCCTTAATCTAATCTACCTTCTATTCTTAATATAACAATATTCTTTTCCCCAGTTTGGGAACTTATCACAGGCTCACAGGTCATAGAAATTTAGAACTGGAAAGGATGTTTAGAGGTCAAATCTAACTTCCTTCCTCTTTTGCAGTTGAGGAATCTAAGGTTCCTTTAAGTCATTTGTTCCATGTCATGAAGGTCATAGGTAGGGGACCTGTTGCCATCTCTTCTTCTTCCTTATACACTGTGTTGGATTTCAGAGGCGTATGCCCTGATGACTTTGCTCGTAAGCCTCAGAGCTAAGATGTAGTCCTGTCTCCACATCTGGTGTTCTTTTCCCTACCCTCTAGTGCCTCACAGAGTGGTCATGATACTCCAACGAGGTAATATCCAGGGTCTTCCAAAACCCACGGTAGCTTAAAACTGCACTAAGATTTTTGGAACACTCTGGACAGAAAGTTACTCTTTAAGCTATAAAGCATGACATAATCTTCTTGTTCCTAAAGAGACCACAATTCCCAGTTGTTTCAGTTACTTTCCCTTCCCCAGTTAAGGAGGTTTAGGTAGAGGTTTGGTGCTAGCTGGGAACATTTTTTCCCAGCCTCCCTGGGTGGTGATTGCCATCATCCACTTTCCCTATGGGCAGTAGATAGCTACCATCCACACCACCACTACAAAGCCTGGGCGCCCAGTGACTGACGGCACTCTCATCAGTCAGAAAGCATTCTTGCGTATTTCACTACGTTCAGTGCTATGCGAGGTGCTGGTAAGGAGGTGGCACTACAGGATGTGAAATCAAGAGGGAGATTGGGGCTAGATGTATAGCTAGCTTGCTAGCTTTTCCTTCCACCATTATTGTTAAAGGTAAGGTTCTTATAAATGTCACCTTCACATCTGCTTTTCATTGGGGTTTTTCTTGAGATTTGAGTCCCCAAGTTTTTAAATTTAGAGATTCAGCTGGTTTCAGCAGTTGGTCAGACTGTAATTTGTTGTTAGAACAGAGGATCTTAGTTTTTTGAACTACCCTTATGGATATTTTCAAGAGTAGGCTTAATGAGGGTGAATTATGAAAGAGCATCTAAATTGAGGAGTATCTCAGATGTTAACTTTCTTAATTTTTTTCACATTGAACTAAAACAGCAATTTTATATACATTTCTGTTGTGTTAGGAGGTGCAAATGTTTGAGAGAGGGATGCTTGTGTATGTGTACATATAGGAAAAATAAAACTTGGATTTGCTCCAGAAACACCAAGTGAAAATAGAATAAATGAGCTCTTTGCTTATATCAACCCAGATAATTTGAGAAGCTTATTTTGCATTTAGGAAAAATTAAATGTTAATTTTTTTTCCTCTTACATTCACTAGCTTCTAGGATTTTCTTCTACCATTGCAGTTTCACCAGTTACAAGTTGTATTTTCCAGTAACTCTGTTATCTGCCTTCTTTTTTAGATCGAAACAATTGGTAAGAAGGTTTCTTCAAAGAGAATTCCATATGCACCTTCGTCTGAAATTCCAAAGTTTAGTCTACAGGACCCACCAAACAAGAAGCCAAAAGTATAGGCATCATCATTTCTGTATTTCAAATATTGCAGAATCATGAATACCCATATTATGTTAAATAGGAAACCAATGAAGTGTTTTTAAGAAAACAAAACTTATTTTTTTAGTGATTTAAATCAAGTTTTTAAAAGCTACATGACTAGTAGCATACATACCTAGTCATCTTAAATCTAGAATCTATTTTCTCTATATTTTTATAATATTTTATCAGTTGTCGAATGAGCAAATGGAAAATAATCATGATGATTTTAATGGTATTGATTTTTGTAAAAATTAAACTTCAGATCTCTTACTTTAAAATATATTCATAACTTGTGCTTCGATTTTATACCTTTCTATGTTTTGTTCATCAGTGTATTTAAAAAAAATTAAATGTGTTTTGCTGATGACTTTAAATTTTTATGTTAAATACCGAACTGACTCTTCTTAAACTCATCATAAAATGCCATGAAGTGAGCCTAGTTAGGTAAGGTGTGATTGTCAGTGTTGTCTGATATGTAAACCGTGGACCTCTGATCATAGAGAAAGGTAGTACGATGGACAGCTTTGGGCCTTTTGTGTTGTCATCTTTATATACATAAAACACATGTTCTCTCGGTTCTTCTGAGTCCCATACTACCTTTTTCATGGTGATTTTTAAAGTGAAAAATGGATAAAACATTCCTTAACACCTTAGCGGGGGAGGAGGGGGTAGCACACTGAGTTGCTTACTTTTGTTCCGAAGAGTCAATCATTTTCTCTTTGGTAAGTTAAAATGTGTGAAATGAATTATTCACCTTAAGAGAAAATAAATAAATATGGCCTATGTATTCCTCCCTTTTCATTAATTTTGTCGTTAAAATTTTCTTTTTAAAAATCTGAACTTAAATACCCTCCCCCCAGAAAAAGCATCTCTATATACATAGCAGAATACAAAAAAAGAGGATTGTATATGAAACTGTGAATCTTAATTTCAAAATACTTGCTTTTTTAAAATAAATATGTAATAAACTCCACACATTGCTTTCAAAACTACTCTGCTTCTCCGTGTTTCCTTATAAATTTTCTTTTGTCCACTTCTTTGCATTTTAAAGAATGTTCCAATTGCCACCTCCCACCCCCCCAGCCTTTTTTTTTTTTTTGCCTTCCGTTGCTCTTCCCTAACCCTTATAATCAGTCAAAATGAATCCACGAGATGGTCATTTCCAAAAATGATAGCTGCCTTCTTCCATTTTGAATCCATCACTTCTCCATTAGGAGAGAGGTGGATAATATGCTTCATCATAGACCCTCAATGATTGATCATTGGATTGATCACAGCTTAAACATCTTTTAAAATTGTGTTTATTTACAGTGTTGTTGTCTTTGAACAAATTGTTCTGCATCAGTTCATGCTACCTAGAATTTCTCTGAAATTGTCTCTTTTGTCATTTTTTTTATACCACAATTTATTCAGCTGTCTCCCATTCTCTGCTCTTCCATTTTATCCCGTCTTCAACATCAGGAAGTTTGTTTTGCTTGTGGCTATTCTGTCTGCAGTATTATTCTCCCCCTGAACCCCGCCATCTTTATGTCTGCTTGTTTCCCTGTTGAGTTTCATGTATTCTCTGCACTAAACAGTGTGTACATACACAAGGGCATGTGTGTTTAATCCTTTCTATGTTTCAGACAAGGGTGAGGTTCATCTGGTGCCCTTTTTGCCACCTTTTCCTTCCTGTTTGTATTCTTTTCTCACATCTGACATTCTCTTTTCCCTCTTAAACCTTTTAGAACATTACTAATCCACCTCCAAGTCTTCTGTTTTTCTAATTTAAATGCCCTCCAACCCTTTGAGGACACTAACTTTTTCAAGGGACACTTGTTTCTTCTCACTCTTAGAATGTTAGCACATTCTCATATTGTCTTATTAAAGCAAATTTAAGTAAAATTAAGTATGTTCTTCTTGACTCTTCTGTTTGAATTTCAAAATTCCTGCTTAGTTTCTGGTCTTTATATCAGAAATATCTGAAAGCCCTCTATTTCATTAAGGTTCACTTTTTCCTCTATAAGAGTCTTCTCAATTCTTGACGGTTAATTGTTGGTTTGTAAAACTATCTCTTTTTACCCATTAGAATATTGTATTCCAAGATCTCTTTCATTCATAGGAAATCCTGCCAGATCTTAGGGGATCTTGACTTATTTTCTTGGTACTTGACCTCCTTCCTTCTGGATGCTTGCACCATTTTATTTTCTTTGCCACAAATTTGGCATCTGAATTTGGCTATGATATTGCTGGAATTTTGCCTTTCGGGGTTTCTTTTATTTTTTTTTAAATCCAGCTTTATTTTATTTTCAGTTTAAATTCTTTCCCTCTTATCTACTCCTGCCCCACCCATTGTGAAGGCAAGAAAAACAAAACCCAATACAAATATGTATAATCATAAAAACAAATGTCTGTATTAGACATATCAAAAAAGGAAGGAAAAAAATACAGCGTGCTTCAATTAGTCTATCAACTCTGGAAGTGGATACATGTTTCATCATTAGTGCTTTGGAATTGTGGTGGGTTATTGCATTGCTTAGTTCCTAAGTCCTTCAGAATTGATTGTCTTTACAGGTTTGCTATCCTTGCATAAATTGTTCTGGTTCTGTTCACTCTGCTTCAGTTCATACACATCTTATCAGGTTTTCCTGAAACCATCCGCTTCATTTCTTACAGCACTGTAGTATTCCATCACCTTCACCTACAGTAATTTGTTCAGACATTCCCCACTTGATGAGGATTGTGTCAGTTTCC
Organism: Trichosurus vulpecula; assembly: GCF_011100635.1. Classification (NCBI taxonomy): domain Eukaryota; kingdom Metazoa; phylum Chordata; class Mammalia; order Diprotodontia; family Phalangeridae; genus Trichosurus; species Trichosurus vulpecula. The sequence goes on from NC_050578.1 coordinate 168,265,953, forward strand.
AGTTCTTTGCCATTGGGGTTTCTTTTAGGAAATGGTTGGTGAATTCTTTATCTTTACCTTGTCCTTTGGTTCTAAGAGATCTTGACAGTTTTCATTTATTTCTTGATTTAGAGTCCAGGATTGATTTCTGTTTGTCCTTTTTTAGTTTTTAGGGAGTCCATTACTTGGGTAACATTTTACCTACAGATTCATGTAGTTCTTGTAGTTTTTTCACTGAGTCTCTGCTTAGAGTTGTTATGGAGCTACTCTCTCTAGAAATCTCCAAAAAAATATTTCATACTGATGTTTTCTTTGATTTATTCATTTCTTGAGGGTCAGCTCCTGAATTGGGGGCTTTGTGCCAGGGCCAGATTTTGCCCTCTGCTGTACTTGTGGGTGGCATTAGCAGCAATGCTTAGTCTCTCCTGTGCTTCTGGACTGGCTTATTTATACTTCCATGTTTAGGTCCCCTGGATATTTTAGGTTCAGAGCCTTGGATCATCAGGGCCCTCTGTGACATCTTAGGACAGTGATGGGCACCCTGAGCCCCTGGGCTCTCCTGGTCTAATCACTGATCTACCATAGTGGTTGCTTCTGCTCCCTGGGTTTCCAGGGTCTTTTCTGTCTCCTGGGGGGTTTTCCACAATGCTGGGGATTTTCGATCCTACCACCACTTTCCTTGGAGTTTTCCATTCTCTTGCCTTGGGACACTGCCCTACAGGTTACATTGGAAGAATGACTCACCTCTCCTTTCACTGAGAGGTCTGCTGGCTTGTTTGCATGGCCATTGGCTTTGCTGGGAGCCCTCTTCTTGCCTACATGCTTCACAATGGCTTTATGCATTTCTAGAGTGAGAAAATTCACTGTAGTGTCTCATTGGATTTCTTGTTCATTATTTGGTCTGGTGTGAATCGCAGGTTTCTATTGGCTTAGGTGGGTAGCTGGGAACTGGGCAGTGACCTTCTATTCAAGGGACCATCGTAGTGAGAAGAGCTCACTTATTTAACCTACCCAACCCAATCCATTAATCATTTATTAAGCACCTACTATGTGCCAGGCACTGTGCTAAGCACTGACCAATACACTTAATAAAAAGACAGTTCCTGACCTCAAGGAGTTTACAATCTAAGGCGGGTAAACAACACATACCAGGAATCAGGAAAGCCAGGGACATTTTGTTCCGTGGAGTTGAAAGCAAGTTGAACAGCAGATGGAAAGCAGAATGAGCTGAGTCTAATTTCTGCCTTCCACAAAGAAATGCATTGGGAGGGGTTTGGTTCTCACCCTCCAGCCTCCAATCTGAAGGGAAAGGAGGCCATGGGAGATAGTGTTAACCAAAGCATGAGTCAGCAGCCTGGCATAGAGATCAGAGGTGAGGACCTTAATCTGGGAAGGGCATCTTGTTCTGAGGAGTTGAAACCAGGCAGAGCAGCAGATGCCGGTGGAATGAGGCCAAAAGATCAGTCACAGCCCTCTACAAAGGATTATAGCCATTTTCTGCCTAATCCTTTAAACCTTCACATTATGTCATTTGTAATAATCAAACTTTTAAAATGTCTTTTTTATTATTGCTGAGTGCTCTTCTGCAAAGTGAATTGAATGTCTAAGTCCTCTGCCTCTCAAGGATTGTGATATAAGACAAAACCCAGGCAGATACATGTTTTATTTGATATTTATAGTGATGCAAGTATACTTTGTATAATGGGTGGTAGACACGCAAATTCTGACTTGTATGCTCAGATAAGGTGATGTTGAAACTGGGAGAAATCACTCCCTTGATTCCTGTTAACTGGAATGGCTTTGAGGAAAAAATGGAAATTCCAGGGGCTCTATTAAATGATGCAGTAAAGGGAGGAAATTTTGGAAAACTGCTCACCACCAAAGAGCTTCCAGGAATGTTGATGAGTCACTATACACATAAGCTTCTGAGGTGGGGATGGAATAGTTTCTTGAAGGGGCAATGAGAAATCCTTTAGCACTTTTTTTTTTTATTAGAAGTCTAAATATGGTTTTAAAAAGGTGTGTAGTAACCGAAAGCTCTGCTGCTAAAGCAGCTTGAATTTAACTTTTGGGAGAGGCGTACTTTTTACTGTATAAGTAAACTAATGTTTTAAATAATTATTTGGAAAGGTGAATGGGAAATTGGGAGTCTCTAAAAGTGAAACTTTTCCACCCACAGTCAAGCATTTGATGACTTAATCCCATGTTCGTGCCATTTGTAATAATTTATCTCTCTTTAAGCTTAGTCATAAAGATAAAATGATCAGAGGCAGGGAACTTGGGACCTTTCCTCTGATTTTGTTCTCTAGCCAAAGAAATTAAAGCCTCTGGGACTAGTTCTTAACCTGGAATGTGTGAACTTTTTTCTTTTAAGTTATATTTTGGTAACCTTTTCAATCTAAAGAGTTTTATTTGTAATCCTGTGTATTTTGTTTTGTGCATTTGAAAACATTATTCTGAGAAAGGCTTTCACCAGACTGCCAAGGGGGTCCATAACCAAAAGGAATACCTTTACTCTAGAATGAAAAAAAAATTCTCTAAGGATTCTTATGCTAACTTCTCCTAATATGTTGGTCATCTATGCAAATACTTATGCCCTGGGAGACCTATCAACTAGGAAGATACAAATTCAGAGTGATTTGAAACATTACCTTCTATTCAAACTTTTTTCAGCTTAACAAGTAGTGACTGTTGACAATTGGATAATGTGTGGTTTCCTTTTCTGTGAGACTGAGGAAGGTGTGGTGCTGGCAAGCAAATGGAAGGCCATTCTCCATTTGTGAAGGCCAGTGGCAAGGGGTTGGTCATATAAGGGCAGGAGGTTGAGTTGCTGAAATATGAAGTAAAAAGAGCCTGAGGCAAGAGATCTGTCTGTACACCTGCACAAGAGTAAGGTCAGCTACTGGAGTCCTGGTGTAGTCTGTGACGTCAAAGAGCTAGCCAGGACATGAGGTGACCTTGGGGGTCAAAGACATCTGATGACAAGGCCCGTGCTTGAACGAAGAGCTCATATAGAGTTTGTCATGCTCAGATAACAAGCATACCTCTATCATTTTTAGCTTGGACATGTGATCCTAACTCTGCTTGTTCCTTCTTATACCTTGTAAAGGCAATCAATGAATGGGAAGATCTTCCCCACCCATTTGAGTGGGTTTCAGGGGCGGGGCTCTCAGGGTCCTGGGGGGAGTGGCTAGGACTGGAGCCAATGGAAGCCTGTGGTGGGAGAAGCTTGAACGGTTGGAGCAGAGCTAAGAGGCAGTTGGAGAGCAGTTAAGAGCTGAAGGAGAGAGGAAGCAGTCAGCTAGCTGGAACACAGCTTGGAGATTGGGGTGGAAGTGGCAGGAACGTCGGCAGGCGCTATAAAAAAGCAGGACTGACCCTCATGGAGACTGGAGAGTGCTGAGCAGGGGCTTGAGGCCAGTGGGTGGTCTTCTTGCTGGAGGGGCCTAGCATTGGGGGGGAAGCACCAGTATGGCTTGGCTTGCTGCCATAATGTTTTTCTGTGGCCTCCTGGTCACTATTGTGAGATGGGCATACTAGTCTTGGAAGGTTCTGGCCAGGATGTCGAACTGGGGACCCTGGTCCGTGGGTCTGCTACTTTTGAGTTTCAATAAATGCTTTAACTCCTCTGCCTTCTACTTAGAGAATTTCTTATCTCCTGCGATTCTGGACCACTCAGGCATATTCATGGTTATCTTTGAAGTCATGAATTCTGCCTTAATGATATATACCTCTATCGTTTTTAGCTTGGGCATGTGATCCTAACCCTACTTGTTCCTTCTAACAAAGGAACCAGAACCTCAGCCAAAGAAAGCACCTACCTGCTGCCAGACTATTAATACTAAAAAAAAAGTTTCTATATACCCCGAAATATTAATAGCAGCGCTTTTTACATAGCAAAGCACTGGAAACAAATTGATTTACCTATTTTGGTACACAAACATCGCTCCTTTTCAGTTGTTCTTTATTTCTTTATGGAGTACTTTGTTATTTATTATGATTTAAAAAAATTTTTTTGAGTATTTCCAAATTACATATAAAATTTTTTTAACATTCATTTTAAAAAATTGAGTTCCAAATTCTCCTTCCCTCCTGCTCCTTTAGAAAGTAAGCAATATATCAATTATACATATGAAGTGATGCAGAACATATTACCTATGTTGTAAAAAAAAACACATTTTCTTTCACAACATGACTAATATGGAAATATTTTGCATGACTGCACAGGTATAACCTATATTAAGTTGCTTACCATCTCAGGGAGGGAGAGGGGAAGGAAAGAGAGAATTTAGAACAAGGAATTTTTAAAAAATGAATGTTAAAAATTATTATTTAGAGGTGATTGGGAAAAATATTTTAAAAACCACTAAAAAAAGAAAAAGAATTTTAAAAGTATGCTTAAATCTGCACTCCGTTCTTTCTCTGGAGGTGGATAACATTTTTCATCAAGGATCCTTTGTAATTATCTTGGATCACTGTCTTGATCAGAGTACGTAAGTCTTTCACAGTTGATCATCCTCCCTTACAATATTATTCATACTGAAACAGCTCAAAGGAAATATAGGATGCGCAAGTTTAAAATATCCACCCTAAATGTTCACGTGGACTATTTGTGCCTGACCTCTGGTAGAGCATTCCAAGCTCATATTGGTCTGGTCAGCTATAGTGGGACACATTGAAACTTGACTCTAGCATAGTGATGTCATTTTGGTCCTCTTCGAGAATGAAGAACAACAACCAACCAACCATACTGTGTTACAATGTTCTGGTCCTGCTCACTTCACTTTGCATCAGTTCATATAAGTCTTTCCAGGTTATGATTTATTCTTTATCCTTTAGTAGAAGCATTTCTAACAAAAATTCTTATGAATAATCACCATAAATTTAAGGATCAGAATTTTTGCATTTGACAAAAATGTTATTTATGCTTTATGCATCCACATCTACATTTTTGCCTTAGATGTGTGATCAATGAAATAGTTTCCTTTGATTATTCTCTGTATCAATTTACGATTAGCCTTCAAATCAGGCAGATATTGGTATTTTTGTAATTAATTTGTTCCTGATTTCAGTCTTCTCCATACCTTGGGTCTCTTCTCTTGAGCATAGATCTTTTAATTTTTGTCAATGTGGGAGTTTGCCTCCAAAAATTTTAACTAAGATTTTGTAAAGGGGTGATGCTACATGTACACATTTTTTGTTTTTCAGGTGTTTCAGTTGACTTCAACTCTTCATAATCCCATTTGGGGTTTTCTCAGCAAAAATACTAAAGTGGTTTGCCATTTCCTTCTCCAATGTATTTACAGATGAGGAAACTGAGGCAAACAAGGTTAAGTGGCTCACCCAGGGTCACACAGGAGTCTTCCTGACCAAGTCCAGCATCCTAATACAAACTTACATAAAGTGAGGTCTGTATGTTTATGTATATATTTTCTCAACAACTGGTAGAGTGGAGGGGTTGGAACCAAGATGGAGAAAAGGCAGGGACTCACCTGTGCTTTCCCAAGTTCTCCTCCAAACAACTTAAAATGGCACCTTAAAATGAATTCTCGAGCAGCAGAAACCACAAAAGGACACAGTGAAACAATTTTCCAGCCCAAGACAAATTAAAAGGCTGGCACTGAGGTGAGAGTGGAGCAAAGTCCAGGGCAGGCAATTGCACCTGACAAGCCAGTAGCAGGCCTTAAGGGCAAATGAATTGGCAGCAGCAGCTTCTGGAGCTCTCAGTCCACATACAGTAAGGAAATTGGATAACTGGTCAGAAGAAGATTACAGGGGTCCTTTTGTTGGCACTGGCTGCAGGACTCTGTTACATTGCCCATATGTGGATCTGTGTTGCAGTCCAGGGTGAAAAGAAGCACTAGCACAGCAGAGCTTGTGGCCCCAGGGTTGCACAGACCTTGGTCACAGAGAAGAGTGCTTGTGATTGCTCACAACCAGAGCATAAGCCAGGAGAGTGGTAAACATGTGTCTCCTCAACTCATACCACCTTGGAAGAACTAAAAAGTTACAGACCCCCAAAACTAGCTCTGAAAACAGCTGTGCAAACAACCTGAAACTTGAGACAGTTCTCCACCCCTGGCCCCTGCCATCCTGGGATCAGAGCACAACTTTATCATAAAATTAAAAGGCAAGAAATAAGCCAGAAAAATGAAGAACACACACACAAAAAAGAACCTCACCACAGAAAGTTAATATGATGACAGGAAAAATCAAAACACAAACCCAGGGGCAGCTAGATGCAGTGAGTAGAGCACCAGCCCTGGAGTCAGGAGAGCCTGAGTTCAAATCCAGACTCAGACACTTGACACATGAACTAGCTGTGTGACCTTGGGCAAGTCACTTAACCCCAATTGCCCTGCCTTCCCCCCTCCAAAAAAAATTTAAAAAATTAAAAAAAAAAACCAAACCCAGAAGATGACAACAAAGGCAAAACTGCTCCATCCAAAGCCTCACAGAAAAATGTGAATTGGTCTCCGGCCCAAAAAAGAATTCCTAGAAGAGCTAAAAAGGATTTTAAATTTCAAAATAAGAGAGGTACAAGAAAAACTGGGAAAAGAAATGAGTAATGCGAGAAAGAGGTTTACTTAGCCATAGCAACCACAGAATACTTAAGAAGGATATAGCACTTAGCTATAAATGATAAATAGGATGCTTTCAGAAAAGCCTGGGTGGGGCAGCTAGGTGGCACAGTGAGTAGAACACCGGCCCTGGAGTCAGGAGGACCTGAGTTCAAATCCAGCCTCAGACACTTGACAGATGAACTAGCTGTGTGACCTTGGGCAAGTCACTTAACCCCAACTGCCCTGCCAAAAAAACAAAAAACAAAACAAAAACAGAAAAGCCTGAGAAAACTTGCATGAAGTAATGCAGAATAAAACAAGCAGAACCAGGAGAACACTGCACACAGTAACAGCAATATTGTATAATAATCAACAATGAATTACTTAGCTAGTCTCAGCAATACAACAATCCAATACTATCTACCTCCTGCAAAAGAACTGATGGAGTCTGATTGCAGAATAACGTATACTTTTACTTTATTACTCTTGGTTTTTTGGTCTACATTTTCTTTTGCAACATGGCTGTTAAGGTAAATATTTTATATGATTGCAGATGTATAATCCATATTAAATTTCTTGCCTTCACAAGGAGGGGGGAAGAAGAGGAGAGAATTTGGAACTCAATTTTTAAAAAAGTAAATGTTAAAAAAATTTGTATAATTTAGAAAACATTTACAAATTTAAAAAAAAAAAGGATATAGCACTTGGCTTGGGTAGACCTGGCCTCTCCTGTCTTTGGAAATATCTGGTCAACTGGGCAATGAGTAGTGATTTGGGGACATTCTTCCAATTTGAAGAACCCCTTTTTTATGCCCTTAGGTGACCAGAAGCCAGGTCAGCAGCCCCCCGCCCCCAGCCCTGAAGGCCAATAAAATCTCCAGGACAGTTGCAATACCTTTAACAAGAAACCAGCTTGTCCTCAATGGAACAGGGTTTTAGAAAAAGCTAATTCGGCCCCCATAGCAGGGCATTTTGATATATAAATATTGATGCGACCTTATGAAAGCTTGCCATTAATTACTTTTAAAGGTCAAGTTTTTGCTTTCATTGAACTAGAGTGTTATACAATAGATCAAGGCAAAATGGAGTTTTTAGCATAAAGGTATTTTATATGTTGCATAATACATTATATTATTTATTATTATATTTTAAAAAGTACATGACATCTCTTATGGAATGCTGCTGCTAACACCATATGGTGACTACAGCTTGAGCAGGAAATAGTTGCATAGTTGTACTCTTGAAATGAAACTCTAGGGTTGCAGCTTTAACTGAGTTTTCTTTTTCTTTTTCTTTTTTGACAGGGCAATTGGGGTTAAGTGACTTGCCCAAGGTCCACACAGCTAATACATGTGTCAAGTGTCTGAGGCCAGATTTGAACTCAGGTCCTCCTGACTCCAGGGCTGGTGCTCTACTCACCGCATCACCTAGCTGCCCCTGAGTTTTCTTTTTTAAAAATTATTTTATAACAAGTTGGGGGGAGGGTGGAGCCAAGATGGCAGCAGGTAAGCAGGGACTTGCTTAAGCTCCCCGCCAAATCCCTCCAAACACCTGTAAAAAACGGCTCTGAACAAATTCTAGAGCTGCAGAACTCACGAAATAGCAGAGGGAAACAGATCTCCATCCAGGAGAGCCTGGATGGTACTGGGAAGGATCTATTGAAGGGTGCTGAGAGCAGGGGGGAGCCCAGCGTGGGCTGCACCGGGACAGACCAGACCAGGAGTCAGCCAGCCGGAAGAGGCCTTGGGGCCATGAAACAGTGAGTTGTGGAAGTTACCAGACTTCTCAACCCACAAACACCAAAGAGCAGGTTAGGGGGAAACTGCAGGATTGAGTTCAGAGCGGTCCAGCCACCAGCTCTGGGGGTGGAGGAGGCCGTGCAGCAGTGGTGGTAGTAGCAGCAGGAAGCTCCTGAGGCTGCCTCCAGAGTGCCAGTGTCAGTGCCTTCCCAAGTCCCTGGCTCACACGGTGGGAGGAATCTAGCAGCAGATCATAGCGGGAATGCAAAAAGCACTTTGTGGACACAAAGGCAGATTCTCTTGCTGTGCCCTGCTTGGATCTGAATTGCGGTCCTGGTTGGCGGTTCTTGGGGGAGGAGGAGAGCTGCTGGGAAAGAGCCTGGGGTGATGGTGGAGTAGAAGTAGCTCTGAAAACAGCAGTGCTTGGACCCCAAAGCTTGGGACAAAGTACTCTCTACTCTACAAGCAGTCATATCCTGACAAAATCTCAAGGGTCAAGTAGTTAACTGGGAACATGGCCAGGCAGTGAAAACAGACTCAGATTCAGACTCAAACTCCAGACACCTTTTTTGGTGACAAAGAAGATCAAATCATACAGCCAGAAGAAGTCAACAAAGTCAAAGAGCCTACATCAAAAGCCTCCAAGGAAGATATGAATTGGGCTCAGGCCATGGAAGAGCTCAAAAAGCATTTAGAAAAGCAAGTAAGAGAAGTAGAGGAAAAAATGGGAAGAGAAATGAAAGTGATGCAAGAAAACCATGAAAAACAAGTCAACGATTTGCTAAAGGAGACCCAAAAAAATACTGAAGGAAATAACACCTTAAAGAACAGACTAACCCAAATTGCAAAAGAGCTCCAAAAAGCCAATGAAGAGAAGAATGCCTTGAAAGGCAAATGGAAAAGGAGGTCCAAAAGACCACTGAAGAGAATACCACCTTAAAAATTAGATTGGAGCAAGTGGAAGCTAGTGACTTTATGAGAAATCAAGATATTATAAAACAGAACCAAAGGAAGGAAAAAATGGAAGACAATGTGAAATCTCATTGGAAAAACCACTGACCTGGAGAACAGATCCAGGAGAGATAATTTAAAAATTATTGGACTACCTGAAAGCTATGATCAAAAAAAGAGCCTAGACATCATCTTTCAAGAAATTATCAAGGAAAACTGCCCTGATACTCTAGAACCAGAGGGTAAAATAGAAACTGAAAGAATCCACCAATCGCTTCCTGAAAAAGATCCCCTAAAGAAAATTCCTAGGAATATTGTCGCCAAATTCAGAGCTCCCAGATCAAGGAGAAAATACTGCAAGCAGCCAGAAAGAAACAATTTGAGTATTATGGAAACACAATCAGGATAATACAAGATCTAGCAGCTTCCACATTAAGGGATTGAAGGGCTTGGAATACGATATTCCGGAGGTCAATGGAGCTAGGATTAAAACCAAGAATCACCTACCCAGCAAAACTGAGTATCATGCTCCAAGGCAAAATATGGATTTTCAATAAAATAGAGGACTTTCAAGCTTTCTCAATGAAAAGACCAGAGCTGAATAGAAAATTTGACTTTCAAATACAAGAATCAAGAGAAGCATGAAAAGGTAAACAAGAGAATTTATAAGGGACTTACTAAAGTTGAACTGTTATGTTTACATTCCTACATGGAAAGATGATGTGTGTAATTCATGAGACCTTTCTCAGTATTAGGGGAGTTGAAGGGAATATAGACAGAGGGCACAGGATGAATTGAATATGAAGGGATGATATCTAAAAATTGAAATAAATTTAAGGGGTGAGACAGGAATATACTGAGAGAGGGAGAAAGAGAGAGATAGAATGGGGCAAATTATCTCACATACGAGTGGCAAGAAAAAGCAGTTCTGTTGGAAGGGAAGAGGGGGCAGGTGAGGGGGAATGAGTGAATCTTACTCTCATCGGATTCAACTTGAAGAGGGAATAACATACATAATTTGGTATCTTACTCCACAGGAAAGTAAGGGGAAGGGGATAAAAAAAAGGGAGGGATGTTAGAAGGGAGGGCAGATAGGGGGAGGAGGTAATCAAAAGTAAACACTTTTGAAAAGGGATAGGGTCAAGGGAGAAAATTGAATAAAGGAGGACATGTTGGATAGGTTGGAAGAAAATATAGTCTTTCACAACATCAGCATTGGGGAAGTGTTTTGCACAATGATACACGTGTGATCTATGTTGAATTGCTTGCCTTCATAGGGAGGGTGGGTGGGAAGGGAAGAGGGGAGAGTTTGGAACTCAAAGTTTTAAAAGCATATGCTTAAAATTTTTTCGTCATGCAGCTGGGAAACAAGCTATATAGGGAATGAGGCATAGAAATCTATCCTGCCCTACAAGAAAGTAAGGGGAAAGAGGATGTGGGGGGAGAATGGGGTGAAAGAGGGGAGGGCTGACTGGAGAACGAGGCAATCAGAATATACGCTGTCTTGGAATAAGGGGGAGGGTATAAATGGGGAGAAAATTTGTAACTCAAAATCTTGTGGATATCAATGTTGAAAACTAAAATATTAAATAATATACAGAAGAATTAAAAAAATTATTTTAACACAGCAAATATGAACCTCAGAGTGTACATCTCCCTAAAGTAAAGCAAAGCAAACAATTAAAACAGTTTTACTTCAATTTACCCTTTGTTGAAAGGAAGGCTGTGTGTTTTAAGAGGTGGTTCACGGTATTTAATCTGTTTTGTTGCTTTTACACAGATGCAGTTAGTGGGCATATTAGTCTTTGAGACTGGATTTATTTACTGTGTCACTTTTTGCATATTTCTTTGAATTCTTCCTATTTTTCATTTCTTTTTTTTTTCTTCCACACTTTTTTTATTTAATATATTTAGTTTTCAGCATTGATTTTCACAAGAGTTTGAATTACAAATTTTCTCCCCATTTCTACCCTCCCCCCACTCCAAGATGGTGTATATTCTGGTTGCCCTGTTCCCCAGTCAGCCCTCCCTTCTGTCACCCCACTCCCCTCCCATTCCCTTTTCCCTTTCTTTCTTGTAGGGAAAGATAAATTTCTATGCCCCATTGCCTGTGTCTCTTATTTTCTAGTTGCATGCAAAAACTTTTTTTTGTGTTTTTGAACATCTGTTTTTAAAACTTTGAGTTCCAAATTCTCTCCCCTCTTCCCTCCCCACCCACCCTCCCTAAGAAGTCAAGCAATTCAACATAGGCCACATGCATAACATTATGTATAACCCTTCCACAATACTCATGTTGTGAAAGACTATATTTTGCTCCTTCCTAACCTATCCCCCTTTATTGAATTTTCTCCCTTGACCCTGTCCCCTTTCGAAAGTGTTTGTTTTTGATTAACTCCACCCCCATCTGCCCTCCCTTCTATCATCTCCCCCTTTTATCTTCTTCTTCCTCCTTTTTTCCTGTGGGGTAAGTTACCAAATTGAGTATATATAGTATTCCCTCCTCAGGTCAAATCTGATGAGAGCAAGATTCACTCATTCCCCCTCACCTGCCTTCTCTTCTCCTCCTACAGAACTGCTTTTTCTTGCCACTTTTATGCAAGATAATTTACCCCATTCTATCTCTCCCTATCTCCCTCTCTCATCCCTTAATTAGATTTTCTTTCTTTTAGATACCTTCCCTTCATCTTCAACTCACCCTGTGCCCGCAATCTCTACATATATATACACATACATACATATATACATGCTCACATATACATATATATATATATATATATATATATATGTGAATATTCCCTTCAGCTACCCTAATACTGAAGTCTCATGAATCATACACTTCATCTTTCCATGTAGGAATGTAAACAAAACAGTTCAACTTTAGTAAGTCCCTTGCAATTTCTTTTTCTTGATTACCTTTTCATGCTTCTCTTGATTCTTGTGTTTGAAAGTCAAATTTTCTATTCACCTCTGGTCTTTTCACCGAGAGAGCTTCAAAGTCCTCTATTTTATTGAAAAATCCATATTTTGCCTTGGAGCATGATACTCAGTTTTGCTGGGTAGGTGATTCTAGGTTTTAATCCTAGCTCCATTGACCTCCGGAATATCGTATTCCAAGCCCTTCGATCTCTTAATGTAGAAGCTGCTAGATCTTGGATTATTCTGATTGTGTTTCCACAATACTCAAATTGTTTCTTTCTGGCTGCTTGCAGTATTTCCTCCTTGATCTGGGAGCTCTGGAATTTGGCGACAATATTCCTAGGAGATTTCTTTTTGGGATCTTTTTCAGGAAGCGATCGGTGGATTCTTTCAATTTCTATTTTGCCTTGTGGCTCTAGAATATCAGGGCAGTTCTCCTTGATGATTTCTTGAAAGATGATAAGGTATAAAATTTTGTTATATTCATTAACTACAATTTGTTCAACAATCCCTAATTGCTGGACATAACAGTGTTTTCCCTTTACAGCTTTTCCTTGCAAGTCAGTGCTACTGTTAACTATTACCAAGTCTATAACTGTATAATCTAGTTTTTGTGATCTCCCAGTCATTTGCAATTGGGTAAAATGGAAGACCAATGAATGAATCATTCCTTATTTCAAAAGGCCAGAAAGCAAACAATTACCAAAAAAGTAACTAAGCAATAGTAGAAAACTCTCATTCATGTAGTTCCCTCCTCGAGGGAAGAGGTATGAGCTCACCCTAGGTAGCATAGGTCTTCCTGCCCCATGTTAGGGGAAGCTTCTTTGCACTGTTACTTCTGTCATGCCCCTTGGCAATGAATAACTAAGGCTTACAACATATAGGAGAGTCTGGAGACAGTTTAATAAATAACGAAATTAAACATTTTCAACGTTTCTGTGACTGAACAGAAGCCAGACTTACGCATATATAATTAATCTTGCTCTCATCAGATTTGACCTGAGGAGGGAATCATTAATCATATATAATATAAATAATCAATTTTCTGCTTTTCCCACCCAAATGATCTTTGATTTATCATGCCTGAAAAATCCCCAGGAACATCCTCTGACTGTGGTGTGCTCACTTTCACAGTTGTGCTCCCCCCCGCACTAATCCTCTTGGTGAACTCTCACCAAGGACTCACTCCTAACACTCTGGTGACAGGGAATGCACAGCAGCAAATAGTAACCACCCCCCACCCCCACCCACCGTTCTTTCTTACTTTCTTCTCCTTCCCTTAAGCACTGACCTCCCAAACTGTGAAGTCCATAGTGAGTTAAGATTGTATGTGTCTTATGCATTGGCTATACATAAGCTGTAAGAAAATTATCTATAGGAAATGCAAAATAATGTCACAGCCATCTATGTTGGCTTTCTATTTTCTTTCTCACTTCTTACTATTTGGTTTTGTTTTTTAAAATAAAAAACTATAACTCTCACTTTTCCAATGATTAAATGCTTTAATTGAACACCTGACTGAATATATTTAAAATCAGTTAGCTGTATATACATATTTGACATTGTGACCATCTAAATATTTCCTGATTGAGACTCTGATGGAGTCTAAATGCAGATGAAAGCATATTATTTTCACTTTATTTTTTCTCTTTTGGTCTATTTCTTCTTTCACAACATGACTAATATAGAAGTTTGTTTTGCATGATTGCACACATACAACCTATATTAAATTGTTTTCCGGGGTTTTTTTGGGGGGGAAGGAGGGAGAAAATGTGGAACTCAAAATTTTTAAAAAATGAATGTTGTCTTTACATGTAATTGGCAAGAATAAAATACTATACAAAAAGGAAAAAAATAAATTTCCTAACAAAAAAATTTGCTGCTTTACTTATTCACCAGAGTCCTTTTAAACTCTCCCCACAGACAATTTAAATAACAATGTAAAATTATATCTTTCACAGTATAATACTCATACTGATATAAAACCACCATTCAAAACTTGAAGAAACAAACCTTTTCAATTATTTCAGTGCTAATGGACAACTATACAAGGGCAAGTAAATTGATCATAGTCTTGACTGATGATGAATACTGCTTTTGAGCCTGTTTTCACAACTGAGATGTGATGATGGATATGCAAGTTGGATGAAAGGTTCTTTGGAAGCTCCTAATGTATTTTGGATTATGCTTTTAACATTAAATTGTTACCAAGATGTTTTATGCTTTTATTTCAGTAAGCTAAAGTTCAAGAGGAAGATGAGGAAAAACTAATCTCCAAATGATTCACTAAAAAAAACACCACCACAGTACTTGAAGAATGTTAAATAAAGTCAGGGCATATTTCCATCAGATGTAAGCATTTCTGGTGTTAAGGATGCCTAAGAATGTGGGATCAATAATGTCAGGAACTTTAAGATGTCTTATCAATTTACGGATTCATATGGTTCTTGTCTTCCTTTTTGCCACTAGATTTTTCAAGAAAAATTCACCTATTGAAGGAAAATAACAATTTATATTAATATTCCAGTAAAAGTCAATTACATTTGAAAAAATTTTTTCAAGTGTCTAGAATTTTATTATTCAATTGCAATGGTTCCCAGTTGCTTAATTTGCTATCTTGAGAAATTTTCAACACTGGAATTTGCATCTTCTTTCAAATCCTAAAGCCAATATTTTTCTAACTTAACAGAACCTCTAGCTTCCTCACCTTTATCATCCGTTAGCTGTCTTTTTGCCCCTAGAATTATTACCAGCTCTCGATCCTTTTCTTAGTTTACCCCCCTTTTAATCTGTTATTCTTTCTAACAACCTCATAGTATAAATAATGAAAGATATTCCTATTCTGTAAGTCTTCAGTTATGTATTTAATTTGCCTTATATAAGCTATCTAACAAAGTCTATTTTGTTATTGTTGGCAAAATTCATTTCTGAAAACAAAATCTACTACATTATAAACTAAGGTATGATGTTTTATAAAACAGACACTTTTATGGCTGAATAGACACAACAGGTTAAAACTACTTAGCTCAATCAATCCCAAAGGCGAAGATAAAACTTTCTTCGTAATGATCTCACCATCTGAACTTTTATTTTTATTTGGCACTTATGTTGTAGTATAATTCCCCTTTATCTTGGAACTTTTCATTTTGCATAATTTGCCCCTCCTGAAAAATGCCTTCCCTTAAAAATTCTATATTTGTAGGGCTAGCCCTTCTTTGTTTCCACTTTCAGAGGTCTCACAGGGCCAGGTGATGTAATCTGTACATTCCTTTAATCAACAAATGTTTCTTAAGTGATCTTTGCAAACAACACAATAAAACGTGTATCTTTTCAAAGTTCACATCATAACTACACCATACCCTCCAATCATGTTGCTATTATCTATTAGTTATCTGGACCCTCTTCTATCTTTCTCCATGATTCTGGCTCTTGGCTCAGTTTTTCTCTCTATCCCTTCCATCATTCCTGAAGACTTCAATAGCCATTCTATCGATCCTTCTAACACCCTTTCCTTGCTCCCTCAACTTCCAACTTTACTTTTTGGGCATTCATACTTAAGGCCTCACCACCACTAAAACTGCTATAATATCTGAAACTCTGAAATTCTTTTATCTGGTCAAAAACTCTTTAAAGCCTTCCCACTCCTTTATGAGTCTAATATTTGTTCTTTACTTCCACTGTAATATTTGGATTCCATATTTCTCCCCTTTTATCCATCCCATTTCTGGCCTTACTTCTGTGCCTACCTGGCCTTTACCCTATATGTCATTTTAGTGATGCCCTATCCTCCACTATTGTATCGCTTATCTCCTTAATGTTCTGCTATTCTTGTCCAGTTATTAACTTTGTATAATGCATTCATTTGTGTAATGCAACTTTGTGCATTTCCACATGGCTGAGCACTTGCAAAGGTAGTCATAGAACTAAGCTAAGTACAATACATATTTACGTAATCTTACCCCAACTTGGCTGCCTGCTGAGGGCAGTCACTATTCACTCTCCTATTCCACACCACAGCCCTCAATTTCATGCCCACCACTTTCCTTTCAGCAGATAATTTTGCCCTCTAACTTTACAAATATAGATGACTGAAGTCATCTAATCTCAAATCCCTTGACTTCCCTTCTCTTCACTTTTCGTGGTACAGACCTCTAGTGTCCTCTTCTTTTCTCCCCCATTACCTTACTAAGTTTTGGTTTTGGTTTGTTTTTTTTTTGGAGGGGGGAAAGGCAGGGTAATTGGGGTTAAGTGACTTGCCCAAGGTCACACAGCTAGTAAGTGTGTCAAGTGTCTGAGGCTGGATTTGAACTCAGGTCCTCCTGATTCCACAGCCAGAGGTCTACTCACTGGGCCACCTAGCTGCACCGCCCCCCCCCCATTACCTTACTCAGGATCAGAAATGAAGTGAATTTAAGACCTGTAGTCAATGAGGCTCATCACCAGCCCAAGGATGGGGAAACTAGTCCCGGGAACTCTTTTACATCCATTTAGCCAGGCAGAAGAGGGCTGAATGTCTATCAAGTTGTTAACTCAAGTCATCATTTGAGGGTTCAAAAACCAAGTTCTATAAGCATACCACTACTAGGTCTGTATCCCAAAACAGATAAAAAACCAAAAAGGAAAAGGATCTATATGTACAAAAATATTGACAGCAATTCTTTTCTGGTGGTAGAGAATTCGAAACTGAGGGGATGCCCATCAATTGGGGAACGGCTAAACAAATCGTGGTATATGATTATGACGGAATACTATCATGCTAAAAGAAATGATGAGCAGGAGGCTCTCAGAAAAATGTGGAAGGAGTTACATGTGCTGATGCGAAGTAAAATGTACTGTGTACAAAGTAACAGCAACATTGTAAGACGATCAGCTGTGAATGACAGCTATTCGCAGCAATACAATGATCCAAGACAACTCTGAAAGACTTATGATGAGAAATGCTATCCATCCCCAGGGAAAGATATGATGGTGTCTGAATACAGACTGAAGCATACATTTTTACTTTATTTTTCTTGCGGTTTTGTTTTGGGTTTTTTTTTTTGCTCTGTTTTCTTTCACAACATGACTAATATGGAACTGTTTTGCATGACTACACATGACTAACCTATATTGAATTGCTTGCCTTGGGAGGATAGGGAGGGAGGAAGGGAGAGAATTTGGAACTTTAAAAATGAAATGTTAAAAATTGTTTTTATATGTAACTAGAGAAAAATAAAATACCAAACAAATTAAAAAAAAATAACCCAAGGTCTAGAACAATCTAAACTTTAGCGGAGAAATTAAATGGCACTAAAAGGTTTGTGGATTGATGTCCAAATAATAACTTTTTCTAACCTGATTGAAAATTCTATTTCTCCATATTAATACAGAAATATATTAGTAGTATTTAATGTTTAGATGTTAGAAAAGTTCTTGTCAAGCAGTATTTCTGTGAAGTTTTAAAAACTTAAGGGATGCATCTTGCTTCTTAATTATGGTCCTTGTATATTAACCTTTTTTTATATTTAACTTTCTCAGTATCACTGCATGAGGTACAACATAATTAGTGTCTGAAGTCCCATAATCTTAGCATTTTTTACCAAATGAATCTATGTTTTCCTAACTTACACCTACTCTTATTTCATTACAACTCCTAGGAGTTGTAATGTCCTAGGAGAAACACTGAATAACATTAATATATTTAAGCATTAATATGTGCAAACAGAATTTTTACTCAAGTTAGAAAATGCCCATATTTAGAATTTAAATATATTTTAAATTGAACGTATATCTAAGAACATTTTAAACAGCTTTCTTCCAAAACCAAACCAACGAGATTTTAAATCCCACTGACATCAAATGTGACATAAACCTTCTTTATGTTAAATCTGTATCTGTTGTTGTTGTTCACTTGTGTCTGACTCTTTGTGACTCCATGGACCATAGCACACCAGGCCTTTCTGACACAAGGGGTTCATCTCCAGTGTCCTACCTTTTAGCATTTTAATACTGTTCATACGGTTTTCTTGGCAAAGACACCTGAGTAATTTGCCATTTCTTTTTCCAATGGATCACCTTTTGTCAGAACTCTCTATTATAGCCTGCCTGTCTTGGATAATCCTGTCTGGCAAAGATCATACTTTCATTGAGTTACACAAGATCCTCTGCCATGGCAAGGCTCACCATAAACAAGGAGGGGTTAAATCTGTACAGGGAATGTTTTAACTGACCCCATTTTTAAATAGCATTGTTCTCCTTAAAAAATGTTTCTTTCAGACTCAAGTTACTGCCCAAAGGAAGAAATGAATTTCAGAGAGACAAGCTTTAGAGTTCTTTGCCTCTGGAAAAAAAGAAATTAGAAAGGTGAGTGTTTTCATAATAATGCTATCAGAAAGGCATTTTTAGTAGCTGGAAATGATCTGATTGTAGGGACCATTTTCAAATTAGTTCTTGACAAAAAGATAAACATGCCTCAGGAAAACATATTATTGAACATCATGCTATAAAAATTTGAATTATGAAAACAAACTGCTTATTTCCAAAAATATTATTTCACCTTGGCTCTAAAAGAAACAAAACACTAGAGAGAAGAAAATGTTCTTGGTTTAATAAGCAAACTATATTTAAGAAATAATCTGTCAATAAAAAAAAACCTCATATAATACCCTACAAACACATATTTTTAAAAAAAAATATAAATGTAATTTGTTGCAGAACTTTCATTTGGGATTTTATATTACAATAAAGTTATAACTTAAACAAAAAAAAAAGTGTCCTGTAGTCCTTACCTGCTTTATATGAGGAGCGTACTAATGGTCCACTGGCAGTATAGTAAAATCCAAGTTCATTTCCTATGTTTTCCCAGTACTTGAACTTTTCAGGAGTAATATACTCTTCTACCTAGATTTAAGGAAGTAGTTAAGATCAATTTCTAGTAGTGTCTCAAAATCATAACACAGGAAAATAATGCCCTTAAATTCTCCTTTTTTTATCAGAATGAAAGCCTACTCTTGATTATTCACTTTATGACCTAGAGCATTGAATATCTGAGCTGGCTGATTCCTTGTGGATCAGTCAATCTGACCTCTTCAAATTTCACACATGAGGACCTGAGGCCATAAGAATTTAAGTGAAGAGTTGAGAACCTTAGCTTCTTGTCTTCTCATCCACTGCTTTCTCTACTATGTTATACTGCTAAGTTCCTGCTTTTCCCTCTTTATTAGCTTGCTATCTATCTCTGCCTTCTAGTGATTTCATGGGCTCACATGTACCTTACTAGAGCTAAGACAGGGAAACACAAGAAGATACAAAAGCCAATTTTGCTCTAATATTTGAAATTCCAAAAAATGGCACAGGAGAAAAGATAATCATAATTCTTAAATCTTATTTATCTGTTGTACTGTTTTATCTAATAGTAGGCAAAATCAAGAACTAATGAAGTTGGGCTCTGCAAATATAATAAAAATGGCAATGCTCACTTAAATTTATAGTTTCAGAGCTAAAGCTAACTGCCAAAGAGTTATTTTACAAAACTAGGGAAAAAAATAACAAAATTTATGTGGAGAAAAAAAAAAAGGCATGGCTGGGGCCCCTCTGAGTAGGCAGTCACCAACCGAGAGAACAGGGCCTAAGTTGTTGTTTCAGTTGTGTCCGACTCTTTGTGACCCCATTTGGAGTTTTCTTGGCAGAGACACTGGAGAGGTTTGCCATTTCCTTCTCCAGCTCATTTTACGGATGAGGAAACTGAAGCAAACAAAGTGAAGTGACCTGCTCAGGGTCATACAGCTAGTAAATGTCTGAGGTCAGATGTGAACTCAGAAAGGTGAATCTTCCTGACTCCAGGACCAGCACTCTATCCACTATGGTACCACATTGGTGCTTTTTAGGCCTAAGTACCAGATTTCAAACTATACTAACAAAGCAGAATAATTAAAACTCTCTAAGACTATTTGAAAAGCAGATAAGTTGAGCAGTGGACAGAATAGGTAGATAAGACCTAGAAGCAACTGAATTCAGAAGCACAGTGTTTGAAATCAAAAGAGGGTAAGGAAAAGCTACCTGATGAAAACTGCCTGGAAAACCAGAAAGCAGTCTGGTAGAAATTAGATTTAGACCAACATCTCGCTCTGTATGCCAAAATGAGCTCCAAATTAGATGGCATAAGACGTCATGACAAATTAGAGTCATAGAAAGGAAGCAGCTTTCACAACTACAGAAAGGAGGAGAGTTCTTGCCCAAACAAAGGATAGTAAAACCAACAGGAGGTAAAATGGACAATTTTGATCACATAAAATGAAGAGCTTTTGCTCAAACAAAATCAACGCAAATAGAAAAGAAACAACTGGAAAAAAAAGAATCTTTGTAGCAAATTTCTCTTATGAAGCTCTCTTATCCAAGAGACACAGGGAACTGATATCATCATTTAAGAGGAAGCACTCCCTGAAAGACACATGGCCAAAAAATATGAAGAGGCAGTTATTTTAAGAACTAAAATAAGGGCAAGCTATCAACAACTAAATGAAAAAATGCTCCAGATCATTTATATGAGAAACAGAAATGGAAGCAACCCTGCATTTCTATCCCATACCCATGAGATTGCAAAGATGAGAAAAAGAGACGACAATTGTTGGAGGACAGGAACACTAATGCTGGGGTATTACGTAATGCATTCTGGAAGGCAATTTGGAACCATACAAACTGAATATGCCCTTTTGTCCAGTGATACCAGTACTAGGTATATACCCCAAAGAGATCAAAGAAAGAGGGAAAGATCCCATTTGCAGAAAAAATTTACACAACATTTTTTATTGTTTCAAAGAATTAGAAATAAGAGGATGCTCATCAATTAGGGAACAGAAAAACAAATTATGGTATATGAATATGATGAAATGTTATTGAGCAATAAGAAATTATAAGATGGATAGGTTAAAAGACCCATGACAGGGCTTGTATGAATTGATACAGAGTGAAATATGCAGAAAAAGGAGAACAACTTACAAATGACCACAACACTGTCAAAGAAAAAGAACAATGACCAACAGAATCACTAATCCCAATGCAGAGGACTGATGCTTAATCAAGCTTTCCACCTCTTAACAGGGAGGTAACGGTCCAGAAGTACAGTGAATCAGGCACTTTCAGACATGACCAACATGTGACTGGTTTAGCTTAGGTGTACTTATTTGTTTGGCGGGAAAGAGGGTTTTTTCTGGTGGGAGGAGGGGTATGTTATGAAAACGAGTGGAGACTAGCCAATAAAAAAGAGTACACAGAAAAGAACAGAAGGAAACAAAGAAAAGAAGGGCAACGTAGAACTCCTGTGATAAGTATGTACCTCAAAAAAAAAATCTGTCTCTAATAGAGAATCATGATGTCATCAACAATCCTTTCTGTTCTTCTTTGGATAAGGAAATGTCCATTTTTACTGATGGTATCAAGTTCAAACAACAAAAAAAGAAAATTTCTTAAAATACTAAAAAAAAAGAATTAACCAAGTCTAGGTCAAAAGCAGCACCTTGAAGGCCCTGACCTTTGTTCCTCATTTCTCTGCTATCGGTCATATAATCCTTGGACACTGGACTGGGAGTCAGGAAAATCTAGATTTAACTCCTGCCTCAAACACAGTTAATCTCTCTGGGTGTCAGTTTGCTCATTTGTAAAATGAAGCGGTTAGACTTGATAATCTTTAAGGTCCAGCTCTAGATCTAGGATTCTATGAGTGGCCTTTTTCCCATTCCCTTCGCGTGAGCTTATTCTAATATTATAAACCTTGGCATGTGTCAACAGGACATTTCTATGTAGAATAAAATGAAAATGAGGCCCCTTAAATACACATAATGTACCACGTGCAGCATTTTGATTGTCTAGCTTTCAAGCTGAAGATCCAATTTAAATTACTATGAAGCTTCCAGAAAAGGTAAAGAGATACTGTACCTTAAGGTGACGCTTTGTTGGTTGCATATATTGTCCTAAGGTCAAACAATCCACATCTGCCTCACGTAGTGCTATAGAAAGAAGCAGAAATTGCCTTAGCAGATGTTATGACACTGTACATTTAGATCTAGTGCTTCCTATGGGGTGCTCCAGAACACTGTGGGTGATAACTTTAAACTAACCTATAACCCTGGTGATCAGGATCAGACCTATGCTACATCTAATCGACTAATCATGTTATAACAGGTTTTTATTTTATGTAGAATTTATGTTTGGGGGGACATGGTTTGATCTATGATATATCTGAATAACTGTTTTGAAGAGAATTCTACTCTAAAAGGTTAGGACTGGCTAATAAAGTTTCAAAACAAGTGACCAGACAAATGTTTTCAAGTAGGGTAAGAATGTATGGGAGAAACAAATTATAGTTTTGCAAAAACCCAAAAGTTAACACAGAAAATGGACTTTTAGGACTAGGATTCAACAAAGCCCAATGCTTTGGGATGCTATGTGATTATATAAGTGAGGGATCATGTTATGTTCTAACTTCATTCAAGGGTAGGGAGGTTTGATAACAACTTTCAAAGTAGTAAGACAGTGAAATTTCTTTTTCTTTTTGCTATTCATTATGACCACTTTCTGTATATGACAGTTATATTTAAACTACAGAAACATGGGAGGCAGCATATGAATATGGTAGGACCTTCGATGCGGACCCCTCCCAATTACCATATTACATAAGAAAGGTTCCCTGTTTTTTTCTCCTAATTTACCTTTCATTGTTGAATACAGTTGTTCATCAGTCTCTCCTAAGCCCAACATTATGGATGTTTTAGAAACGACATCAGGCTGAACCTTCTTGGCATGTTTCAGTACTTGCAGAGATTGGTTAAAATTGGCTCGGGGATCACGTACTTTCCTTTAAAAAGATCAGTGTTATCAATGAATCAAATTAAAAGAAGTTTAAGACTTGAAAAGACTAGAAGACTGTACATTCTGTATGTTATGTAATTTGGTGGTAGTACTTCTGCATAAATATTTTACTGTTAAATAAGAAGAAAACAAAATGTTGTTGGTATCCTGGGGTCCTCCTTAGGTGTTCTGCTTGTGGTAAAGGGGGAAAGACTGGGCAAAGATATAATGGTGTCCAAGTAAGGAACTTCTCTCATCATACCCATTTTGGCACTAAAAACCCAGCAATTAGAAGCTACAAAAGATAAATAAAAAGAGGCAGTCAGAGTGTTTGTGTATGGGCATTTGGAGAAGGAAGGCCTAACAACTGAACAAAGGAAAAAATTAAGTTGAAGCTACTATTCTAAGGTCCAAGAAACTTTTATGCCTATTCTGTTTATAAAGAACAAGCTGCCCTCTGCTGGTAAAAAAAAAAGTTCCTGGCTATTCAAGGAAAAAAAAATAGATGATTCTGGAATTTTCAGTGAAAAGAATGTTACTTAAGCAGAACAAGTCAACTGGCACCGACTGGAGGTGGGTTCCAAAACAAGGGAAAGCTGTACTGGGCTGTGTGCCAGGGTTACATGGCAAGAAAATTAAAAAAAAAAACCACCTATCTAAGAGGGATATATACCAGAAAGTTGCTAAAATAAATCAGTAAACTTTCTAGTTATTTTCATATTACATTTGGTTGATATATGATATGAAAACAATTAGTAGAGGAGAGAGAAAGAAAAACTTAGTGCCTTAAAACCACAACAAGTGGTGGAGAAAGACTAATTACTTCCGAAAAGATTTCTCTGAATTAAATTAATTCCTCCATATGTTTGTGGTTTAGTTAAAATGCTGATAAATGCTTGCAATGGCTGCTCCTTTCAAGTTTTACTGCACTGGGTAATAATGGGAACAACTGCACAAAATCATTGCAAAATGGTTTCCCAGAATCCAAGGAAATGAAAGTGTTTCAAAATTAATCCTGATTCAAGGTTAAAAGAATTTTCTTTAACACCAAATACAGGTCTAAATGTGCAACCTTAAAGGTCCAGCAATTGTTTCTAATATTGAATAAGAAGGAAAAAAGGGGGCTGTCGCTTTTTCTAAGACAAAGCCCAAGAGTATTTGAAAGGAAAAGTCCTAGTCGGATCTTTTGCATCATTAAAGTGAGAGCTCCCTTGTTCCTTAAGCTGACATCTTCAGAACTATGACTGACTGAAGGTGTCACTTATATAAAATTGTGCTGCTTTAAAAAAAATTACTTTGAAAATAGCACCATAATCTTACAAAGGAGCAGCATGACATGCCTTGGGCCTCCAAAGTCAGCATGCCCAGCTTTGAGGACTTTCTCTGACACTGAGTCACTCAGGGCAAGTTACCTCATCTCCCACTGCCTCGGGCAACTCTAAGACAATAAGTGACAGACAAAAGGCAAGGTCATTTTAGTGATAAAAATTATAGGGGTGTGTGTGTGTGTGTGTGTGTGTGTGTGTGATCACCTCTGTAATTCTGGAACAGTTTCCACATTATGGGCATACACATCTAATCCTGAGAGTGCAACTTTCTCGACAGATTTAAGGTCTCCTCGGAAATCAGGGGTCAAGCATTCCACTAATATATTTGAATTCCTAGAGGAAAATAAAAATGATGAATAGTGAACTATTAATAATACCGTTGATCACATCCAAGATTTCTAAAACTTGTTCAATGGAATTTTTAATAGTCTTTAGATCTTCAGCCTTTGTTTTTAAAATAAAGTTTACACGGTCAAATAGCATACATTCAGGAAAGAGTATATAGATATATTTCATCTGAATCAGTGTTCAATCAAGTACTCATCTGGTAACTGTAATTTTAATTTCTGTTTTACTACATCAAATGAAATTCCCTAAATTTCTTAGAACTACAGTAAAAGCTATTTTCTGGGTTCCTGAGTTGCCAGCTTTCCTCAAACGAACTGCAAACTAAACTTTAATCTTCCCACTTATACTTTAGCTATACCTACTGGTTCAGCACCAGTATTATGAAATGATTATAAAAACTATTAGAGCCACAGCTGATAATCTGATACTTAACAATTATTGCTATGAAGTCCTAGATCTTTGCCCTGGGAGAGCAGCTACAGAGAACACCACAAATATTCATTCTTTAGGGATGACTGATGGGAGAAGGAGTGTACGGTAGTTATTAAATGCCTATTATATCTGAGGCACCCCACATTACTGCCTGCCAGGTCTCTGGAAAAAGAGGGTGGAAGTGTGGTATAATTGAAAGGGAATTGAACTTGAAGTGAGAGGTATTTGAGTTCAAATTCTGCTATTTTCCAAGTACTACTTCATAAACTTTACAGTGTAGTAAATTTCCTCCATAATACATTTTCCTCTTTAAATTGAACATGGTTTCTTGGAAGAATCATAATAATCCAGCTAGAAAGAGCTCCTCCTATAAACAGAGAGAAGTACAACCTGGATCAAGGATCCAGGACCATACAAGACCTCTGGAAATTCAAGTCCAAAAAAATAAGTATTAACGCATTCTAACGTTATTATTATGCAATGAACTGTGCTAGGCACTAGAAACCACTCCCCCACCCCAAAATGCAAAGCAATAGATGCTTAAGAAACACAGAATACTTTCATCAAATGACCTTACTGAAGGAAGCTATTAATACTACAAAATGGGAAGGAGATAAAAGAAGTCAACACTGACGAAGTCTGATCAATACAATTTAATTGCCATATCAAAGGGATCAAAAAAGACTAGAAACCGCTTTAGCCTGCGAACATCTGATTTCCTTAATAAGCTGAGGCATCCAAGTGCAAAACCAGTTTAAATATATAAATCCATTTGTAAAACCATTAGTGAAGGAGATGATGGAAAATCATGAGCAACATTACATCACAAAAAAATCAAAATCAATGCAGAAAGTTCACTAAAATATCCAAATAAAAAGATCATGCCA
The DNA here is from genome assembly GCF_011100635.1 of Trichosurus vulpecula. Taxonomy (NCBI): domain Eukaryota; kingdom Metazoa; phylum Chordata; class Mammalia; order Diprotodontia; family Phalangeridae; genus Trichosurus; species Trichosurus vulpecula. The sequence continues at coordinate 168,291,920 of NC_050578.1, forward strand.
AGGGCCTTTAAGGAAGAAAATGAAAGGAAGACACAAAACAAAACAAAACAAAAACATAGATGGAAAATAGAAAAGTTGGGGCAGCTAGGTGGCTCAATGTGTAGAGCACCGGTCCTGGAGTCAGGAGGACCTGAGTTCAAATTCGGCCTCAGACACTTGACACATTTACTAGCTGTGTAACCTTGGGCAAGTCACTTAACCCCAACTGCCCTGTCTTCCACCCTCAAAAGAAAAAAGACAAATGGAAAAGTTAAGTAAAGATTTCCCTAGCAAACTCTTTTCTCTATCAATGACAATGGCACCACCACATTTGGATTCTACTATGATAGTCCTTGATGTGCTGGTTGAGAAAGGAGAAACGGCAATAAAGAAAACAAGGATGGGAAGAGCAACTACACCAGACATTTCAAAATGTACAAAAACATTTTAGCTTTGGGCCACAAAAACAGGTGGCAGGCTGGATTTGGCCTGAGGGCTGTAATTTGTCAATCCTTGCCCTAAAGCATAGAAGCTCAGCTCAGTTATTCCCTCTGGAAGTGTGCAGAATTCTACCCTAACTAAAGTCTGAAGTCAAAAAGTAGCCTAGAAGAACAAACAGAAGCCCCCTTCCCCCCACACAAACTCAGAAGAAGATAATGACTTTCTGGAAAAGATGAAGCAAGAATAAAAGTTTTTTAGTCTTTAGACTTTTTTAAGTCTTAAATTTTTTTAAAAATGAAATGAGAGTGCTAGAGAAAAAATTGGAAAAGAAACATCACATGGAAGAAAGGATTAGAAAGGGAATGAACAAGCTTGGAAAAGGAGGTACAAAACCTTAATCAAGCAACAAACTCTGAAAATTAGAATGGAACAAAGGAAAACTAATGACTCTGTCAGACAACTTTGTTAAAACAAAGTCAAAAGGCTGAGAAAAAAAGTAAAATATCTCACAGCAGAAACAACTGACCTAGAAACCAGACTAAGGAGAATTTTTAAATTGCTAAATTATCTGAAATGACTAAAAGAAGGAGCCCAGACATATTATTTTTTAATTACAAAAGAAAACTTCCAGTTCTCCAACCAGAGGGCGAAGTAGAAATAGAAATGATTCACTGGCAACCTCCTGAAAGAAACCCCCAAATGAAAGATCCCAGAAGCATGATACCCCAAATCAGGGGCTTCCATGACAAAGAAAAAATACTGCAAGTAGCCAGAAAGAAAGAATTTAAGTACTAAGGAGTTACAGCCAGGATCACATATGATTTAGCAGCCCCAACTTAAAGGAGCAGACATCTTGGAATAAGATCTTCCAAAAGGCAATTGATACAGGCTTACGAGAATAATTTACCCAACAAAACTGAGTATACTCCTAAAGGGGAAAAAACAGACCTTCTAGGCATTCCTAAGAAAAGACCAGACCTGTGTAGAAACTCTTGACATTCAAACACAGGGATTAGGAGAGATATAAAAATGTAAAGATGAATGATAAGAGACTAAACAAAAATGAACTGCTTACATTCCAATGTAGGGAGGTGACACACATGTCCCCTCAGAACTCTTTTTCTTGTCGTTCAATTGCTTCAGTCCTGTCTGACTCTTTGTGACCCCATTTCCGATGTTCTTGGCAAGGATACTGGAGTGGTTTGTCATTTCCTTCTCCAGATCATTTTATAGATGAGGAAACTGAGGCAAATTGGGTTAAGTGACTTGCCCGGGGTCACACAGCTAATAAATATCTGAGTCTAGATTTGAACTCAGATTTTCCTGACGGCAGGCCCAGTGGTCTATCCGCTGAGACACCTAGCTGTCCCTTCAGGTGCCAAAGGAGGAGTCTCATTAGAAAGAGGAGCCTGGGAGTGGTTTTGTTATGCTTTGATGATCTTGAAATGTGAATGGAAAGGGAAGTGAAAAGGAATCCACTGGGAAAAGGGAAAGGGTAAAGTAAGAGAAAGGATAAGGAAAACTATCATATACTCAGGGCACAAAAGCAACAATCTATATAAACATGGAGAGGGGAGATGTTAGAACTGGAACCTCACTCTCATCTGAACTGGTCAGTGCTTAGTACAGTTCCTTACACACAGTAGGCACTTATTGATTCATTAAAAGAGGAAAGCATATGTGAATAGACAGACAAACAGACTCTCTCTCTCTCTCTCTCTGTCTCTCTCATTCTCCCTTTCTCTCTTTTTCTGTGGTATAGAAATGCATTTTACTCCACAGAGAAAACAGGAGAGAAAGGGACAATGGAGAGGGAATGAGAGGTAGGGTAGATTAAGAGAGAGATTAATCCTAAACAAAACAAACTCAAACTCAGGATATATATAAAGTATAGCACCTCTTTTTGTGGTTGCAAAGAACTGGAAATGGGGTGGGGGGAACTATTTATTGAGGAGCAGCTGAAAAAGTAGTAACTTTTACCATATAACATATGAATGTGATTGAATATGATTGTGTTCTAAGAAATGATGAAGATCAGGGAAAGCTAGGAAGACACAGCAGCTGATGCTCAGTGAAGTAAGCAGAACCAGGAGAATTTATACCGTTTGTAATAAAGACAAACATCTTTGAAAAACTTAGAAATTCTGAATAATGCTACGACCAACCACAATTCAGAGGACTCATGATGAAACATATTATTCACACTGTGACAGATTCAGAGTGCCTATTGAGACATTTTTGGGACATGGACAATGCAGGAATTTGTTTTACTTAACTATATTTGTTTGTATTGGAGGTTTTTTCTTTTTCTCAACACAATTTCGAGTGGGGGGAGAGAAGTGAGAGATGAAGAAATTTTTTTGAATGGAAAAAAAATTTTTTTGAGGGGTGGGAAGGCAGGGCAATCGGAGTTAAATGACTAGAATGGAAAAATTTTTAATAAAAAACCCTCCAATTATATTTGCATCACTTTTTTCAGATCTTTCTTTTCCCAAATTTTCTTTTCTTTCACTGTTATCACAGAATTATTAAACTTAATAACAGTACAGTGCCATCTTATTCTTGAAACAATGTCTACATTTCTAACATGAAGAATCAATTTGAGTCATAACATTTCTGTTCCCATCAGATTAATCTTTAGTAATGAGTTGCCAGGCAGTACTACATTTATTATGAAACTAAACTGAAATCACATTAAGTGCCTTGGGCCAAACCACTCTAACAACCCTGGAGATCATCCAGCAGAGGGTGGATGACCACTTGCAGAGGATGCTGCAGGGGTCATTCCTGGTCAGATAGGTATGGGTTGTACTAGGTGACCTATGACCTCTGAAGTCCCACCCAACTCTCATATTATATGATTTTGTGCCATAGCATGACTTGCTACAACAAAGATAGGAGTAAAACATAATCATCATCAGAAAACTGAATTTCCAAATGTACTGGTTCTCCATTTCCTTTTTCCTTTACTTAAATAATCCTAAACCACACTCAATCCAATTAAACACAGATCTTAAGATATTCTGGGACAGCTAGGTGACACAGTGGATAGAGTGCCAAGCCTGGAGTCAGGAAGATGGGTCTTTCTCAGTTCAAATCCAGCCTCAGATACTTGGTGTGTGACACTGAGCAAGTCACTTAACCCTGTTAGCCTCAGCTTCCTCATCTGTAAAATATGCTGGAGAAAGAAATATCAAACCACTCCAATATCTTTGCCAAGAAAATCCCAAATAAGGTCATGAAGAGTCAGAAACGACTGAAAAAACAATTGAAGAACAACAACAAAAGATATTCTGAGACCGATCTGATCTGATCACAAATGTTAGGAGAAACATAAATATGGATCACCTCCTCTGTATCCCCTCAAGTTTGTCCATTTTTTTCTAAATATATGTCAGGCCTTTTTGTCCAAACATTATTGCTTATCGGATTCCCTCCATGTATCATTGTATGTGCATAATGTACCCTTTCTACTCCCCAGATATACTGAATGCTCTTAACCCCCAGTTCTTCATCAGGCAGGGGAGAGACTCAGGGATTACAAAATAATGAAAGGTAATTAAAATGATCCATAACATTTGTAAAAAACTGGAGACAAGTGTGTATTCTTCACCTGGGAAACTACTGAAGACAGTGTGGTAAATGACCACAATAAATAATTAACTTGCCATTACACATGATGAATATGAGGAATTCAAAGAAATCAAGGAAGATTTATTTGAAATGGCATAGAGATAAGTAAGCAGAACAAAGAAATTTAAGAATATGCACAAGGACCACAAGAGTATTAAGGAAAATAACACTAAAAGACAATGTGATTGAGGTCAGTGCAATCACCAATCTTGACTTCAGAACAGTAAAGATGAAACATATCTTCTCTTTCTCTCAGTAGACCACAGGTAAAGAACAAGGCACACGTTGTCAATGTCCCAGTTTGCTTTGTTTAACTGTGGTTCTTTATTAGAAGGGAAGGTTCTATTGAGGATGGAGAATGATATTGTGAAGTGACAGCAACATTAAAATTCCCTAAAAGCATGAATAAACCTTTTTTTAATAGAAAAAGGAAAAAAATATAGACAATATGAGATTAAGGAGTTCTGTATACATCTTGACCCTTTCAAGATCCTGGATACCAACTATCATGCCTCCCACAAAATATCCTTTGGTATCATTCCAAGAAAGAAGCTTAGATGTTATGAGGCATTAATATGACTCTCCTTCAGGAATACAAACTGTGAGTGAAATGAAGCCAACAAGTTATGGATAACAGTCAAGGGGAATTTAGTATATTTTGAAAAATGCAGCTATTAACCTTACATTGATAACCACTGAACACCCAGGGAACAATTTACTCAAAATATTAGTATACTCACATGCTTCAGTTGTCTAATGGAAGTCCTGACTGTGCATTTTTTTGTCATCAAATTTTAAGATTTTGAATTTCCCACAAGTCTTGAAATCATGAAATCAAAGGGAAAACACTCACCTTTCCTTTAAATGTGAAACTGTCTTTGCAAAGTGTTCAGCTCCCCCATCAGGTAGATCTAGGAACAAAAGAATTCATTGCTGCAGATGATGCATCATGTCATAGCACCCAGAGAAGTTCCATTATGAAAGAGACTATTGAGAAATCATTCACACAAACACACGCACGCACACACGCACGCAGAGAAAGAAATGAAAATGGAAGGGATTGAGAATACAACCTGCTAAAGGGGGATGTGATCACACACAGATGTAAGGAAGTTGGCCTTGGCAAGAAGGGAAGTCTCTTCCAGAGACTGGGAGACTAGAATAAAGAGCGATGTCAATGGATTTTGAGATTAAAAAAAAAAAAAGGTAGGATGAAGAGTTCCATCAAATGGTGACAGAAGACACAGCTGTTAACCTTAGTGAGGTTATAATATAGTCAGGGAAAGTAGACATAAATATACTAAAAATTAAAAGATTACAAGACTCAAGTAATAAATCAATACAACAACGGGGAAGCACTTCATCACCATATAACCCTGCAAAAAAAGGTGGTTATTATTATGACTAACCATCCCGATCCACTGACGTCAGCACAACATAATCAAGTCCCCACTCTGCAATTGCTTTCGCTGTACTGTAGGGCTCATTAGGATCCAATGGAGGTGGGTTTCTTGCAGTCTTAACAGAACAAAATCTGCAACCTCTTGTACAAGTGTCCCCCATCAACTGGAAGAAAAATGTTATCATTTAAATTATCAAGTTAACTGAGTACCAAATGCATAAATATTTACTGAGTGCTTCTTTTTGTATTAGGTACAGTAGGACAAAGATATAAGACACAGTCCCTATCCTTATGAACTTCAAAATCTACGTGGGGAAGACTAAAAATAAACATGCTAAAAACTAAACAATAAAAAACTTAGTAGTTCAAGACAACAACATACATCACAAAATAGTATAATTGCAAAATGATAAGGACAAACAGTAAATGCTATATAAATTTTACAATGAGAGAGCTCACTCTGGGCTGCACTACAGATAACGTTATCAAAAATTTTCTTTAAATTCACCAAAATAAAATTAAAAACCTAAACAACGGCCACATTATTTTAGTCTGTATGGTTCTGTGGAGGTCACAAAATGTGTTTTCCTTCTTAGACAAAAGACTTCAGGAGAACAAGACTGGGCTCACCATGATAGTAGCTGTAGCAGTGGCATGCTCTCCCCCTCCCCAGCACTCCCCAATGTTGGGGCATCGTGCTTCTTCACATACCTATAATTAGAACATAACTGACAGTAAGCAATAACCTGAAATTTTTCATCAAACATCTAATAACTATGAATTTCGATGTGACAGTAATAATTCTACCAATAACCATTTTCCCAGGAGCAGAATAATTACTTCAGGCTCAAGCTCTATTTTATCCTACGAAATGTGAAGCAATTACAACTTGAAATATATTCTTAATATTGAGTAGATAACACTATGCAGGATTTATGGTAAAATATGCCAAGAATTGCACAAGATGAAAATTGTGCAAATTACAAATTTGCAAACAAAATTTGTAGATGGAATAGAAGGAATATCCACATCAATGAAATCATGGATCCATTGAAGTATAGATCCTTCAGGACTCAGTTTTGAAGGGAAAAGGTTTTAAATTTATTTCCTTTCTACACAGAAAGACAAAACTTAAATTCCTTAAACCTAGGAAAAGCAGCTTGGCAAAACAGATAGAGCACTGGCAGTGGAGTCAGGAAGGCCTGAGTTCAAATCTTGCTTAGGGAAAGCATGAAAGATGAACCCCATGGAGGACAACTTATGGGAAGATATAGACAAGAGTTGCACAGGATGGGTGGGTAGGGATGAGTTGATATCAGTAAAATCACAGAATCATTGGTGTACTGGAATATTAGAGTACTGCTAAAGAAAATACTTTTTTAGGGAAAGCTAACAATGATATTACATACTTACTGTATGGAGATTTAAATTCCGCAAAGTATTTTTCAGCTTATTGTAATTTTTTCCAATAGGAATCTCTGTTTTTAGCCATGGTGGCAAGCTTAGCCTAAGGAAAGCCAAATAAAACTATTAGGAAATATAACTCTTAATAGACACTACTGCTATTAAATCATTTTGCTGTTTTGCATTTCCAAAGAAAGAAAAAATTTTCTTCACCCTAGATCACCCCGTCTATGCATAGTGTTGACTAACCTCTAATAAAGTAGGAAAACCAGATAATAAGAATCATATCTGCTCAAAACTAATCTAGAAATCATAGTTAAATAATTTGGCACTATTACCACTTCTGACTGATTTAGGCTGTTTAATGAGTTTGTAATAAAAAGGGTAGCTCCCTGTCTAGACCCAATAAAACTTATTTTTAAAATAAAACATTCAACACTCAAAACTGTAATCAGAGACAAAGTATTATGGAATGTAAATGGCATTCAGATTCCCTGAAATTACAATTACCTTTCTCCTTTCTGACGTTTCAAATTTCCTTTATATTCAGCCCAGGTGTTCTTGTCTGAAAGGTCACCAGATATAAAATCCTGAAGGCCTGGTCCATTCTGTAGCAACTCTTTCTTTTTGTCTGGCAAAGAACTTAATGTTCTGTACAGACTACACAAATAGTTTCCAAGTACCTAGGAAAGGTTAATTGTGTTATCACACAAAGCAGCTCACTGAATTTAGCTAAATGGCAAATGATCCCGGCAACATTATATCTACTCCCCAAGGCCCAGAATAGAAACTGTTTAGAAAAACAAGAAAGTTATGTCTATTCTCTGGTAGTTTACAACCTAAGACATAAAAGCACACCCTGCCCATAACTGTCACTTGGATCTCAACACCAATTAAAGTATGCCATGTTTTGTTGGCGAATAGACACGTATGCCATGTTTTGTTGGCGAATAGACACGTATGCCATGTTTTGTTGGCGAATAGACACGTATTTATAAAAGCAAGTTCCAGCTATTGAGGAACATTTTGTTGGCTACCTTGAAGTTCTTGTATCAATATATATATTTGAAAGTAACAAAACTTCCATTTTAAAAAAACTCCATAATTGAAATTTTTCTTGTTCAGTATCATTTGTCTAAATTGGTGAGTCTCTATATTGCTGAAGTTAGTCTTCATTATATAAGAGAAATCACTAAATTACCAGAGAAACACAGAATTTCAAAACTTGGAAGACCTCTCTGGGCATCTTGCCCAACCCATTTCTGAAAAAGAATCCCTTCTTTTGGGATAGATGCTTTTTTAGATTCTGTGATATGTGTGAAATTGTTTTGCAAGCTATTAAATACTAGCTACACATCTAGGTAAGGTATTTTTCGCCACTTATGTTTAATATCAAGTCTGCATTTTATAAAATCAGAAACCTGATATTAAGACCATATAGTTGGACAAGCTACTACACACATCGTTCTTGTACCAACACATTATTACTGTCTGCCACAGGATTATGTTTTGAGCATAGTGGATATCCACCAATAACCCCACCTGGGACACTAGTTGTATGACCATGGGCAAGTCATTTCGTTCATTTCCCCATCAGTTTCTTTGCCTGCAAAATGGGGATACTTCTACCTACAGCACTCTTTTTACAAGATTGTTTTAAGGATTCAACTATGCACTCAAGAAGCATTTGTTAAACGTCTACTACTTGCTAGACGCTGTGCTTGGTACAAAGGAATAAAGACAAAAATGAAGTAGTCTCTGCTCTCAAAGAATTTACATTCTTTTCCGGGGGGCGGGGTGTGGGGGAGCGGGAAGGGAAGGGAGCAAAATGTACACAGATACCGTCAACATAAACTAAGTAGATCAGGAAAGGCCTCTTGTCCAAAGTACCTATTGAGCTTTAAAGGAAGCTTAGGGATACTAAGAGGCACAGCAGGGATTCTTAACCTCTGGCCCATAAACTTGGCTTTTAAGAAAATATTCTGATAAACTATTTTAACATAATTGGTTTCCCTTGGGTTTTATTTTATGCATTTTAAGATTATTATTCGGAGGAATCCATAGGAACTGCCAAAGGGGTCCATGAAATAAAAAAGATTAAGAACCACTGAAGTCAAGATAAGGATAGTGAATTCCACACTTATGGGATAATAGAGACACAGAAGATGGAATGTTTGTTACATATGCAGAGCTTCTAGGTCAATTTGGGTGGAATGTAGAGTATGTGAAATCTGTTAGTTTGCCTCAAGATCCAGCTTACAAAGAGTTGCTGGCACCAATAAACGGCTTTTCCTAATTCTACTGGTGGGCGGTCACTTAATCACTCTATTTTAACTTTGTTTACTTATCAGTGATCAAGTTGTATTACTTCCCCACCCCTCCAACCAGAATGGTATTTTTATCTTTTTCACATTTATGTCCCCAGGATCTGGTAGGGTACCTAACACCTAGCCATTAGACTTGATAAACGTTGACTGGTTGAATGAGAAAACGTAGAGAAATGCTCTCTGAAAAGCATCGAGTGCTGCACGAGTGAGAGTTATTACTATTATTACGTTTGCCCTTTTTTCATCCCTTAAGAATCTGTTCTCGTTGCTCCTGCACGTCTCTTACAAGCCCCCAGCGTAAAGTCAAGGACGAGGCTTGGTGCTGGGTCGGGTGGACAGCGCCAAGACTGAACTGTCAGGGTCAGCTGTGGGACGACGAGGAACAGGAAAAGGCCTGGCAGGGTTCAGCTTCCCACCGCACCCGCCCGCCCTGGCAGCCTCCGGGGTCCTTCACTCACCCGGGACTCCAAGATAACGGAGACCCTGCGGCAGCGGAGAGCCATCTCTAAAAAGGAGACTCAGGGACCCGGCTGGCCCGCCCCGGGCTCCACCGGGAAGTGACGAATAGGGAAGTGACGAAGAGCAGGAAGTATTCTGAAACCACTTTCCAGGGAAGTCCAAAGTTTCGGTCGTCTCAGGAGAAATGCGTCATCGCGGGGCGGAGAGACAAGGAAAAGCGGAGAACGCTGATGGAGACCTCGCGATATTGGAGGCCATCAGGAATTGGTTGCTCTAACCCTATCTATGGCGCACAGTTATGACGCAAGACGCAGATTGTGTACGTAGATACAAATACGTGATGACGGAAGACGTTCTCTCTTTGCCCCGTTCGCTACCAGGTGAGTTGCTCTTCGGCTTATGTGAATTTTCTGCATCCGAGTCCATCGCTTCTGGGGAAAGTGTTCTTGGGGTTCCTTTGCTCCTCACCTACACCCTAGTTCTTCCCCTGTACAGTAAGCATCGTGTGGGTCCTCCCGGCCTTGACTAACGACTCTTAACACAGCCTTCTTGTCCACCCACCCCCCTCTCCCGCTGCCTGGGACCTGTAGTTTGCCCGGCATTAACTTCCGGCCCTAGTTTTTCGGGGTCTTCAGGGAAAGCGGCTCCAAACCCGCCGCCTGAGCCCAGTGTCCTCCTCGGGGAGAAGTGCTTCGGGCAGGGGGAGGAGGCCGCGGCCTGGGAAGTAGCGGCCTCGGCTTCTGCGGGCTGGGCCTTCCCGGGGGAGCCAAGCCTCTGGTTGGGACGGTGGTGCTGTCAGTCATCCCTTCCTTCCATCCCCGACACAGCAGCAGGCCCGCAGCCTTGCCCCGGCCTCTCCGGGAGCTCGTGCATGCTCCCCCTGCAATTTGGGTTTGGCCACTCTCGGGCGTTCGCTTTTTATGTTGTCCTTCGGCTTCTTTTCTGGAGGGTCACCTGATTTCATTTTGGCTTTTTGTTTTTCAGAATGAAGACCATTCTAAGCAACCAGACGGTCGACATCCCAGAAAATGGTGGGTTTTTTAGAAGATCTTTTAAGTCTTAGTAAGGATATGAACACATTTGTAGCATTCTGTATAAGAATTATTCAAATGGCACGAATTTATAGTTACTTTCTTTGGTATTCACATACGTGCAGGGGAGGAACTTGCAGATTTATTGGCTCTTCTTTTCTGTGGACTCATTTTGAAATTGTTTCCTCTCTCCTAGTTGACATCTCTCTTAAGGGTCGGACAGTCATTGTGAAGGGGCCCAGAGGAATCCTCCGTAGGGATTTCAACCATATCAATGTTGAGCTCAGTCTCCTTGGAAAGAAGAAAAAGAGGGTAATGTAGTAAACACTGTTTTAAATAATCATCCATCGCGCAAGAATGCAGGCTCTTCTTAGGATGGGAACTGTTTAATGTGTTCCATGTACCTGGTTCAGTGCCTTTCACATGGTAGTTGCTTATTAAATGTTTGGTGATTCAGTTTCCCAAGGTTAACATTACTATTAAGTTTCAGTACTGGCACTACAACTTAAACCCTCATTCTCCTCCTTTCTAGCCCATCCCAAACACCCTTTTATTTTACAGGTGAGGGTATTAAGGTCCAGAGAAGAGTTACATGGTCAGTTGAATAATTCAACTGTAGCATGCCTCTTACTACCCAAAATTAGTTCTGGACATTAGGATTTAAAGCTTCAGTTCTGCCACTTAGTTATTTCTTAACATTATCATCGACAAGCAGTTATTAAGCATATACTATGTCTCATGGTGCTGCTCTGTCCTGGTCCTGCCTTTCTGGCTGCTGCTGCTTCATTTTTCTCCTTATTTTTGGGTCAGCTCCCATGATTTCATCACCACATACGATCTACTTAACACCAGTTGATTATAAAGTGCTAATGAGGGAGACTTAATCTCTGTGAGGGCTGGAACTCTTTTGTTTTTCTTTGTATACCCTTTGCTCTTAATGAATATTTATTGAATTTACATTCATTTTTAGTAATTAAATTCTGAGTAAAGGGCAGATTAGTTTATAGGAAATAACTTAAATGTGCATATTAGGAAAAAACTATAGAAGTTAATTATTCTGTTTCCTCACTGTAACTTATGTCTTTCAGTACTCCAGTGAAATAATGAACTTACTCATAGGGGTTGTTTAAGCTTCCATACAGTTGGCTTAAGTTTTTAATACCATATTTAGTTCTGTCTTGCTTAGAACATGTTTGTTATTCCATCATATGTAGTAGTTAATTTCTGTCCTTAATCTTACTGCCAATGACGGTTTCTATAAAGCTTTAAACCGCTTCAAACGCTAGTCCAATTTTTCTTTGACCCTTGGCTTCTTCCTAAAACTGCACACTCTGGTTGGGCTATATTGTAGACTGACTATAACATAACTTTGGGTGGTGAAGTTTCCAGCTCCAGCAGCTATGAAAGGCCATCTGTAGTTGTAGAGGAACTGAGATAGAAATTTTCTCTTGCAGCTCCGGGTGGACAAATGGTGGGGAAATCGAAAAGAACTTGCAACCGTGCGCACAATCTGTAGTCATGTACAAAACATGATCAAAGGCGTTACCCTGGTAAGAAAACGATAAATAGGACTTTCTGGCTTGGGAGTATCTTTCCTGTACCTTGCTGACTGACCTACTGTGTTATTGGGGGAAGGTGACATATAGGTTAATGGTTTTTCCAAGTTTGGAACTCCCAACTGTTGGGGCAAGTTTGTTAAAAAGAATTTCTGAAGGAATGGTGCAGTTAAAAATGATTGTTCCTTCTCATATGCATCCTTTTCTTTCCCATTATAGCCCCCCTAGTTCAAGTCCTCATTACTTCCCTCCTGAGCTATTAAAGTTGCTTCCTAATTGATTTCCCTGCCTGCCTCCAGTCCATTCTCTGCAGCCTCCAAAGTAATTTTCATGTTTCTGGGGTGGCAAAATAAGTTTGAAAAGTACATTACTGTTTTTGCAAAATTCTACACTTCTAAATTTGTTGATTTAATGACAGGGTTTTCGTTACAAGATGAGGTCTGTGTATGCTCACTTCCCCATCAATGTTGTTATTCAAGAGAATGGCTCACTTGTTGAAATTAGAAATTTCTTGGGTGAAAAATATATCCGAAGAGTGCGCATGAGACCAGGTACGTGTATGCTTTTGTGTGGGCTAGATTTTCAGAAAATTGTTTTGACTAACAGATGTGTGTTTTTATCTTAAAGAGTTGTGCTATCATCTCATATCATGTCTCTTGACATGGTGTAAGCTTACTGTCTTTGTACTAGCCTTTGTTAACGTAGGGTCTCCACTATTGGCATTTTGCGTTGTCCATTATAAAAACTAGCCAAACAACTAGCTTCAAAGATACAATTTTCTGGCTGCTCTTAAAACCCATAGATGTTTGTCACTCCCATCAATTGCTTACTTCTCAAACCCCATCCTCTCTTGGCTTTAGTCCTGGTTTTGGGGAGTTTCCTTTATTCCATAAGAATATTTCCTTGGAAGATTTTTCCTTATTTTTCCGTAGAACGCTGTGAACAACCGAGGTCTTATATTAGCTACTCTTAAGGGAATTAGGTTATTTGATGCAGTTAGTTGTACACCGTTTATCGAATACTAATTATGCAGAGTGTAAAAGTAACATGGTAGTAATTAGATCTGTTTTTCTGAAGTTGTGCTCATTGATGTTTCATGCAAGTATCATTTGTGTCAAGCAATATTAAAAGCAAAGGGGGAATGTGCCTTACGAATAGGTATTTAATAATTGAATGAATGGATGATTGATTTGGTCCAAGTCACTTTGCCTTTGGGGATTTCAATTTTCCAATATGTAAGAGGATAAACTGAATGATCCTATGTCATTTTTAAGTATTGAAATATTGAATAGAACCTTAAAAGGGTATTATATTTGTATTGGAATGTTAAGGTGTTGAATTATTTTAGGTTACAATCACCTAGGCACAGAATACTTTTAACATTGATTTTTGTGAGATTGTATTTATTATAAATGGAATTTAATCTGTTATAGTCACATAATGTGACATTTGTTAAGTACTTGTTATATGTGCATAGCTTTGTGCTTGTTCTTTAGGGAGATAAAGTTTCAGTAAGTCACAGTCATTAGTGTCAGTAACAAATATTGTTAATTACAAGAGTGCCGGACTTGGGTTTGAATCCCAGCTCTCACACTCAATAGCTGCGTGAGCTGGGACAAGTCATAACATACATAAGGCATATGAATCTAGAGCTGGAAAGGACCTTAGAGGCCATTAAATCCAACTCCTCATTTTTAAAAATGAGAAAGCAGGCCTGGAGAGGTTAAAGAATTGCCCAGGATTACACAGTTAATAAGTCACTGAGATCTTTGATTCTAAATATAGTCTTCTTTATTTTACCTCTTTTTTCTTGTCTATAAGTTGACAAATAATACTATTACCTTATAATGTTACTGTATGAGTCATAAAAGAGCTATAATGGACTAAAGTATTTAAAAGATCTGAGGTTTCATTGGTGTGTTAGCTGCTTTTACAATTCCCACTTCTCTGTGACTTGGTCTAACACGAGTGGGGAACCTGTGGCCTTCTAGGTCCTCCGGTGCAGCCTTTTGACTGTGTCCAAGTTTTACAGAACAAATCCTTCTAAGGGGATTTGTTCTATGATGTTTGGATTCAGTCAAAGGGCTGCACTTGAGGACCTTGAGGCCACAGGTTCCCCACCCCTAACAGTTTTCATTAGGGGAAGATTCATTACCCAGTGGCCAATCAGGTAATGAGTTTCCCTAAAATTTGATAAGACAAGTCTTATCATGGGGCTCATTCAGCTTGGTGTAGGACATCTATCTATGAAGCTTGTAGTCTGCTGGTGTAGCCCCAGAATCCCCCGTATTCCAGCCAAGCTGGGCATTAAATGTAGAAACTATAGACCTGAATTATTAGTTGTAATTAGGGATTATATAAGCATACTTTTTCAATCTTTTTCCTATTAGGTGTTGCTTGTGCTGTTTCTCAAGCCCAAAAAGATGAGTTAATTCTTGAAGGAAATGATATTGAACTTGTTTCAAACTCAGGTTAGTATATTTATGATTCTAAAACATATTTTGAAATTTTGATCTCTATATTAGGTCAGTGTGTAATCAGTACACCATCGATGCTACCATAAAATGCAGAAATAACTGCAATTTTGGGGGTCTAACATCTTCTGTGTTTCATCCCCTAGAAATTTTAATTACTCTTATGAAGAGGGGGTGGTTTTTAGGTTTTGTCCAGGATGGCTGTATTGCAGAAAGATGTGTTGGATGCAATATTAATTTGGCTAATACTCTCGAATTCTGCTTTTTTTTTTTTTTTTTAAATCTTGTGCTCTTATAGCTGCCCTGATCCAACAGGCCACAACAGTCAAAAACAAGGATATCAGAAAATTTTTGGATGGCATTTATGTTTCTGAAAAAGGCACAGTGCAACAAGCTGATGAATAAGTTGAAAAAGGTAAAGCAAGTGATGGGCTGTGTGTGTGAAGTGGTGAGATGACTTAAGAAGATAAGATAGAGCATTTTGAGAAAACCTTGAAACACTATATAAATGCTGTGTTATTTCCATGGCTGTATATTGTATTATATAAGGACAAGATTGGGACATTCTTTGTCATGGCTTTCTTGGTTCCCTTCACTGATCTACAGATGTTTCCCATGTGTATTGATTTCTGTCAATTCTATAAGAATTTTTTCCTTCTACAGATGCCAAAGGCCGTGTCCTGAGGAGTCAACACTTATTCAGATGTCAAAATAAAAATACTTTTTATCATTTGAGGACTTTTCTTTTTTTCCTTTGCCACCCCAAAAGACAAGATTTTATTTTCAAATGTTTTTAATTGGGCCAGTGATAAAAAAATTAAGCAAGTGACCCTAGGTTCTTTAAGGCCAAACCCTAGAATTGAAATGTGGAGGTTCTTACTAAGACAACATCTTTGTTCCTGATTAGAGTAGAATGGGTAGTGCTCTGATAACAACGATAATGAAAAAATAGTGTCTCTGAGAGAACACCATTGTTTGAAGTGTGGAGTCCATACCAGGAAGGGTGAATCTTAGCATGCTCTGAGAACTGAGCTCTCCCTGGCCAGTACCCTATTACACAGACATAAAGTGGCAGGAAGGGGCTGGATGGGAGAGGAAGGGTATGAAGTAAGGTTGGTAGGTACCAAAGATATGTCCCTTGATTTTTACAAATAGAGAAAGACTTAGATTAAGGGATTTGCCCGCAGTCAGAAAGTATGTATTGAGCCAAAATTCAAATCCAGGTCTTTCTGACCAAAAACCAGTCCTGTAGTTACTACACCATTCATTCTAACAAAAATCTATGATTATGTGCCTGTTGCTGGCTAGCATAGAGGATACACAATAGAAAATAGTCCCTGCCCGCAAGGAACTTATAATCTACTAGAAAGATACCCACAGTTAGAACTCTCAGACCTCAGGTTCTATAGATAACAATCCTTGAAGGCTTACAGTCTTCCCTAATGTGGGATGAGGCCTTGAAGGAAGAGGTACACTACAGTGCTGCTTAAAGGAATGAGGCTATTCTCCAGTCTCCTTCCTCTCTTCCAAAATACGCCCTGGAGACAAGTTAGGTCTCTTTCCCTTGCCCTCTCATTGGCAGTAGCCCCATTAAGTCCTACCTCAATTCCCCAGAAATGGAGCTTTCTACTGATTCCAGCTGAGGAGTCCTTTCTATACTTGTGTAATCCCTTTCTTTTTCAAAACCCTCAGAAAAGAGCCCATTCCTGTATCCTCTTATTTTATGTAAGTCCCTCAATACTTTTTGAAGACATTAAGTCCAGAGAGATGCTTCCTTCTCTCCCCTATGAGAATGTGTTGTCATTTTGTCAATTACAAGATCTAAATTCATTCTCAATGAGATAAGAAAGGATGAACCATCCTTGGTCATAAGAAGCACCCATCTAGGAGAACCAGTCCTTACACAATCAAAATGCCAAACAATGGCTTCTTCCCTTTTCTGTTACATGAGAAGGAAATTACAGGACAACTGAGGCAAATAAGGGGAGTTCTGGTGACTTCTCAGTAAACTATAAAGTATAGTAAGTGGTAGCCCCTTAAAGAAAATCTGATGTTCAGCTATTTGGTGAAATAAAACAAGGTTGGAGCCATGCATAGCCTACTAGAAACAAACCCGTCTATATGCTTAAACCCAAAACATCCAGAATTTGGTGGGATAATTTGGGAAATGTATCATGGCCCAGTGTACCACTTGTTAAAATGGGTAAAGGAGCCTTGTGGTTGAGTATCAACTTTAGGAAGAAGGATGAACTGGTAAATCTGACACTTGCAAAGATGGGATGTGTAAAACCTGTCCCAGAAATCTTAGTGAAATTTTAAGCTTCAATAACTTCTGAAGTACAACTGCTTTGAACTTACTGGAAAATTAGTTAAATTTATTTTATCCTTATTTAGTTTTGTGAATTTTGAATAAGTTAACTATAACATGGGCACCCTGTCGTATGTTGTACAATAAGAAAAGAGAAGGCCTTCGTTGGCCACCTTGTTCATAGCCATTGGACTTTTTCTTGGGGTGCGTCACATCAAAATTCACATATGCTTCAACACCTCATTCTTTAGATGATCATAAGCCTAGGGATTGCACATGCAATTCTTTCAGTCACTGAGCAACAACTTTTCTAAGTTTTTACAAAGTTTGAAAACTGACTCACAAAGTGGTTATGTTGAATTTAAAGTTTTTGTGACATTTATTGCTTTATGTAGCATTTCTGCTTTGGAAGTTATTAAAGCTTCAACTCTTGGGATACTCCATATAGTAAAAGCTTGATAACTTTGTTTTGAAGTAGGTCTAAAAACATAAATGAGTATAAAATTAACAAGGCAGTTGTATGTTTAAATCAAATTATTGTGCAAATGATTTTTTAGGCAAGGAATGTCAAACAGCCTGAAACAGGATAATTATATTAACAAAGAAGATAATAGTTTTCTGGTTTTTTTCTCTGTGATAGTTCTTCCTACAAAGCAGAGATCTAACTTTAATAATTCACGTTTCTGTAGTGCAATAAAGTGTACAAAGCCTTACAATTGTATGAGGTAAATAGTACAAGCCCATTTTATAGATTTGGAAACTGAGACTTTAAAGTTGAAATGACTTTCTCAGTGTCATGAAGCTATTCTAAGAGTCAAGATTTATGGCTAGGTGTCCTGATTACAAATAAACCTCAACAATACCTATGTGTGCTGGACTGCTGGCCCAGGCAGATAAGCAGTATGGGAGGATCAGTTTCAAATGCTACGTAGGCCCTGTGATTCTGTCCCACATCTTTTTATTTCATATAACTTGTGTTACTTGAAAAGGGAAAAAAGATTTTAGAGATTAAAGAGTGATTGAGTCAAACCTGGTCAAGGGGCTGGATATGAGGAATGTACACAATTTATTTAGAATAAATTACACCAAAATTAAGTACATTTTATTGACAACAATGAACATGCCTTTTTTCTCTTCAGAGGCTTTTTTTAAACATTAAAGTTGTACTGTAGTACTCCAATGTATACATAACACCTGTTGGTGCAAAATCAATACAAGGTCAGTACTTTGAGTGCACAAAATGTAAACACAGGTTATTTGACTTCTTCAAACAGATGTAGTGTTTCATGTTTATAGCAAATAAGCATACAAAAATGACAAAGACATTTTTCTCATCTACAAAACGAGAGCTGCTTCCATTGAATGTCCTGAATTCCTCTTTCGACACTTCATTGTAGTCCTACATCTTTCTCCATTTACTGCCTTCCTTTCAAATGCCGTGTGGTGGCTGATCACCATCTTAAAACTGTTTTAATGCTTTTATAATCAACTGATACATTTTGATGGGTAACATTGATCGTGACTTAAGTAGAAAATTTTGAACCAAAGACTTGCAAGACAATGACTGAAATTGGCAAGCATAAGTAGCCGAGTAAATACTGGTACCAAACAAACAGAAAATGGGAAATAGGTGACCTTTTTTTCATTGTCAATACAATAATAAACTTTAAAATAAAAATTTTAAGAAGTATATATTCAAAATAGTTAAGTTATATCACAAACTTAAATAGACACAAGGTACACTAAAAGCTGTGCAAAACCTTTAAAATTAATTAAAGATGAAAATATCAATTCTGAATCTTTCTGTTGCTTACAACTTGAATGTCTAGTAAAATATAAATTCCTTGAGGGCAGGGGCTGTCTCACTTTTGGTATTTGTATCCCTAACGCCTAGTATGATGACTAGCCCAATGGCACAGAATAGACCCTTTATAAATGCTTGCTGAATGATACTTCCTTTTCCACACCTGGCATAGTAGTGGCATGTTGTTTGACAGCCTGGGATTTCTCATAGAAAATATAATTGAGACCTAGGTAGGGCTGTGTCTCAATAGCATAAAACACCAGTTAAAAAGTGAAAACTAAATCAACTACTGCTTGCTTCTACATGACTTCACAAAAGGGGGCTCAATATGTATTTGTTGAATGAGTGAATCTAAGCTTATTTTCATGAAAATAGTCATTGTCCCATTATGTGTTATCCTCACAAGGCCTCACACAGAATTCCTTGGGCAAATGCTACTTTCATTCTCTAGGCCTGTTTCCTTTTCTGTAACACAAGGAAGTTAAACTAGACCTTTGAGGGGCCTTTTAGGTCTAAATCTAAAATCCTTTGAGATGATCTCTAAGGTCCCTTTCAGGCTTTACATCCTGTAATTTTCTATCAGGTACTCAATGAATATTTATTGAGTGAAAATTGCTATCTTGCTGCCTGGAACACTGCATGGTACAGTAGAAAAGACAGGATTTAGAGTCAGATGACATGAGTTCAAATCCTGATTCTATTACCTACCAATACCCCTATTCTAAAAATATGGGAGTTAGACTCGAAGATGTCTAAAGTTATTTGTAGCAAGAATAAATTTTTGTTTTTGTAAACTGAGTTTGGTGCCATAAACAGTCAGCCTCAGACTTTAGGCTCCAGAGAGAAAATATAGAAAAGCCATGTACCATCTTTTCTTTCCACAGAAGAGAAGTTCAGCAAAACATTCTGTATACATGAACTATCCTTGACTCACTCTTAAGCAGCAGCTACAGGAAAATGAGACTTTTTAATAAATTTAACCAATCAGCTTTAAAAAGTTCATTTTCATTTAGTCAGCTTCTTGTATGAGTAGGCCAATGATTTTGATTATATAGATAATACCTTATCGTGCATGGTTAATGGTAACTTTAATGAGCTTAATTGCATTCCAAAATTAATGTGTTTTTGAGGTCACTGGGAGAATAATTGATACAATCACTTGCCTTTACAAAATATTTTTTCCTGTCAAGAACCATTAGGAGAGCTGTCATATGCTTCAGAGCAGGGTTGTTAATCTGGAATTAGGAGAGGGTCTATGCACTTAGATTGGAAAAAAACTATGTTTTTGTTTTCAATGGAAATTTAACATTTTCTTCAATTATTAATGTAGGCAACAAATCACTACAGCATTAACAGTATCTATAATTTTGTCACTAATATAAATCACAGGTACTTTCATCACATTACAGGTGTTGGATATATACCAAAATATTGTCTATGCTCATCATACTTTAAAATTACTGGAGTTATTAGACCCTTTTAAATGTTTTATCTTGTTATTAATGCATTAATAAAGGAGCACATGTATCACAAATTTATTTTTAATACTTTGATAACAGTTTAGTATAATTGGTTTCCTTTGTAATACTAGGTATTTTATTTCATAAGTTTAAAAACATTTTATTTTGTTCATTAATATTATTTTATTTGGGGCATTTAAATTGTTCTGAGGAACCCAAAGGCTTTTACCTGACTAGTCACTGACATAGCAAGGTTAAGAACTCCAAATCTAGCAATCTGTCAGCTACTGGTAGACAGTCAGTTTCTCTATAGAGAGCTGGTGTTTAATAAATGCTGACTAAAACTAAGAGCTCACTATTTTTGTGGTGTAAACTTATAGGAAGGAACTATGGGATGGCATAAAGTCAAGGCTTCTATTAATTTTGCCTCAGACTTAGAGAATATTATGATCTTCTGTCTTAGAGATACCTTGCTTTAGGAAATGTTCCTTTTCCAACAAAGTTCAAACACAGAACCTGCCTGATTTCATTTCCTAAGAGGTGAGCTTTGAGGAAAGTTAGGATCTAAATTAAATGACAGGGTTTGAATCCAGAAAATTTGCTAAACTCAGATACTGTGCCTGGTCTCTATACATAGAGACAGGCCATATTTGAACATGGCATTAGAAGTAGTGTAAGTCAGGGAAAAGGAGTCATTTAATAATTTGGTCTTATTTAAGACTAATCTAGGTGATTTTTTAGAAAAACACTTTACATTTGTATGGTATCTTAACTTTTCAAAGCATTTTTTAATCTGTGATCATTCAACTTGGGAAGATTGGTAAGGCAGGGATTTTTATCAGCATTTGTCAGAGGAAGAAATTAAGGTGCTTGCCTAAAATTATCCCGGAACCCAGGTCTCCTCACTCCTAATCCCATGATCTCATATGTAACCAAAGATTCCATTGCATGTTTTATGTTTTGTAGTCAGTATCCACATAAATTTAATAATCAAGTGAGAGATTTTGTAAGATTCAGATAATCAACGTTGTTTTCTTATGCTTTCTTTCCCCAGTGGGAAGGGCTATGGGAGGGAGTGTTGAGTTTTGGCTAAATTTTGGAAGAACCTCAATAAACTGGAGCCCTTCTAGAGGAAGGCAACTGAGACAGTGAAAAGCTTTAAGATCCTGCCATTATAGGAATAGTTGAAGGAACTGAGGATGCTTTACCTGGAGAAGGCAGGGTAGACCAGATAGCTTTCTTGAAGTATTTGAAGGGCTTTGAAGTAGAAGAGAACTGAGATTTGTTTTGTTTGACCCCAGAAAACAGAACTAGAAAATTTCAGCTCAGTTCAATGTAAGAGAAGGCTACTTCACAGTTAGAGCTACCCAAAAATGGGCTGGGCAGCTTCAAAAGGTAGAAGATGTCGCTTTGCTTAAGGCTTTTCAAGCAATGGCTGGATAACCACTGGATCTCATTCAAGTACAGGTTGGACCCTGTACTTGAGGCCACTTCCAATTCTGAGAAGCTATGACTGCAAGATTTTGACCTGTAACTCACTAGAGAATAGCCAGTTTCTGCTCCATATTCTTTATTTCTTTTACTTATATTCCTTTTCTTGAGTCATTTAGGAAGTATACTCTGACATAAAGAGAAAGTCCCTTGTGGAAAGTGGGATTTATAAACAAATATGTTGCTGCCTTTCTGGTTTAAGAAAGAATTAAAATTCTTTGCTATAGAATTGAACCAAAAAGGCAATTTTATGTTTTAAAGGTTCTGCTTATATTGTAACCACCAACCCATATCTATACATGTAAATGTAGAGTGACCAAAAGGAACTTGTTAGAATTTACAAGACACCTAGGTACATGGCAATTCCACAGCTCAAAGTCTGTTTAAGCAAAGATTTTATATTCAAACGCCACCACTCTTAATTTGTTGACATCAGCTCCTAAGGGAAAATTAATATGGACCATCCTACAAATCCATGGTCATTCCCTTGGTTACAACTAATATCCCAGCATTTCTTCTTTCTACACGCATATGTTTCTTTAACGTACTTGGAATGGGGAAAGTGGAGTGAGCTTAGTCATTGCCTTTTCAAGGCAGATGGAAATAAGACCAGTTTAGCTGAGGATACTCTTATGACCTTTCTTCAATGGAATCACAATATGTTGTTGTAAGTTCCTTGCCTTATAATATTTTTTTCTCTTCCTCTTGTGGAAAATGGTAACTGTTAAAAGTAAGACCAAGGTGGAAAAGAGACAACAACCAAAGAATATCAGTGGTTTCTTCTTCTCAAGAAATAAGCAGAGAATGCACTGTCTGTTATGGTGACTCTCTACACATTCAGAACTGGTATGCTCAGAAGGGAAGCCCCTCCTGCTGATCAGGTTGTTGTAAAACTGTATTGAGGACTTTGCTTTTAAATCGGATGTGAAGAATCCAAATCTGGGTTTAAATTTTTCTTCTGTCAATTTAAACGCATAATAGCCTTTTATCTTGATTTTATCAATTAGGTAAGCTGAAAAGGAGAAATTGGAATACGTTAGTAAAACATACTACTTTTAAAAAATATATATAGAACATGTAAACGCCTTCCTTAGGAGATTCAGTTTTGTGTTTCTATTTGTATCTTCAGCACCTAGCATATAAATGCTTGATGGCCGATTAATTTATATGGATAAAAGATATACTTTCCTTTAAACAAATAAGCTGTAGTCATATAGACTCTGCTTAGGGACCTGTAGTAATGGAGAATTCACTATGTACACTTTTAGACTGTCCAGTCCACTTTTAGTCTGCTATAATGACTTGGACAGTTTTGCTTAATATAATATGGTCTCTAGGCCTCTCAGTATCTTGGTTGCCTTCCTCTGGAAGGACTCTGATATGTCAGTGTCCTCTCCAAAATGTGGTGCTCAGAGCCAAAGACAGGATTCTAGATTCAGTCTGGCAGGGCAGACCCCTTTGTTGGCCACTGTGCTTCCACAAATGTACCTGGGTCCATTGACTTCCAAGACTGTGATGTCACCTATTGACTCATACAGAGTTTGGAATATACTAAAATTAGTTTTCCAATATAATGCCCAGGTTTTAGGTCAAAAAGTTCCAGTTTCCAGGTGACAAAGATCATTCTTCACAAAGTGGAATCCCTAATCACCAGACATAGGGAATTGATCTCTCCTGCAATTTTTCCTAGAACAATTTTTCTCTTTTTCTCCTTTGCACTTACTACATTCTACTTTTGGTCAAACATATTCAATACATGTCATACTTGCCCTGTTAGACTATAAACCTCCATCAGGTAAGCATTTGTCAAATTACTGTTGTATGCAAGGCATTGGGCTAGACCACAGAAATACAAAGACAAAATGAAAAATTGCCCCCTCTCCTCAAGGAGCTTCTACTGAAGGACAAAGCATGTCACAGAAAGTAAATTTTATATAACTTGGGGAAGAGCACTAAAAACTGGTGGGAATTAGGAAAAACTTCCTCTAGTATGTGGCACAAGAGCTAGAGGAAGGTTGGAATTCTAAGGGTCAGAGTTGAGGGGGTACATTCCAGGAACAGGGGGATGGATGCCTTGGAGGTAGAAGGTGGAATGTCAAGGTCACGGCAAACAGAACCTTGTTCTTTTCTGTTTTTGTGTTCCTAGCACTCTCCATCTAGATCTCTTCCACCCTTTGTAGCTAGGGTCCCTGAGTTCTTAATAGATGCCTCCGCTTTCTCTCCTTTTCTTCTTAATCTCTTACCATCTGGCTTCTAACCTCATCATTCCACTGAAACTGCTCTCTCAAGAGTTACCTTACTGTTGCTTAATCGTTTTTTCAGCCATGTCCAAATCTTCGTGACCACTTTTGGGGTTTTCTTAGCAAAGATACTGAAGCGGTTTGCCATTTCCTTCTCCAGCCCATTTTTCAGATGTGGAAATTGAGGCAAACAGGGTTAAGTGACGTGCCCAGTGTCACACAGCTATTACATGTTTGAGGCCAGATTTGAACTCAGGCTGATGAGTCTTCCTGACTTCAGGCCCAGCGTTCTATCCACTGTGTCACCAAGCTCTCCTCAAGAGTTACCAGTGATTTCTTATTTGTCAAATTCAATGGCCTTTTCTTGGACAGCTTAGGTGGGGTGAGGGAGAGTGCAGAGTCATCTCTTTTGTCATTTCCTCCAGTCATCTCTATCTCTTGGCTCCAGGCATTTTCTCTGGCTGTCCTTCATACCTGGAATGTTCTTCCCCCTTAATCCCACTTACCAACTTCTCTGGCTTCCATTAAGCTCCAACTAAAATCTCATCTTCCACAGGAAGCTTTTCCCAACCCCTCCTAATTCCAGTGCCCTCCCTCTATTAATTATTTCCTATTTATCCTGTATATAACTTGTCTCTAGATATTTGTTGCCTCTACCTTTAGGTACTTTTAGGCTCCTTGAGGGCCGGGACCATCTTTTGCCTCTTTCATGCCCTTAGCACCTAGAACAGTGCCTAGCACATAGTAAATGCTTAATGTCGATTGATTAAACTGAATTAAATTGAATCCTGGAATTTGCTTAAGATCCACATAGTTCTGCAATGTCTCACCTAGAATTCTAACAGTCTTCAGTTATGGCATCATAGAAGTGACTCTGGAGTGAAAAGAATTGGATTCAAGCTGTGGTTCTCCTACTGAATTTTTATACAACCTTGGACGAGTTACCTTTTCTATCCTTCATTTTCCTTGTCTTTAAAATGGTGTAATACCACTTGAAGTATTTACGCCATGAGGTTGTTTTGGGGATCAACTTCAATGTCTATAACACATTTTATAAACTCTGACATGCTCAATGTACAGGTGAGTTGCTGATCTTACTTGCTAAGTCGTTTCTATTCTGGTGGGCCTAGGATTTCTTACCACTATCTTCTTCTATTCTTCTCTTCTCACTCTTTTAGCCATTGCTGTCTAAGAATATATTTCTTAGATATTTCACTAAACCCTGAATATTCTAGGCTCCTTGCATGCCCTCTGCCCTCCTCCCCTGGGGATTATCTTTTGGGATTACCTTTTAAAGCTTCCTGGATATATTTTTCTAAGTAGTATTTTCGGAGTTCATCATTTTCCAGGGACTGATCATCAATCCCATTGGATGTGATATAGACATCTGCATCACCATAATTTTTCTGGATCCAGTTGAGCATCTTTCGCTCTCCCCATGGCATCACTGCCTGGCGGGTTGGGGAGCTCAGGCATGTGATGTCCTGCAGAAACTGGACATCTCGGTCAAAATCATACTGACTACCATTCTGCTGCTCATGGATGACAAATCTTGTGGTAAAGTGATTCAGGGCGTAGAAGTCAGCCGAGCCTTTGATAAGCCTCCTTTCCTCCTCTGTGAAGTGTGGCAGCACAGAACTAGAAAGTCCCTCCTTATTCTTGAAGGCAATGTACTCCTTCATTGCTTCTGGGTAGTCTCCTGTCTTGAAAATGGGCTCTGCAAACCACGCAATTTCAAACTGGAGAAATCTCTCGGCTGCTTTCAAGTGGGAGTCAGCAAAGGGATTGGCAGGTTCAGCCCAATCTGCATGCAGAGACAGAGAGACTGCCCCATTCTGAGCAAGTCTATACTGGCTATCGTAGACATGCCAGACCAGGGCATGGGCAATCAATAAATTGTGAGCTGCCCTGTATGTGTCATTGCTGCTGCTGTTGTATATGTCGCTCAGTCTGTTGGGTTCGTTGATAGTGATCCAGAGCTTTACCAAATCTCCAAGTTCCTGAAAACACAAATTTGCATAGTCCCGAAAAGCATGAACAGTTGACCGGTTTAGCCATCCTCCATTCTGGAGCAAAGGTGCAGGTAGGCCTAAGTAAGTGTGAGTTGGATGGTATAAGGTGACCATGGATGAAATGTTGAGTTTCATCACCTCGCTGATCACACATCTGTAATACCTAAGAACTTGCCGGTTAACTCCAGACACATGTCCGCTGGGCAGAATTAAGGACCAGTCCAGGGCAAACCTGTAGTGGGTAATTTTCATTTTTGCCAACAATTCAAGTTGTTTTTTGATGCTGACAAAATCAGTGCATTGAGCAGCTCTTGTTTTTATTGTCACCCCTTGTATTCGGTGTAGCAGTCCATTGCCAGAGACATTCCATGAGTATAAGTGAGGGTCTTTGAACTGTGGTGAAGAAGCTACTGACTCAGCCTGTGAAATGCAAGAAACACATTCAGATGAGGCAAAAAATCTTGGATGGGCAAAGACGATCTTCTATAATCCTAGAAGGAAAAGTTCATGATTTTATTTTTGTTTCTAATTCAAACCTGAGCAGGAATATATGGCGCTTATCTTGACCTATATTCTCAGGCTTTTCATCTCCATGAGACCAGCAAAAATGAACCCAAGTTTTTAACATTTTCTTTTTATTTTTTTTAAAGTTAATTATTTTATTTTTTTTTTAGTTTACAACATTCAGTTCCACAAGTTTTTGCGTTCCAAAATTTCTTCCCCCTCTCCTTTCCCCTCCCGCTGCCCCAAGATGGCATGTGGTCTGACATAGGTTCTACATATACTTTCACATTAAGCTTATTTTCCCAATAATTAAGTTGTAAAGAATTACAACCAATGAAATGAACCATGAAAAAGATGAAACAAAACCAAGAATAAAATAAAATAAAAAGAGAGAGCAAATAGTTCGCTTCAATCTGCATTCAGACTCCGTAATTCTTTCTCTACATGTGGATAGCCTTTTCCGTCATTAGTCTTTTGGAGCTGTCTTAGAACCTTGCGTTGTTGGGAAGAGCAAAGTCTATCAAAATTAGTCATCACAGAAGCAATATGTCTGTGGTTGTATATAATGTTCTCCTGGTTCTGCTCCCTTCACTCATCATCAGATCATATGTTTTTCTAGGTTCTTACAAAGTCCATCTGCTCCTCATTTCTTATAGCACGATGGTATTCCATTACATTCATATACTACAATTTGTTTAGCCATTCCCCAATTGATGGGCATGCCCTTGATTTCCAATTCTTTGCCACCACAAAAGAAAAGCTACTATAAATATTTTTGTACATATGGGTCCTTTTCCTCCTTGTATGATCTCTTTGGTATATAGCCCTAGAAGTGGTATTGCTAAGTTTTCAACATTTTCTTTTTTAAATTTTTTTTCAATTAACAAAAAGTCTTTAAACTCCATCCCACCAACTGAAAAAAAAAAAGAAAAACAAAACCCTTATAACAAATATACATAGTCAAAATGAACACTTTCCCTGGACATATCCAAAAATATATGTATTGATTTGCACTTTGATTCCATCACCTCTCTGTTAGGAGTCAGGTAGCATGATCCTTGACATTTCCTAGGGAAACCAGAAAATGTGAGTATGGAACCACTCCCAGAGTCTGATTTGGGAAACAAACTGCTGTTTCCACCAGAAATTACTAAGTAGCTGTTCCTAGGTTATTATCTTCTCATTCTCAAATGTCTTTCTCCATTTTCACTTGCCACGTTTACTATTGCTGTGATCCAGGCTAAGACAAAATCAGGCATTTGGCTTCTTGCCCTAATTTAAAAGTTGTTATTAAAAATTTTTAAAACAACTCTAGAAAGCTATCACAGGATGAGAAGGTGAAACTGGTTAAGCATAAAGGATCTAATATAGGTAAAAGGTGTGGAAATGCTTCCAGAGGCAAATGTGGACACAGTGCTGACTTCGAGTCAGGAAGACCTGAGTTCAGATTCTGCCTGGAACCATCACCTGCTGTGCCATCCTTGGCAAGTCAACTTAACCTCTCTTTGCTTTAGTTTCCCCATCTGTAAAATGGGGATAAATAATTGTACTTTTACAGGATTGTTATGGGGACCACAAGCGATGATAACCATGCAAAATGCTTTGTAAACCTTAACGCACAACACAAATTTCTAAATATGTGAAAATGGGCTCTGTAGTGACTGTACTATAAGTTATAACTTCCCTTCTTCACAGGGGAGCAGGACAATGGAGTTATGCAACAACCGGCCAATTAGAAGGATTTCTGAAGCTTAGAGCTGCGTGATGTACCAGTGATCCTTTGTGGGTGAAACCTAGCCAAATCTGAAGATGCCTGTATAGGGTCAGTGGAATATAAGATCTTCCCCATCCATTGATAGGCCTATGTGACACCCGTGTCCCCTTTTTTCCTTGAAACACACGGTGTGTTTCCAGGTCTAAAGGTACACAGCTATTTCGACTACAGATGTCTTGTTGCTTTGAGCTCCCACCCAGTTCACAGCTGTGATACATCCTGAGTCACATAGAGCCCATTGGGGGAGGAACTTGCCTAAGGGGGAAGCTTGCTTATGGGGATCCTTGCTTGCAGGAAGGCTTTCACGCTTTTGGTACTAAGCTAATTAGGCGCTGAGTCAGGAGGGTTGTGATGCCTTCTGGCTCTGAGCCTATTAGCCAATATATATACATATATTGGTGAGATTTTACTTTGAGGGCTCACTCATGGGAAGAATGTTCACCTGAGATCTTTATGATTTGGCTAGACAAGACTCTGGGTAGCTGCTGTTAAGGAGCCCCCTGGATTTGTGAACCCATATGTTGGTGCTCCCCCAGTTTGATGATGTATTACTTTGTTAAGACAGTTGGAGCTCTATTAGATCTCTGTGCTAATTTCTCTCTGCTTGTATTTTTTCCATATTCTGTGCTGACCTTTCCCCTGAATTAATGAATGCTCTTTACCTTCTTTACTTACATATCTTTAATTAAAATAAGATTGTTGACCCCTTTGAAGCTGTCTTTCCTTTAGAAAATCAGTTCAAAGAACCTGTGCTAGCAGGCCATCCTGGGTGCGCTAGGGTGCTTGCTAACATAGCCCATAGCTGCCAGAGACCACAGACTGACCAGCCGAAGGCCAACCTTGAGCAACGGCCACAGAATGAAGACGTTGATCGGGACTTTCTAAACATCCTGGCTTATTGTGTCTACAGATGTAACTCTTCCCTTAACCTGGCTCTCCTCTCGAAGCCTCTAGAGAATGTATTATCTCCCCTTTTTTTCACTCTCCTTTGAGCAGCTGAGAATCCTCCGTCTCTGCTCTGCTTACCCAAGACCTCAAACAACAAATGCTTTTATGACCTGGAATCAGACTGTGAGCCTGGGGATCTTCCTTTAACAGTTATGTAATAGTTAAAAATATATCATCATGACAGTGCTCTGGACATCCTTGTCTCATTTAAATCAGATTTAATTTAATCAATCCTCCTTGAATAGATGATTTAATCAACTAGATTCCCTAAAACTGAAGCGGCTTCTTCTGGCTTACACAGTAGTAGAAATGGTGATTTAATTTGATTAAGAAAGTATCTCTTAAACAGGTCAAAAAAAGTATACCTTTGACCTGATTTGAAAGGGTACTAGTAAACAGGGTGTAGTTGGTTTCTGGAAGACATTTCTCTGCAGTATCAGCATTAACATTAGATTGCTCTGTTTAAGTAAATCAGAATATGCTAAAGTTAAACTACTTACCTTTTTTTTTCTTAACTTTGCTGCAGTCTTGTCTTTTGTTTTAAAGTTACTACAACACAGAAGTGGAAATTGCTTGGGAGCGATAACATTCCAATTAGCAGGGGAAATTTTGGTGAGTGAACCTGTCTCAAGTATGAATGTTTCTAGGGATAGGGATAGGAACTGGACTTGTGATTTCATTGATCTATGGAACTCTGAGCCAGCCACTTAAAGTCTTAGAGATTTGCCTAGGACGTTGAGAGGTGCAGCCATCCATGCCCCAGAGGTGGGACTAGATGTCAGGTCTTCCTGGCTCCAAAACAGCCCTCTATTCATTAAGGCACTTTGCTTCTAAACTTTATATATTAAAATAAAAGTTCCCAGACACACTTTGGCTAAAACAGAGCACAGAGTTTTTTCTTCCATAGGGGTGGTTGCCAGAGACACAGCTCCAGAGGCAGTGACAAAAGCCCCTTTTCAGCTCCTCTCCTTAAAGTAAACCAAAACTTCTCTGCCACTTTCTTCTCCCCACAACAAATGGAAACAGTAAGTTTTAAGTCACAAATCTACAATCAAGATACTTGCAGTGATGTACTAGCAGACCACCCTCCTCACTTCCTAGACCTGAGTCATCAGGCAAAGTAAAATTTTTCTAGGTCTCAGTACCCTATCAGCCCCTTGCAAGTCTGAAACTTTCTCGGGTATAAAAGCTGCTATTTGTGCTCCCAGGCCTAAATCAACTAAAACCAACAGAAGGTGGCTTAGGAAAAAACATTTCCCAAACTCATTGCTAAATAGGAAAGAAAAGCGTTTGCCCCCCTCCCATGTGTGGAATTAAATGTACCTGGATTAAATGACAATTAACTTTTCGGTAAATATTTCCCACACACACACTTCACGTGTCATCTTCCATAGTCTAATTACAAAACTGCACGCCTGCCATCTGTCAAATAGTTATCTAGGACATTAAACTCCAAGACAGTGGTTATCCATGTATACATTAGCCTAAATCTGTGTGTACATAACTATTTAAGTAAATTTCTAGCCTGGATGATGGCCAGGTTCAATGCTGTTTGAAAGTTTATGGAATCAATATTGGAAAGAGGTCACTAGAGGACATCTTACCCATCATCTTATCCATCCTCCTGTCTTCAGGCAGCACCACATTTAAACCACCCTTAAGAAATAATGTTTACTTGACTTTTAGAAATCTTCAAAGATTATCACTTGTCCATTTGAGGAGATAGTAGTTGTACATGGTGAAGGGATTTAGCACAAAATTAAGGAAGACGTATGCCAATCCCAACCTTATCAGCAAACCTGGTGGGGTCTGGATAAATGAGAGAAGGATGTAGAGGAGATGCTATATTCATCTTCCTAAAACACCGTTTTCATTGTGTTCCTAGTTCAAATACCTTTAAGGACTCTTCAGTACAAGATTACTTCCAGTCTCCTTAGACTGTCACTCACTGTGTGGCATCCCCCCACAACCTGACCCCAAGTACATTACAAGCTCATCTTCTGTACCTTCCTTACCTGAACCCTCTGTTCCAGTCAGACTGGCCCATTACTGTCTCCCAATCATTCTAGCCTTCATTTGTGCCATGACCCCTCCCTAGAATATTCTTCCCCCTTCAAATTCTATCCATCTTTCAAACTTAAGGTCCTGTCTTACAATTTCCATGAAGCCTTCCCTAAGCATGTCAGGCCTGAGTTATGATTCTCCTCCGAGCTCCCCTATTATCCACATTTCTCAATTGCCCTTTATCACATACAACTCAGCCTTATTAATGCATTTTCCCTTTGGGGACATCTTGTTGCTTTTCCACTAAATGGTAAATAAGTTCCTTTACTTCAGACACCAAGCTTCCTTATGTATCCCACAGAGTTTAGGATAGAGCCTTGCTCCTAGTAACTCTAAATAGATATGCTACGGTGACTGATCGACAGATAATAAAACATCTAGAATGAAAAAGCTTTGTTGGAGTTAGGGACACAATTATAGGATTATTGCTTATAGCTTCAGAGCTGTAAGGGACCTTAGAGGCCATAATTTTACAGATGCTGTAATAGGCCCAGGTAAGTTAAATAAATTGCCCAGGATCACACTGGTGTTAAGCACCAAAGATTTTAGAGACTTCAAATGAACCAAATCACCTTCGATACTTAAGAGCAGTGGTGTCAATTTTAAATAGAAATGGGGGCCACCAATTTGTACAAAAAGATCGCTGTATATTTTGACTTAGTTTTAAAGTGTATTAATTTCTATGTCTTATTGTATTTTTATCTGTTTTGTTAAATATTTCCCAATTACATTTTAATTTGATTCAGTCCCCACTCAGGGCCACATGTGATCCAAGTTGCTTAACACTTATGCTTTAGAAGACCCTGTTAGAGATTTAGGGACAGTGAAAGCAGCGCTAGATTTTCCACAAAGTGATTTTAGGCTGCCCGCTGGGCAAGCATTCCCGAAGTTTTTCCTGAAAAGGCTTCAAGTCAGTTTTCTGGGACAAAGTTTGCTTCTTTGGAAGGCTTGGAAATGTGACTTCCTTTCCTGTCAATTTTTAAAATAATTCCTTTGGAAAACATGTGAACCATGAACAAAACTGGCTTTTGGCATCTTCTGAATTCAAATTCAGCCTTAGACACATACTAGTTGTGTGGCCCTAGACAAGTCACTTAGCCCTGTTTGCCTCAGTTCCTCACCTATAAAATGAGCTGCAGAAGGAAATGGCAAACCGCTCCAGTATCTTTGCCAAGAAAAGTCACTGAGTTGGATATGACTGAAAAATGACTGAACAACTTAATTAACATAATTCCTTAATTAAGTTAATTCCTCCAAATCTCTGTTATGTTTGTCTCTGTCTGTCTCTGTTCCTATTTGTCTTTCTCGTTTTCTTTCTCCTTATCAGCAGAATGAAATTGTAGTAAATTGGCTGGGATTGAATAAGATCTCCTCGCCCCTTTCTCCAAAAATAGTTCTGTCCTTTTTATGTGAAGCTGTCTCTACTGATCTGTGCAGAGCTGGGCATGTATTTAGAGCTGTTTTTCCCCCAGAAGGGCTCTTACACTGATGTAACCCCACACTATCCCCTAGTCTTGCTTAAGATATGTATGGATGTTTTGTGTCTTTTAACAGCTGTCTAGCTACAGCTAAAACTGATGTCCATGAAGAGGGGAGAGCAAACAGGCCTGTATGGACTTCTTAGTCCTCATCAACTCATGTAGTACATGACCATCTGCTCATAATAAACCACCAAAGCACTTTACCTGCAGTGGTCCATTTAGTGGACACTGTAGAAAGCACTGAAGAATGCCTTAAAGTGCCTTAAATAAAGGTCAGCACCCGGGATTAAATACCAAGTGGCCTCTCCAAGTCGGCATTTAAAAAGAGAACGAATTATTCATTCTGCCATCTAACCCCTTCAAATGTACATCAGGCTATTATTGTGTGTTATGTGCTATGGTCCCTGACAATAATAATAAGAACTGATATTTATGTATCACTTTAATGTTTGCAAAGCACTTACCCTAACCTCGTAAGATCCTCACAATCCTGTACCATCAATAAAGCAGATACCATCATCCCCATTTTAGAGATGGGGAAGCTGCATTTCAAAGAGGTTATGTGCCATGCAATAAGGATCAGAATATTTCAAGTCCAGGTTCTATTCACTACACTGCACTGCCTGCCCTAGACCCAGTGAATTGATGCCTAATTAACAACATTATATAACACATCTACTGTTCATTCCATTTTGCACCTGTCTCATTTATCCATGGCAACTTACCTTTAGAACAGATTCAGTAACGCCCCAGGAAAAGTCGCAGGGAAACTGACCCTGCACGTCAGGTGTGGACTCTTTTAAGATGAAGCCATTCTCTTTTATGATTTGTTTGTAGTAATGTGCAGAGGACTTGGGTGTTCTTTCCTTCTGTTTGCTACTGAAATCCACATAAAACAATCCCCGTCTGGTGGTATAAGCATCTTGCCATTCAAAGCCATCCAGCAGAGACCAAGCTGTGTAACCAAACACCCTTATTTCATCATACTTTATTGCTGCAGGGGAAAAAAAGAAATTAGAATTGATTCGAGGGTTCTCACGTCAGTCAATAAACATGTATTAAGAGAGTACCATGTGCCAGGCACTGGGGATGCAAAGAAAGTCCTTCCCCTCAGGGAGTTTACACTCTAATGTGGGAGGCAATACAAACAGCTACGTAGAAACAAGATATATTTAGGATACATTGGAGATAATCAACAGAGGGAAAGCAGTAATTAGCTTTAAGGGTCTCACACTTGTCTAAGGTGTGAAAATTCATTAATAATACCCATTATGATGTCTGGGCAGTGCATGCTATGAAGTTACCTAATTTTCAGAGCAATAATCACTTCCAAAAAATGGCAGTTCTTTTTATGCAAAACGTAAGTCACCAGTCAGTGTACATTATCCTTAGGATATGGTCGAGAAAAAAAAAAGCCACCAAATACTTTTGCAGCTAAGAGTCTCAATTCCTTCTCTGTTGCTCACAGCTGGAAACAGTCTCTCCTTCACCTGATCTTCTAGCCTTTTGTACTGCTCTTAATCCAATTCACTTGCAAGTTAAGGCATCATCTTCCTGATGACACCGGTCTTCTTCCAGTTGGGCAATGTTCCTATCTTCCCTCCTTCCTTCCCTTCCTTCCCTTCCTTCCTTCCTTCCTTCCTTCCTTCCTTCCTTCCTTCCTTCCTTCCTTCCTTCCTTCCTTCCTTCCTTCCTTCCTTCCTTCCTTCCTCCCTCTCCTGTCCACATGGGGAAATCACATCCTTACCTGTGGGTGCTCTGTCCAAAGGAATATAAATTTTGATCACTGGAACCTTGCAAGACATCTGGGGATTTACAGGCTAGATCTTTTTTTCTCTTCCCTATTTATTCTATCATTAAAAAAAAAAAACAAACTGGAACAATTAACTCTTTTGCCCCATGTAGTTTCAATTAAGATTTCTTGAAATATAGCACTGGAAAACCAGGCTTAGATAAAGCCCAAATCACTCTAGCTCTCACTGAGTGGCCAACAATAGGACCCAGCCCAAGACTCATTGCTTATTGTCTGGGTCTTGATGGCTCTAAGTGAGTGTAAATAGCAATTATTTCTGTTGTGGCCAGAAACCCTGAAGGTCTACCCCCTCCAGGATGGATTTTTTTTTTCTGAGTAGATAAAAGAAGCCAATTTTTGCCTCATATCTTACTTAGCCTTAATCACTGAATGGGTATTACCTCAGACAAACTGGGACCTGGAAAAAACTTAGCTTAAAAAGGCCAAGATCTCCCACTGCATCGGAGCCATCTCCAGTCGTCCTGATCTATGTCTTGCCACTGGACCCAGATGGCTCTGGAGGAGAAAGTGAGGCTGGTGACTTTGCACAGCCTTCTCTCACTCAAATCAAAGTCAACTGCAAGTCATGTCATCATTTCCTTGATGTCATGGTCCTATATTAGATTTCTTGCTATCTTGGGGAAGGGACAGAGTAGGGAGAGTGGCAGAAAAAAATTTGGAACTCAAAATCTTATAAAAGTGAATGTTGAAAACTATCTTTACATGTAATTGGAAAAAAAAATACTATTAAGTGGGAAAAAATTATATAGGCAGTCTGTGTCAGAGATAGAACTTTACTTCCCACCCCAAATCATTCACTGTTTTCCCAGCTCTAAGGCCAAGTCAGTACTATGAAAAATCTTTATGAAGAGGTGATAATTTCTGTTAGAGTGAGGCTACATGTCTACATTTTTAGGGAATATCTTAATTCCCCCTCTTTTTTTTTTTTTAGCAATAGACTCCAGGGGGATGAACACATCAGTATAGACTTTTAAAAAATCTGCTCCCTTGGTCCAGTGTGACCTTGAGGAGAATTCACTTGCTCCCTTTTTACTTCTAGTATATGTGAATACATATACAGGCATTGCCCTTGACTTTGGAGATACAGCTCATTCCTACAGGCACAGAGAATAGAAAGGAATCATTCTACTGCTAGATCAGACTTGGAAGCCCCTGTGTGTCTTATCTTCCTTGCACAGACTATGACTTTTCCTTTGGGATAGCAGAGAACATATTTTCCAGTTCTGCTAAAACATATACAGGTCATGCCAGATTAAGTGATAGCTAGTACTAAGATCTCATAAACTGCACTAAGATCCTGAGATTCTGTTCATTTGAATGAGTTAGTACACAACTTTCCTGGAGAAACAAGGATTAACTCTAGTCTTCCTTCCATCATATTACTGTAGTAAAAAAAAAAAAATCTGTATTTGTCACTGTATACATGATGGATGGGGTAAAATATTAACCATTAAACCTCCACTGCCATACTGATTTCTCTAAGATTATCTCCAGTTCATCCTGCATTTGTTTGCACATAGCTTTTCGAATCTCATCTCCATCATTAGACTGTAAGCTCCTTGAGGGCAGACTGTTTTTTTTTCTTTTTTTTTCTTTGTATCCTCAGATTTGGCTCTGGGTCTGGGACAGAGCAGGTACTTATTAAATAACTGTTGATTGGTCAATCAGGAGCCCTGCCTATTGAGGAAGGTCAAACATTGGAAATTACACCGTTTTGCCTCATATGGTGCATTCCTTGCTCTCAAGACCTTTCTAATTACTTGGATCTCTGTCAGAGTAAAAGCATTTCTAATTTCAAAACAAAACAACAATTCGTGACACATTGTAAAAAGAAAATGTTAACTGCTATTTTTAAATATAACTCACATTTATATAGCCTATTAAAGTTTATAAAACTCTTTCCTAGCTATTGTTACAGGTAATGATACAGGTAATTTAATGCAAGCAGTATTATGGCTGCTTAAGAGATGAAGAACCCCAAGATACAAAGATCGAGTAACTTGCTCACAAGTCACACA
Source organism: Trichosurus vulpecula (assembly GCF_011100635.1). NCBI lineage: Eukaryota > Metazoa > Chordata > Mammalia > Diprotodontia > Phalangeridae > Trichosurus > Trichosurus vulpecula. The sequence goes on from NC_050578.1 coordinate 168,328,543, forward strand.
GTCAGTAAGTGATAGAGTTAGGATTCTAAATCAGGGCTTCTGATCCCCAAAGCAGTGCTATCTTCACGGTTCCTGCTGCCTGTTTTTCAAGTATATTTTGTTAATTTGCCATAATGAAACAAAAAGCAGTAACATCCCACCAAACTGGATGTTTCTGTGGCCTCAGATCAGCTCAGCAAATATTTGTTAATATTTGCTGCTATGGATAAGTCATTGTCTAGGCGCTAGAGAGTGGAAAGAAAGAAACATTTTGTTCACAACATTATGAGGAAATTAAATTTAAAATTTTTCATAGAATGTCAAAATCAACTTCTCAACATCAAATTTACTGTCACTTTGAAAAAAAAGAAGTATCTCAACCCCCAAGTTCTTTAAGTACCCATGATGTCAACATTTAAGAAATTTTGAGCTAATGTTCAACCAACCTTGAAGAACTTTATTAAGGAAATTCTTCATCATGTAGATCGCTGTTGTGTCTTCTGTTTTCACGTGATTGTCTGTGAACCAGCCATTCTCAGTTATGAGTATCTCTGGGTTGTTGTATTCCAGTTTAATCCACTTTAGTACTTCTCTTAAATTGAGTGATACATTTTGCCCCATTTTTGCCATGGTGCTTGGAGGTTTGAAATTATTAGGTCCAAAGGAAAAGGCAAAGAAATCAGCTGTGCCCCTCACCTCCATTTTATCCTCTTCGGAGAACTGGGGGAGAAGGGGAATTAAGTCCTTCATTATTTTTGGATAGTCCCCATCCCCATGGATAGGGTTGGCAAACCATCCCATCACGGAAGTCACGGATTGTTGGCACTTAAGGACATCCAGATTGTTTTCTGATTTGTTTGGTACAATCCAGTGGGATCCCAAGGTGATCGATAATAAACCTTTCTGATGTGGCCGAAAGTTTGTATTGTAGTTATGCCAGACTTTGGCGTGAGCCTGATAAAAAGAAAGTATTATTAGAACTTACCATATCACTGTATGTTAATAAATTTGTTTATGGAATGTCCCTCACTGCTTGTGTTAGTGATATGGAAGGGGGAGGGCATTATCATGGGGAACCCTGCACAGTCAGGATCTTGCTACATGGGAACCTCCAACTGAAGTCTACAACCCCGCCACCTCCCTGACCCCACCTCCCTTGAAGCCAGAAGAGTGACAGTGAATCCTATTTAATGAAAGAGTTGGACAAGGATATTCTTTCTGACTCCACAATCAATAAGCATTTATTTATTAAGTACCTACTGAGGGCCAACCACTGTGCTAAACCCTTTACATACATGATCTCATTTAATCCTCACAACAATCCTGCCAGGTTGCTATCATCTCCATCTTCCTGTGGAGGAAATTGAGGCAAACACAGGCTAAGTGACTTGCCCAGGGTCACACAGCTAGGAAGTGTGTAAGATCAAGTGTGTAAGGTCTTCCTGACCCTAGACCTAGAACTTTATCCACTATGCCCCCTGTCTCAGAAAAGTACATTAAAAATATGGACAAAATAAATACGTAATGATCTGGTGGTCAGGTGCAAAGGGCTGGGGTCCTGTATGTGTGGAGCTAACAGGGGGAGATCAGGGAAGGTCTCTTGAAGATGACGCTGAAGCAGAGCCTTGAAAGAAGACAGGGATGAGGAAAGAGAGCATCCCAGGCACAGAGGGACAGCCAAAGGCACTTGGAGGAAAGATGGTCTGAGATGGCAGAGGAACGTCAAGAAGGCCGCTAGTCTCCTTTATTCTGTGCTGTGTCCCCTTTCAAGGGTGCTTCCCTGAGGGCAAAGGTTAGAGTCAGGGTTAGAAGTGGAATGGGAGGGTAGAAGAAAATTAGGGTTAGAAACAATAGAATTAGGATGGGGATAATAATAGCCCCCATCTCTTATTCCTGAGGATCAAATGAAGAGGGAGGAAAGGGAATAAGCATTTATTAAATGCCTACTGTGTGCCGGACATTGTGCTAAGCACTTCACAATTATTATCCTATTTGATCCTCTCAACAAACTTGGGAGGTAGTGCACATTTTACAGTTGAGGAAACTGAGGCAGGCAGTGGTTAAGTGACCTGCCCAAGGTCACACAGCTAGTAAGCTGAGGCTGGATTTGAATCCAGGCCTTCCTGACTTCAGGCCCAGTGCTCGGTGCACTATGGAGCCACCTAGCCACCTAGCCACCTCTATGAGTCAATACCACAAAGAGAGAATAGTTGTAACGTGCTTACCACATAGCAGGTAAATTATGGTTGCCTTCCTTTAATCATTCAAAGAGTATTATTAATTGAACTCCTCTTGTAATACCATCAGGGAATTAGGCGATGTGAGTCATTTATAACTAATGTGTCAAAAACTCTGGGGGGGGGGGGGGACTGGAACAAGATGAAAATGTAATTGGGAAATATTTAATGAAGCAAATAAAAATACAATAGAACATAGATAATGTTAATATATATTTTTCTAAGTCAATATGCAGGCAACAGGACCCTTAGGTATGATTTAGTGTCTCCTTTTTCTATTCGTTTGACCAAATTGATTGGATAGCATCCTCCTTTGCCATTAGGAATTTTAAAATATTGTTGGGAAGACAATATTCAAATTTACTAAACAAATTAGGGAATAATATGATAATAGTTCTAACATTCGCAAAGTGCTTTACATATATTACCTTATTTGATCCTGTCAATTACCCTTTTAAGTAAGTAATATTATTATCCTCCCCATTTTATAGATGAGAAAACTGAGGCTAAGAGAGTCTCATCTATTTAGAGCTAGAAATGGCCTTCGAGGTCATCAAGTCTAACCTCTCATTTGACAAATGAGGAAACCGAGGCCCAGAGAAGTTAAATGACTTGCCTAGACTTACATAGTGTCTGAGGCAGAATTGTAACCCAGGCTTCCTAAGTGTAGTTCCAACACTTTATCCACTAAATGTCCTGATACAGCCTATATAAAGCATTAAAATGAAAAAACAAAACAAAATAAGTATGGGCTAAATGGACAGATAATGAATGGTGGTTGGGGAGTGGAGAAGGGGATAGACCATTGTTGACTGAAGTTATCATGAAAAGCTTCACGAAGGACACAGCTTACCATGTCCTGCTACACAGATTCTGAGAATTTATATAATGCTTTAAAGCAGTATGCACAAATAAGAATGTTGTTGTTGTAGTATATTATTGTTATTGTGGTTATTCCATGGTCTTGAATGTTAAACTTCCAGTGTGAGATCCTGAGATTCCAGGACCAATTTTGATTAGTTCTGAAGTTCAACATTTAAGATTGGGAAATTATCCTTATCTCTATACATCTATTATCTACCTTTCTACTTACCTACACCGACACACCCACCACACCCACACCCACACACACACCACCCCCACCAGAGAGAGAAAGAGAGACAGAGGCTCCCAGGAGGCCTCCTGAAAGCTAGAACGGATGATCTTGATGGAACCTTCCCTTTTCTATCTTTGGGATCACCATTGATGTTTGAGATTTTTTAATAAGAATACAAGAAGAGAGTCTCTGTCCTTATTTTATAAATCAGTATTTGTCTTTATTAGACTTATGTAGTCAAGGCTGGTTTCAGCCATAGTAAAGATAGCAGTATCTAGTGACCTGAACAATGAGACCTAGTATTTCTAGAGCTATCTTCCAAACTACTAAGCTTACAAGGCAAGGCAAACAAGAGTTCTCTGAAATCCACACAGTATCATATTTAAAAATTAAGCTGGGCTAGAGAACCTGGTATTGGAAATTGCAAGGCTTCAGGTTTATTCCTCGTATAAGGAAGTTAGCTTTCTTCTGTTCCTAGGTCTAACCATTAGCCCACTGCATTGAAAATATTCCATCACACACAGATGTGAGATGTGAGACAAAATGCAGATTCATCACTCATTCCTACTAGAGAGGGGGTTTAGACTTTTAATATGAATTCAGTTTTTAGCCATTGATGTTTCCTTCAGTAGGATATATAAAAGTTGATATATTAGCAAAATCTATGGCAAAACCTTGTTTCTATCAGGAATCGTATAGCTGATGACACAGCAAGCAGTCGCTACCACAGGGCTTCTCCAAGTCAGCTTTCTATGAAAATCATAGACCCTGTATATGCCGTTCACTTGGAAGGGTGACCTTGATGTACTTTGGATTTTCTTTCACCTTCTTTGTTGTTTGAAGAGGCTATCACTGTATCTAAGGTCATCTTTACTTTGGATTAGAGAGAGCTTCTCTATTCACATGCAAAGAAGGGGGATGGGTTGGAAACACCTTCACAGTTAGAAGTTTATAGTACTTACCAAATAACTAGGTGAAAGTATTGCTTAGAGATAGTGAGTTGGACAATTTATTTTGATCAAGCAGTAAAACATATTTGCTCTTTCTAGTGTGTAGCTCATCAGGGAAAAGAAAATTAAGAGATATGGGAAGTTATGACTCTGTTCCATGAGCATTACACAACAGCTTTTTTATGATTTTTTTCCCCAAGGTTACCATTTCTCTTGTACAAGGCCATCCACCTTTGGAATGATTGATTTAAGTTAGCTTCAACCTTTGTTCCTTGGATTCAATAGCTTAAAGGGGAAGCTAACAGGCTTTTTCTCTCTCTCTTTTTTTTTTTTTGTAAAGCTAGCTGTTAGGTGCTATGTCAAAAGGGAGAGACAGTGAGTTAATTTCTCATCCTGTTCTTTCCTGTTCCAACGTGGCAGCTCCCTTTGATGTCACCGTATGCTTCACGACCAGATAAGTCTTAGAGCAAATCAGGTAGCTAACTCAATTCTAAAATCAGAAGTGGAGAAAAGGATGGACAGCAGGAAGAAATCAGAACAATTGATTGAAAGGGATGAACTTAACACTAATGAACACATATAAATCATACCTGGGCATATTTATTGAGATCCTAGCTCAGCCACCTTATTATCTGTGAGACCTTAGGTAAATCACTTAACCTCCCTAAAACTCAGTTTCCTCCTTTGTAACATGAGAGGGTTGATCTAGATGACCTGTAAGGTCCCTTGAAGCTTTTAATTTATGATCTATGAACTCAAATGTTAAAATATTTGAAGGTGTTTCCAATCATTCAAAAGTTGAATCTCTAAATGTGTTAATTATTTTGTTCCCATGTAGTATTTTCTTAGAAATAATTGCATTTAAAAGAACATAATAATTAATATTTAACTTGCTTTTGGGGTTGGGTTGATTCTTCAATTAAATACCAGGACTCTGTCTTATTTTCCCCATAGCATCTAGCACACTGCAATGCATGTCATAGGGTAGGGATAGGGACAGGACCTGTGATTTCATTCGTATAGGGAACTTCCTGGTGAGGAAATTCACTCTACCACTGCAGGTCAGCACCTTCTCTGCAATTCAGTCTTAGATAGTTGCCTAGAGAGTACTGAGAGATTAAGTGACTTTTCCAGATGTGTCAGAGGACTCACAGGGCTTAATGTGGGATTAATTGATTGATTGATTTGTTAAGTGAGTGAGTGAGTGAACAAATTAATTCATACAGGAGATTCATTTTGAAATAGTTTCATTCCTCTGGCACTAATAAAGGAGACAACATGCCTAGAAAACAAAGTTGATGCCACAAGAGCAGTTTTGCTCTCTACTGAACTTCTAAATCTTATTTTAAAATGAGCTTGAGCAGCTTTTCAGGAAAAAAATAAAGAACTTAATATACACTAAACTCTAACTATTTATATCATTTCACCTTCTCTTCTGATCTTTGTGTGAATACATTTTTACAGAGCTGTAATAAACATGAGCCTACTACATCCTGCTCTGCCTTTCTGACTTAACATCATTCTATATGCACATTTCTATGCAACAACATAGTCCAAGTCATTTTTTAATCCATTTTTAAGCCAGTATCTCAAAACATTTCCAGAGCAGCCAAGTCTGGGTACAGACAGCTGGGTGCAATGTTGGACTTCTAAGATGGGGTGGCTTCCAGCTCCACGTTTGGTTTTGCATACTCAGCTGATCATTCCTTTTTATTGATTTTTCATGATGCCAGATGCTTTAGTAAATACATGTTAATTCATTCTTGTGAAACACTTTTGATGTATTTCCAATACTATAAACTATATTTGGAATCAATGGCCAGCAAAATCACTTGCAATGTGAAATTAACAGTTACCAAAGGAGGGAGCCAAAACAGTTTCATTTACTTTGACATAATGGTGGTAGGGTTAGGGTGAGCATGAAAACTTTAGCAATGTTTTTTTCATCTTTTTTTTTAAAGGGGTTAACAATCTTACTTTAATTAAACATACATATACTTTTCATTTAGTTCAGGAGGAGAAACTAGCACCCTGAACTTCAGAGCAAATACAAACAGCAATTACCAACAGATCAACAGACAGGCTTTTATCTGTCTGACCAAATCACAATACATACAGAGTTACCAGATAGAAGCACCAACATCTGGGTTTTCAAAGCTGGGGTGGGGGTGGGAGATGGGTGTGGGGAGGGGGACTGCTTTAATGGCTACCCAGAGTCTCATCACCAACACTCTGTTTTTTTTTTCATCTTTGCCTTGCTGAGGTCTGTAGGTGGACAATTTTGGCCTTATTGACTTTAAAAAAAATTTTTTTTCAGTTGATAGAGTTGTACATCTTTATTCACTGGAGTTGCTTGATTTTCTTTTGATTTATTTCTCTCCCTTCCCCCCCCCCCCACTGGTTCATCATTTCTCAACACATTTTCCAGGGGAGGGGAACCTGTGGCCTTGAAGCCACATGTGGCCCTCTAGGTCCTCAAGTACAGCCCTTTGACCGAATCCAAACTTTACAGAACAAATCCCCTTAATAAAAGGATTTGTTCTGTAAAATTTGGACTCAGTCAAAAAGCTGCACCCAAGAGAGGGAGAAAAATTTGGAACTCAAAATCTTAAAAAAAAGTGAATTTTGAAAATTATCTTTACCTATAATTGGAAAAAAAAATACTATTAAGTGGAGAAGAAAAAAAAAACAATTGCCCTGGCTTGCTTATCTGAAAATGTATGCATTATTATAGAATTTAAGATGACTAAATTGAACAAATGACTGAGTCAAAAATTAATTATGATAACAAAAGGAAAAAATAGAAGACTAGAAGAGAGCCTATAATTTAATTAAATGAAGCATCTGTGGACTTCTTCACATATTAGGAGAGAAATTAAAAGAAATCAGTATTAGTTAGTTGATGCTTTATTGAAGTTCTCCCTTGCTTAGGGGAGTACATTTACATGCCAACTTTTTATGAGGTTTTAAGTTCTTTACTATTATTATGTTAGTGATTGTGATCTTGGTGGTCATTCTTTCATACAAAACAGTCACAAGACTCAGAGCTTCAATCAGGCCAAATTAACCTAGATAGGCGACTTGAATGAAGCCTTTCATGGCAGCAAAAATAAAGATACAAAAACTGGTAGCCAATTCCATGTTGCTGAAGAAATCTTAGAATCATAGAATTTCAGAGTTGGAAGGAACTTCAAATATCATCTTGTCTGTTCTTTACTCCCCACCCAAACATGAATCATGTCCCACCCAACATGGGTAGCAGGCAGGCATGGTCATACTCCTTACCAGTCCTATATTTTCTCTTGCATGTAGGCACTGTGTTTAATTTATCTTTATGTCTCTTTTACTCTTTTAGTCTTTTAAATTTAAGAGAGTATTTTCTTTCTGTCCCTACTTGGTTTTCAACACAGTACTGAACAACTCAGTAGGTGATTCTGCTATTCTTCTAATAGTTATCTTACTGGCATTACCCACCCACCCATCTGCTTGGTCTCCAGGAGAAAAAGATCAATGTCTATCTGTCTGGCAATCAGAAGCATCTGGGAAGATTCCAGGAGACTCCCATGAAAGTTAGAACTGTTGGCAAGACTAAGTAGTCTGGTAGTTAAAATACTGTTTTGGGAACTTTCCAGAACCAGAGATTGTCTGAAACCACTGGAGAGTATTGCTGGACCCCACTATCTCTCTGTTGATGATGATGGTCTAAGTACTCTTAGATCATAAGAGCAGGATCGTTCTTTTGCTTCATACAGAGCTTAGTTCAACTCTAGTGCAAATATTAGACAAATGGTTCTTGGTAATGTCTCTGTCCCTAGGATTATTAACAATGCAGGATTTTTCATTTTTAGTGAGCATTTAGACACTCTTGGACCACACTACACTTAGTGTGTACCAGTTAGACACACTACAACTTGAACCACTGACATTTGGCAATACAGGACCATTTATCCATATCTCTCTTTCTCTCTGTCTGTTTCTCCTTTCCCACTCTCTCTTTCTCTCTCTCTCTCTCCTTTCTTCTCTCTGTCTCCCCTCTCTGTCTCTCTCCCTCTGTGCCTCTGTCTCTTGACTTTACCAGGGTTGAACAGCTCATTTGTGGCAAAAATAGCACTAAAGCTTGACTCTTACAAGTTCAGTGTACAAACTTTAGGTAACTTCACCTAGATTTCACTTTGGCCTCTGTTGACTGAACAAGCAATGAAAAGGCTCATAGGTAATTGAAATGGCAGAGGTTGTAGAAAAGTTCAATAGAATGACAAAGCTGGATTTCAATTTGGATGACAGCACACTTAGAAAATCACTGAGAGTTATGATCTTGATTTAAAAATTTGATATGCAAAGTGGTATATTATTCCTTCTCCACCTTCCCCACCCTTCCAAAAGATGTAGTTTATGTTCAGCACTCACTTAAAGGGGGAAATCATCAACATTACTTTCAGTTCTGGGCAGCTATTCGGCACAGTGGAGAGCATGCCAGGCCTGAAGTCATGAAGACTCATCTTTCTGAGTTCAAATCTGGCCTCAGACACTTACTAGCTGTGTGACTCTGGGCAAGTCACTTAACCCTGTTTGCCTCCATTTCTGGAGGCAAACATCTGTAAACCGTAAACTGAGCTGGAGAAGAAAATGACAAACCACTCCGGTGTTTTTTCCAAGAAAACTCCAAATGGATCACAGAGAGTCAAACATGACTGAAAAACAACTGAACAGCAATTTTCAGTTCTGCTGTTTTCTCAAGGAAATATATAGACCAGAACGGATAAAGTGAGGTAATCACTCTATATTTACCTAAGTTTCTTTCAGTCCCTTAGTATTGTTTACTCTTCCCTACTGCCAGCCATTTTATTTGGATCATCAAAATTGGAGGTGATTTTTGGTTTGGTTTTTTGCATTTTGAATAAACCTTAAATGACAACCAAAACCAAGTAAAATCTCTAAGCTTTCTGCCTGTGAGCTTAATTGCTTTATTTTCCCATTTTCACCTGTTCTCCCCTCCCAAAGTTTCACACATTTCAGAGTCAACACCAAGGATCAAAGACAAAGTCCAGTCAGTCTCTATCTTATTCCACGGTCCATCATTTTCCATAAAGGCTTCATTGGCATTGCAAACAGGAAGCCAAAGTACTCGATTAAAGGATAAGCATAGCATCCAATAAAATGAAAAAGAAACAAGCAATAAACTTCTAACCTTTTGTTTAAAACTGTCATGTAGGGACTCTCATGGCCTGTGTGTGACTTCATTGGTACAGAGTGCTTGAGGTAAGGGGACTCTTTTATTATTACAAGTCAGCAACTGTTCTGTGACTTACAGTGTTTGAGTTTCCTGGTGGCCTGAGGGGTTGCAGAACTTGAACCAGTGGTGTACTGGACGCTGAGACAGGTTCTTGAGAGCCTGTTGTTAAATTTTCACTGTAAGCCTCAGAAATTGGCAAACGCTAAGTAACAGAGCCTGATTTATTGTTTTGTAGATTATCTAGATTTAAGAAAGTGATGGAGAAAATGTAGATTTAATGCAGATTAAATATACAAGTGTGTCCTGGGTAACAAAAAGGTAGTCATTAAACATTTTACCAGCACACCCCTGACTTGAACCCAGGTTTCCCTGACTCCAAGGAAAACTTTCTAACAACTACGCCATGATGCCTCCCCAGCTACATGGATGCTTATGAAATAACAAAATAGAATCTACCCAAATATTGAGCCTACCTTTCACTGAGTTCAGTGTTTTTCAGTAACTGGCTCAAATAATATTACTAGGTCTGATTAATCTCTTTAATTTGGGGAATTCCATAATTAATACTTTATTGAATTCTTCACTTGCAGGAAGTATGGTACTGTGGGAAGAGTGCTGGATTTGGAGTGGGAGATCCTAGCTTTAAGCCCTAGCTTTATCACTTGTTGCTTGTGTAGTGCAGTAGGCTTGGGTCTCAGTTTCTCCATCCATAAAATGAAGGGGTTGGCTGAGATGACCTCTGTGGTCCTCTCCAGCTCTATGAACTCTATAAAGTGTTAGCATCCCACTGTTTTTCAACCAGTGGTCTCAACATGAAGTTTTGTTAATGTTCAACAGTTTTAATTATTTTTCTTTGAACATAAATCATTTTCTATGACTGAATTTTCTTGCTAAGTTCTTTTTTATTGAATTATTAGTTCAAAGAATTCTCATACAAATATTAACATACTATTTTTCATCAATTCAAAATTTTACTGTATAAGTCCCTTTAATAGCTGGCACATTTTCCCTTATTTATTCATGACATTTTCTGATCCAGTTGAGCTTGATTTTTTATGAACACTTATGAGAGTGTTCATATTGAATCAAGCTGTTTAAATAGGACAGCAATATCATTCATAGCATATTTATAATTACATTTATTTAAACTTTTGTTAATCATTTATCTAACAACAATTTTTTCTACTTAATGGATAGTTGGAAAGAGTAAATGTTGCCTTGCTAAAGGATTTATAACACTTTTTGTGGTCCAGCTGTAGCCTATCAATTTCCTGCCTGAAATGTAAATATCTAAATGTAGAATTCTGATGATTGAAGCTGCCTTTGGGCCCTTTTGTCCACACAGCAAAATTTAAGTCCATTTATGTACATTTGGCTAATAAGCCCGTGGCTGTTCATTAGTTCATGCATTCAATAAATACTTATTGCTATAATACCATGCTATAATACCAGTTTTTAACCTGTTGGTCATTAATTCCTGGTGATATATCTGTAAAGTCTCTCTTTTCCCTGGAGCCTTTAAGTCTTACGGAGGAGTGATTGAGAGGCCTTTAAACTAAAAGTGAGGGGTAGGGAGAAAATTATCACATATGTCTATGTAGCTAGATACTACAGAGAATCACAGGTACACAGAAAAAATAAACATAAAACACCTTTACCATTGTTTGTCTTTGTTCAGACAATCAAATTCTGCACAAAAAGACCCTCCTGAAATCAAAAAAAAAGGGAGAAGACCAGTAATTTATGGAATATATGCAAGAAAAAAAGGGAAAGAATTAGAAGAAATTCTAATTGCAGAAGTTGTATTGAGGCAGATTTCAGATTGATGTAAGGAAAATTTCCTAACAATTACAAGGAAAGCTATTCAAAAGTGGCAGATGGCTGAGTCAGGAAGGTGTGGGTTCCCCTTTATTAGAGGTCTTCAGGGAAAGACTAGACCACTACACTGGGGCTATTGTAGGGAGCATTTCTGTTCGCTGGAAGGTTAGATTAAATGTCCTTTAAGCTCATCTGACTCTGAGATTCTCTAATTTTCTGATTCTAATAGGAAAAATCACCTAAAAGACAAAATGTTGTCTAGTGAAGTAAATACAGTATTGCAAAAACAAAACAAAACCCAAACAAAACAAAAACCAAAGGATAACCAATTAATACTTGAATCAACTAATTAATACAAAACCAGGATACTGCCAAAGACTTTGGGTCCACATACAAAATTTAGTATCACATTAATGAGAACTTAAAGTTTTTAGCAAATAATTAAAAGACATCATTAGGAAATTTCGTACCCTGGGACAAATACCACAAACTCCTCTCAAAACATGGCATGAATTCCACCCTTATTTGAGAAAGGTTTGGGTGATGGGATACAGCTATTAGCCCTTGCTGGGGATAATACCACCTAGGGATGGGTGGACCATCACTTAGTAGCTACTTGTTTTAACTAAGTATTCTTGTGAACTAAACTGCTAAAGGATTGTAAATGCTCAAAAAACCCCTTAAATTCAGCACCCTGAGGACAAATTCCAGTGGCATAAGAAGACAGCCTTGATGACTCTGGTCCAGCTGCCAAACCTTTCCTTTTGTTTAATACCACACTAAGCATTTTTAAACTATTTGGAGTAATTTTCTGAATACCTTTTATTTTACATTTGCCGACAGAGATTTAGCATGATGCATACTTCTCTCTGCCCTGAGGTTCTTGTGCATTTTTTTGAGGGGATAGAAAATAAGAAGTTTCCTTTCTACTCTGTCATTCACTGGGAATTGTCCCATATGGACAGGAAAGAAAGATGGAAACAAGCATTTATCAGACTCCTACTATGTGTCAGGCGCTTGGATATTATTTCAATTGATCATTAAAACCACCCTGGGAAGTAGGTGCTGTTGTAATTCCCATTTGATAGTTGAGGAAACTAAAGCAATTATTATCTCATTTGATCCTTGCAACAACCCTGGGAGATATTATTATCCCCATATTACGTATGAGGAAACCGAGCCAAACAGAGGTTGTGACCTGATAAAAGGATAAGTATAGCAGTCTAAGTGTATATTTGTACTCAAGTCTTACTGCTTTCTATCTAGCCATCTAGCTACTTGTGAGGCACACCTCGAGCTATTTATTTAGCTAAACATTTTTGTACACAATAACCCACAGTATATTAATCTGCCAATAATCCAGTAACATATAGATAAACCCATTGTGGACTAGACAACTAGTTAACACAGTGGATAGAGCTCTGAGCCTGAAGTCAGGAAGACCGAGTTAAAATCCAGTCTCAGACACTTACTAGCTGTGTAGCCCCTAGACAAGTCCCTTAAATTCTGTTTGTCTCAGTTTCTTCATCTGTAAAGTAGAAGTTTTTGCATGGCTCAAATGAGATAATAATTGCAAAGTGCTTACTTAGCACAGTGTCAGGCACATAGTAAACACTATACGAATGTTAGCTATCATTATTATTTTTCTGACTTTGTTTCCTTTTATTCTTTAAACTTTTTTAAAAAATTAAAGACAATTATGGAGTTTTTTCTTTGTAACAAGGAGCTTAGTGGAGAATGGGCCTGCAAATACTTCCATTTTATATCATCGGTACCTTGTTATGAATGTTAGAAAATACTAGGGTGCGACGTGAGTGTTTTTATTCCTTTCAGGTTCCCACGACCCCTGACATTAAGGTTTCAATAATTTTTGATGTGTAGGTAGTTGTCCAAAGCGGCTTTATTGTGTAGCAATAGAACAACTGTTATTATAATGCCAATGACATTTGTCCTCCTGTTGGCAACATAATGAAATAGGTAGTGTGTATATTACTACGCTCATTTTACATCAGAGAAAACTGTGGCTTCACGAGCTTGAGTGATTCTCTGATTCTCCCAAGAATATGTGACTAATAAAGGGATTTGAATTCAAGTCTTCTGACTCCAAGACCCAATTGCTTCCACTCCATTTCTTGTGAAAGGCTCTTTGCTCCTTCACTGCTTATTGATAACTACCACAACATTCACCTTCAACTTATTTCTAATGGCTAGCAGAAGAATATACTTGGAATATACCATCCTATACATCTTAACGTGTTTCTGAAACACTGAAGCTGTTATGATGTGATAGCAAAAGGCAGTACAAAGTTACTGGTAGTAACTTCACAGCTTTTTTTTTTTGAGGGTCTTACACTAATTTTTTGGTACTACTACTACTACACCTTTAGGATGGACACAGTGTGAAAATATTTACTTTAATAATAAAATTATTAATAGAAAATGGTGTCTGCGATTTTTTTTTTACATTTTGAAAAAAATGAAAAATGCTTATACCAAGTTCAGCATAACAGTGTGTTGTGTGTGTATGCAACTCAATCCAAGTATTTGAGTGCTTGTTTACTGGGTTAGGCAGTGGTGGGGATTCGATAGAAGTGTTGACACAATCCCTCAAAGAACTTACAATCTAGTTGGAGGAGAGGCAAAAGGGATAAAGTCCACCCATAGACTAAAGAAAATGTAGACAGGGACCTAACCACAAAGGTTTCTACAAATAAATTAACTCTATTTTATAAAGTGGACCTTATGACTAGACTATTAGTAAATTAGCCAGGAAGGCCAAAAATGGAGGAAAATTTCCACCTTGAAATAAGTCAGTGTAATGCATTTTAACCAAAAGGCTCAAGTATAGTTAGTAGTCTGTCTGACCACTTCCATAGTGTGGGCTTCTTAAATGGGAAGGTCTTTAGTTAAATAAATTAAGATCATAGTAGAGACTCATAGACCCATCAAAAAACTTTTGTAAAATTAGGAGAATTAACAATGATGCAATGGAAAGTCAAGGTGGAAATTGAGATTAGATCTTCTGAGAACCCAGGCTTAGAATGCAGCTCCTAAACGATATTTCCATGGTTCTAGTATTGGCATGGCAGAATACCCTGAAATCCTATGATTTTGTGATTCTAAGAGAAAAATCGCCCAAGGGTCTAAAGTTTGGCAAATGAGTCTGCCGAGCTTCTGTTATGGTATACCAACATTTTAAAGAAGTTAAAATAGCCAGTGTGGGCTCTACTACATATTCTATTTCATAGTCAATTTATAGCAGTCTGGAATTATATCTCATAAACTTTCACTATCCCCAGGAGAAAAAATTCTTCACACACAACAAACTGTACCCTAAATTTGCTCTATTTATCCTAACTCTGCCTCAAAATGAGGCAGACTTCAATAGGATTCTTGATAGTGGTGTTTTTATTGTATGGTAACTAATTCTGGGATTAGGACATACGGACCAGCACAGGGTAAACAGTAATTTAGAGAACTCTCTTTTAGGTGTGGTGGTGGATTTGAGCCAAATCTCCACGTTTTGGCCTTTAGGTCTGTCTGGTCTGCCTTTGGGGAGTTCCTAATCAAGTCAGTTAGTTACACAACCACTTTAACCTCTCCTGTGTCCTCAGGACCAGGACTGGATTAGGGCTGTGTTAAGAAACTATCCCCCTCAGGAAGGTGAAGCTCATTCATTGATGAATTCTAACTGCATCTCTGAGATTCTCTTTGCTTCTCTAATCGACCTCGAAGTCATTATACCTTGAACTGTTGTGATGGTGGACCCTCTACCTTTTCTTCCAGTCGTGTCTGCCTGATTTCCTGGATTTGGTGAAGACAAGTCTTTTTTTCCTGAGACAAAGACTGGGTTTTTCATTAAAGGATTTCACTAGCAACCAAGGGGGAAAGAGAAGGAAATAGTCAGTGAACATTCAGTATCCTTCATAGGTCACATTCTCAGTCAGTCAACAAGCAGTTATTAGTGCCTACTCTGTGCCATGCGTGATACTAAACTCTGGGCAAATACAAGCGGAAAGACAGCTCCTGACCCCAAGGAGCTTACATTGAAATGGAGGAAAACAACATATAAAAGAAAGCTGAAAAGGGGTTGGGGCGAAGAGGAAAGGTTCACATGCACAAAAATATTTATAGCAACTCTCTGTGGTGACAGAGGACTGGACATTAAGAAAGCACTCATCAATCAAGAAATAGTTGAACAGAAGGCCCCCAGCACATTGGGTGGATCCCTGTGGAAGATTTACAGGAAGACAGAGGCAAGAGTCACATAGGAGAACAAAATGTGCTTAGATTTGAGTTTGCACCATTGGACGAAATATCCACATTGATAAAATCACAGCTCCATCATTATTAAAGTATGTAACCAATGAGCTAATAGAGCCTGGGAATCTTGTCTTAAAATATCTTAACTATAGATGATTGGTACCAAGGAATAACTAATCCCCATCCCTATCTGACTAGCATAAAGGCCTTTCTTGAGACATATGTGAAGAGACAGCCTAAGTTAGAACTAGTGGCAGAGAAGACAGGGTCTACTATTCCAACAGCCCAGGATTTCAGGCATATTAGAGAAACAGAGACAATCTTAGGTAGGATAGTCTGGGGTTTGGTTGTGAGTGCTATTCCCCTTCCTATTGAGGGTCACAGAATGGAGCACCAAGGAGGAAATCACCCATTTCACCATGTGGAATTAAATTTTTATTTTTTTTGTTAAAAATCAAACATCCTACAATAAGTCTTCAGTTAAGGGGGCTGTGGGAAACTGAGCTAATCTAGAGGCATTGGTACCAAGTCTCCTTGGAATTTCAGGTTATAAAACCATTAGGCTTTTTCTTCATTTCTCTTTGGTGTAGTCTATCACCAAGTAAGGCGACATGTTTCATGATACAATTTTGATCAACTGAGAAATTATAGTTCATAATCTTAAAGTACACTTGATTAAGTTTATTATTTAGGATTTTTAAAGAGATAAAAGGAATAATATAGGAGGCATGGCTGTTATTAAAATAAATCCTTGAATTTAAAACTTATAAAAAACTTTCAAGGAAACAAATTTTAATAGTTTAGAATATGTTCTTTATTTTTTTTATTTTTTTTTATTTTTTCTTCATTTATTTATTTATTTATTTTGAATATGTTCTTTATAATATGAATGTCTACACTTAGCTATGAAAGGGTTAGCTTTTTCTGTTAACTTTATTCCCTTTTAAAATTTAATTTTGTTAAATCATAAAATATTTACATATACTCTAGGTATATGAAATATAGAAGTATAAAGATACACAACAATCCTCTTTTATGCAAAACTGATATTACCCATCAGATGGTGGTTGAAATCATAACATAACCTACTATCTATATATTTGGGTGTGGCTAGAAATCATAGTGTGCATGGGTACTTTTATGTAATAATTAAAGAATGTATAGAAAATATAGGATTACCAGATAGTTCTATATGTTGAAAAATTATAAAGGAAATGATATTTTAATGTTGTTAAACATTTTATAACTTACATAGTAGGCAATTAATAAATGCTTGACTATTATAACAGAATTTTAATTACATCCATTACTAGATTGTCATTTTATTAATAATCCTTTTTTTTAACCCCAAGATCAAAATGTTCCATGTATTTCTATGTAATTAATGCCCAAGTAGTAATCTTTAAACCTTTAAACCTTTTTTTTTCTCTAGTTATTGGTAAATTAAATGTGAAACTAAATTTTGGGGGCTTTTTTGGAACCTTTGGAAATTCTGGAACCTCTTTTTTATGTCCTTGTACAAACTTTTCATGTCTAATTATGTGATTATTCTATGGAAATAACATCTACATTTCTGTGTTTGTTAGCATTTTTTCATTAACATTATAATAACTTACATGTTTTTTAAGATATGCTTTACTTTGCCAGATATTTAAAAACCCTCTTTGGCTTTTGATGTTTTCATTGCTGTAAGATAATAATACCCCAACATAGTCTTCCCTTATATACTTCACAATTTTTACCTTACTGACTTTAATTTGAATATTTGGATAATGGAACTCATTTTTTTCTCCCATGTAACAAAAAACAAGGCAAATTAGAAATGACATGGTTTCAGTGTCTGCATTTGGAATTTTATGCATTATTGCAGCTAAGCATCACTAATCATAGAATAGAAGCCATAAACTGCAGATTTTTCAGCATTTTTATTCTAACAGAATTCTGAAGTGGTTGGTTGGGCCCTTGGTAAGAAAGGATTCTTTTCTGAATAGGGTCTGTATAATTTTTGCAGTGATTCTGCAGATGAAGACAGACATTTGTACTACTGTCATGTGTAACTATGTATGTAGTTTTTTAAAAAGCATAACTCAAAATGACACATTTTAGGAAACTATTAGGATTAAAAAATTGAATTTAAGATAAACTACTATTGAAAAAGACTGGAAATAGACAATAGGTAGTTAAAAAAATTAATGGCAGAGGTGATAGCAGTAAAAACAAATTTAAAATTCATCTTTTCCTAGTCTATGCTCTTCATTCTCTAGTTCCATTATAAGATCACATTTTGAAAAAGTCTAAAGCTCTAACATGAAACCAGCTGTACTGTACCTTGATCAGGTTGTGTCCCACAGCATAAACAGCTGCTAAGTTCCCTTTCTCTCCTGGTGCATGCATACCTGTACCATAGCCATGCCAAGCAACTAGATACGGGTTGTGTATTGTAATCCAGTATTTAACACGATTCCCAAATGTCTGGAAACAGTAAGTTGCATAGTCGTTGAAAATATTTATTATGGTTTCATTTTTCCACCCCCCATATTTTTCTTGTAGTGCTAGAGGCAAGTCCCAGTGGTATAAAGTAACTATAGGCTCAATGTTTCTATGTATAAGAGAGTCGAGGAGAGTATTATAATACTGGAGTCCTTTCTCATTGGCAGCTGCTACTATCCCATCTGGAAAGAGCCTTGGCCAGGAAATTGAAAACTGATAGAAAGAAACTCCCAAAAACTCCAGCGCAGACAAGTCTTTCCCCAGAAAAGCATAGCTGTCACTGGAATCATCTGTGCTGTTGACATCTTTAAGGTTTGTGCTGATGAAGTGATCCCATATTGAGGGTCCCTTACCATCTTTTCTCGAACTTCCTTCTGCTTGAAATGCTCCAGTTCCTACACCCCAGAAAAAGTTTTTTGGGAAAGTGTCATATAGAAACATTTGAGTTTCATTCATAGGATTAAAATTACGATCTTTTTTCCATATAGATTGTCCTTCTCCTGGGAATCCAGTAACAGCTCTCGTGAGGAAAAACGCCCAGAGGATGACAGAGCCTTTCAGTCCTTGGATGAACATTGTTTTCTTATAGTGTGTATTTTTACAGTCAGTTTTCTTTCATTGTTGCTGAAGAAAATCCATTCATTCCCTGGAGATCCGGCTGCACAGTCTGCCTTCATTTGCCACTAACTGCTGGACTGTCTTATCAAAGCTTCAGCAAAAGCTTGTGATTGTAAAGGTCTGTCAATGATTAGCTTGAACTATGAGACCTAGGATGGGTTACATAGAGCAATGTAATTTGAGGGAGGTAGCCTTCTTACAGTAACTAAGAAATATAGTTATTCTTTTATTATGGGAAAATATTAAAATATGTAAGTATAAAATTACTACCATTGATTTCTGTATGTTTAATTTGAGGTTAGAGAAACAATGTATTGAGGATGCACACATAAAAAAATGTCATGGATATTTTCTATTCAAGCTTTTAAATTGAAATGATCAAAAAAATGTTTTGACCAGTTTTGAAAAAAGTATATACATTTTCCAATTTCACAGTTTTTTTAGGTTGAGTGGTTTTATAATTTCATCTTTAGGAAAATCATATCTTAATATCAAATACTATCAAAAGCAATGTTACACAATTTCTCAATATCTATTTGTTATTTTTCAATATCTCATCACTAAAACATTTCTGCCTTCATGTGGAAAAAATAAAGGAAATAGATAATTGCCAAGGAACTGCCATCACATTGATTTATCCAGATAATATGTGGATAAAATGTAAAGTTATTTACTAGCTATATATTTAGAAACATGATAAATATGAAGCTATTAGAAAGAAAAGAACAATTGCCTTCTAATGAATATGCCTGCAAATTTATCAAAATTATCATAATTTATGAAAGATAGCTTTATCTAAGTTGGGTGAAGTAGTGTAAGGGCAAAGTTAGCATTAACTCTCAATTCACCTGTTTGCTCTCAATTAATCAACAACTGTTTACTGAGGATTTCTCTCTACAAGAGAATGTATTAAATGAGTATAAGATTCTCTGCTTTCTAGAAGCTTACAATATAGTGGAGGAGATAAGACATAGAGAAAGAAAAGACAAGTAAGAATACAAGGCAATATATGAGCAGTGCAAAATGAATGGTACAGATAATATTTGTAAGACAGCTGTGCCCAAAGTATTAATAATTATTTCTACAGTCATAGGATCATAGATACAAAAGGGGCCTTGGAGGTGATTCTAGTCTATCTCCCTCATTTTACAGGTGAGGAAATTGAGTCCTAGAGAGGTGGTGACTTGTCCAGCGTCACACAGGTGGTAAGTGGCAGAACTGAGAGTCAAACTGAGGTCCTTTGACTTTGGCTGCAGTGTTCAGTCCATAACACAATTTTGCCATAGGATCTAAAAAGGTGGGAAATACTCTTCTTTAGGTAGCTAGGGGGCTCAGTGAATAGAGCACTGGGCCTGGAGTCAAGAAGCCTGATTTCAAATCTCAGATGAACACTAGCTGTGTGACCCTGGGTAAGTCATTTAACTGCTCTCTGCCTCAGTTTCCCAAACTCTAAAATAGGGATAATAGCACCTACCTCAGAGGGTTGTAATTAAGGTTAAAAGAAATAATATTTGTAAAGCCCTTAGTAGCACAGTGCTTGGCATATAGTAGGCACTTAATAAATGCTCATTCCCTTCTCTACATATCTTTTTCATATTCCTCTATGGTAGACTATCATGATATCATTACCATTAAACAAATAAAAAATACTGGAGAGAAATTAGGCGAATTGCCAATTATAAAGTAAGTCAGTAGCAAAATAGGCAAAATTCAAAATTTCTTTGGCCTCATTGTTCACTGAATGATATTGTATTTATAATAATTATCAATTATTTATCAAATATTTATTTATTTAATACTTTAATAATTATCAATTCATCCAATAATTCTATTAGGCCCATTTGAATAAGCTGGACAACATTTTGCTCTAATAGAAATAATAATATTTAAATGTTCTTTATATCTACATATGAGATCACACTTCTTAGCAGGAGACTAAAATTACAAGTGAGAAAAATAATTCTTAAAATTTGGTAATAATTAACTCTTTATTATTCAAATGAATTCAGTTTGTTGATTCCCTAACTTCTTTCTTAGCCTCCTGTGGGCATTTTTATTGATCATTAGCACTACAACCAGAGAACAGCTAAGGAGAAAAGATGAATTTCAAGGACAGCAGTCATTGTCAGTTAAGGTTTGTTGAGTCTCACAAAATCACATTGTAAAGTGAACTTTTTTTCCTCTGGACTATAATCCTAGAGCTGCCATTGATGGGTTTCTATTCTACTGAATGGTTTTGTTTTGTTTTTTTTCACTATGCTTAAAATTTTTTATTTGGGTTTGCGGAGCTAAGGACCAAATTTTATAATGCAAGATTAGGAATATTCAACTATACTGGTCTCGCAGGAAGACCGGCTGGCCCTTCAAAAGGTTCAATTTGTAGTTTAAATGGAAATGATAATAAATATTTTGTTTCTTTTCTGTTTGTGATAATCAGCCCAATACTTTAACTGTGCAATTGAAATAATGACAACAACAAACATTTATGAAGAGCCTACTGTGTACCAGGTACTGTGCTAAGTGCTCTATAAAAATTATTTCATTTCCTCCTTACGACGCTGGGAGGTAGGTGCTATTATTACCTCCACTTTATGGACGAGAAAACTGAGGCAGATATAGGTTAAGTGACTTGCCCAGGGTCACATAGCTAGGAAGTATCTGATGCTGAATTTGAACTGAGATCTACCTCACTCCAAGTCACTGGGACACATCACTTAGTTCAGATTATTTTGTTATATCTATTTAAAATTTTGACCTTGTATTCATCTAAAAAAAAAGTTTGACACTTTTTTACATTACTACTATTTCCTAATATCCCCTGGTTCCGAGAGAATCCTCCCACGTGACAACGAAGGACAGTGGCACAGTTCAGTGTGACAGACTCACCTTGACCGCGTCTGAGAGTATGTGACTTATTCCTCAAGTGTAATTCATGCTCTTTTTGCTGAAGTATATTTGATCATCAGTCCTCCACAATCAAGGCTGGTCATTGTACTGCAGACCTAAGTTCTGCAGCGCCTGGCACAGAGTAGGCATTTAATAAATGCTAATTGGTGTATTGATTCATTGGCATTTTTAAGGTTTTTTTTTTCTTTACATTATTTTGGTAATTCTCTATATTTTTTCTTGGTTCTAGTTACTTTGTTTTGCATCAGTTCATCAGTTGCATCTATTTACTTTGTTTTCCCAAGTTCCTGTAAGTTCTTCATATTCATTATTTATTACAGCACAATACTGTTCCATTACATTCATATACCAGCATTTATTTCGGTATTCTCTAACCAGTGGGTAACTGGGAGGCGGAGGATACAGTATTTTGGACTCTTAAGTTTGAATCCTGGGTTTGCCAGTTATTACTTATGACCTTGGGCAAGTTATGTAAGCGCTCTATGCCTCAGTTTCCTCAACCGTACAATGAGGCGGTTAGACTAGATGATGGCCAAGATCTCCTCTATCGCTGAACCTATGATCTTAAGCTTCTTCTGAGTTGGATTACTTCTTAAGCTTCTTTTTAGTCCTAGGCAGCTGGGGGACATAGTGAATATCACTGCTGCTTCTACAGTCACAAAGACCTTGAATTTTCTCTCAGAGGCTTATGTGCTTATGAGCAAGTCATTTAACCTCTCTGTAACCT
Organism: Trichosurus vulpecula; assembly: GCF_011100635.1. Lineage (NCBI taxonomy): Eukaryota > Metazoa > Chordata > Mammalia > Diprotodontia > Phalangeridae > Trichosurus > Trichosurus vulpecula. The sequence continues at coordinate 168,350,861 of NC_050578.1, forward strand.
CAACTTATTTATCTGCAAAATGAGGAGGTTCGACTTAATGTCCTCTATATCTGGGATTGTTTAGACCAGTGTTGTCAAACTCAAATAGAAATGGGAGTCACTAAACTACACATAATGTTCCCTGCAAGCGGCACAGTGACTTAGAAAACCACATATAGCATTATCTACGTTTTATTGTATTTTTATTTATTAAACATTTTAATCTGGTTCAGGGGGAGGGGACACTCAGTAGTATCATAGGCTGTATGCATCCTCTGATTACGTTATTTCATTTATATATGAACTACTTTTTATAGGTTGTGATAGCTTTAGTCTATTCAAAATCTGTGACTAGACAGAATTCATGGGATTTTTATGGAAACTTAAAATACTTGTTTACCAGATATGACCGAAATGGGGAGAAAAGTTCTAGGTAGGATTCGTTATAGTAACATTTTCAAATGATAGTATAATTATCCTTTTTTTTAAACAGTGATTTTATTTTTAATTTATTTTTAATTTTTAGTTTACAATACTCAATTCCACAAGTTTTTGAGTTCCAAATTTTCTCCCCTTCCCTCTTCGCCCCCTCCTCCAGTGATTTTATTTTTAATTGACTTTTAAAATTCTGAAAATTTAACAAACAACAAATAAGACGAACATTTCCACATACAAAATGGAAGAGGAAAAGAGGATTATAAATGAGACCATGAGAATCTGTATTACATATGTATAGCTTGCTTTTTTCTTCAATTCAGAATGACAAAATCATAGAATTTGAGAGTGGGAAGGCCCCTCAGCAGCAATCTAGCCCAATCCATACACATAAAGAATCCCAACTATAACATATTCAACAAACGGTCCTTCAGCCTTAGTTTGAAGACTTTCAAGAAGGGGTAACCCACCTCTTCTCTAGGAAGTCCAATTCACTTTTGGGCAGCTTTCATTGTTAGGAAGTTTTTCCAAACATTGAGAATAAATTCACATCTTTGCTACTTTCACACATTGTTCCTGGTTTTCCTCTCTACCCTCTGGGCTTCAGTCACTCTTCCACATGACAGCCTTTCAAATACTTAAAGGTAACAATCATGTTCCCTTTGAATCTTCTCTTCTCCTACCTAAACATACTTAGTTCCTTCCAATGATCCTTATATAACATGGATTCAAGACTCTACAACACCCTAATTGCCTTTCTCTGGAAGTTATCCAGATTATCATTGCTCTTACATTGTGATGCCTAGAACTCAACCCAGATGAGATCTGAGAAAGGCAGAATATGGTGGTACTATTATATCCCTATTTCTGGAAACCACACTACTGTTCAGTCATATTGACCTTGCAATACACTAAAATTCCTAGATCTTTTTTTTAGCATAATTTCTGTCCATTTATACCTCTCCCATCTTATATTTTGTGAAGTGGATTTTTTTATACCCCAGTGCAAGACTTTACATTCATTCCTACTGGATTTCATCTTCTTAGATTCAGCCCAAACTTCTAGCCTGTCCAGATCCTCTGGGAACCTGACTGTCATATACTGTATTAGCTCTCTCTCCCATCTTTGAGTTATCAGAAAATTTGATGAACATGCCATTTATACCTTTTTGAAAGTCAGCAATAAAACTCTTAAATAGCATAAGGTCAAGAGATCTCTGGGGTACTCCACTATAGATCCCCTGCCACACTGACATTTGAACCATCAACAGCTATTGTTTGAGTCTGGCCATTCAACCAGTTTTGAAATCATCTGACTGCATTATCATCTAATCCATATCCCTCTATCTTCTTCACAAGAATAGCATGCGATACTTTATCAAAAGCTTTGTTAAAATTTAGCTAAACCATATCTATAGCTTTCCTTTCATCTAATAATATAGTAAGCTTGTCAAAAAAGAAAATATAACTTCCAAAGCTTTCCTGCTAGCCTGTGTTTCCTTTTGTTCTCTTCTGTATATTTTTTAAAAAGTGTGTCAATGACTCTCTTTTCTTTCCTTTTTTTGGGGGAGGCAACCCTGCTGCTACTCCTTTGTCGCTTGAAAATCCATCCTCTTCCATTAAAAAAACTGCAACATATATAGTCAAGCTAAACATTCCCACATTGGTTTTAACTGAAAATATATATGTATACAGTAAAAATGTACACAGTATGTCTCATTCTTGCGTCCATCACGTCTTTGTCAGGAGTTGAGTAGCATGTTTCCTCATCAGTCCTCGGTAGTCATGGTTGGTCACTGCACTGAACCCAGTTCTCCAGTCTTTTGAAATTGTTTTTCTTTACAATGTTGTATAAATTATAACAGGGATATTTAAGCCTTTTCACTTATGACTCTCAATAGTATTGGTGACTCTCCATGAACTAACATAGTCCCTATGTAACCCTTTTAACCTTGCAGCAGATTTAAAAAACTTGGGAGAAAATCTTTTGCTATCTTTGTAGTAGAAAGTTAGATGTTCATGTAACCTAGCATTACTGCAACATGTTCATTGGAATTATTAAGACTCTGGTCTCCACATACCTCCTGAAACTTCCATTAATCCCTTTAGGGACCTGACCTCCAGTTTAAGAAACATGATACATATATATCAAGAAGGGAGGTAGCTCTTGTGGTACACAGGGGTCTACTTTGGAGTCATGCAGAGCTGGCTTTGATATAATCCTTTGTTTCATTACCGTTGGCAAGGCACTAAATCTCTCTGCCCCAATCAGTCCTCCAAAACAGTAAGTTAGGGATGTGTTGCAGGTCTTCATTTGGTGGAGGAAGTTTCTGCATGGGAATGTCAATACACTGATGAAATCATGGGTTTGGAACCAAAAAAAAAAAAACAACCCTAAGAACATAATCAATGGAATATACCATCATTCAAGATGATGTACTTTTGGTTAAATCTTAACGTTCCACATGTTTTTCATGTTATTTGTTAACCTTCCAAGTAAAATGTTACCTTCTAAGTAAAACCCAGTTATATCTGGGAAAACTTTCTATCTTTCGTTTGCAGGGAGATGGAGTACACATTCTTATGATATAAGAAGTCAACTATCAGGCAAGTTCATACATATCCAGATTACTCACACATAATCACATTAAGAAGATTATTTGGACTTCAATTCTGTATCAAGATAAATGGTATATTTAGTACTTAACTTCCTAAAGTACAATGCATGCACTCTAATAGTGATAGATTGTGACTTAATGATTCTTTTTGTGCATAAATAGATTATATGGCCATTGTTGTTGCTCTGGATCTGTAGTCACCACAAACATAGAAAATGACAAGCTGGGTAATTAACTTTTTCTATAAGGAAAATGCTCTAATAAACAGATAAACCAGACATGCTAATATTTTATCGAGGGCAGGAAGTTACAATTATTGTTGCAGAATGAAAATTCCAAAATGAATACAAATTCTTAGTTATTTCTATTTTTTGAGTTTTCAAATTCTGTAAATGCGACCTATTCTGAAAGGACAGAGAGGACTTCAAGGGGTTATAGATAAGTTTTATCTTTATTATACAGATAATCTCACTGAGGCAGAGGCATTTACACACAAAGGACTTACACGGCTCATTTCAGTTAATTTGCCACTAAAACACTTGGAAAGGGAAATCAGAGTTCAATTTTTATCTGCTATGTTCTAATCATTTGAAAGTTCTTAGTTATTTCAAAAGTACAATGCTTTCTCTTTCTCTGCATATTTTATGGAAATAAGGGATTTTATTATTATTTTTATTTGTTTATATTTGCTATTAATGGCAAGGTTCTGAAGCCATATTTTCATTTTCATGGATAAATGCATACTGATTGCACCAAGTTCTGGAACATAAAGCCTCCTCAATAAAATCTTGAATCACCTGCGAACAAACTGGTTGCCATATGTTGCCTAGGACGTTTGTCTTAAAATAGCATAAAAGACTCATCTTCATGAGTTCAAGTCCAGCCTCAGACACTTACTAGCTGTGTGACCCTGGACATGTCACGTTACACTGTTTGCCTCCGTTTCCTTATCTGTAAAATGAGTTGGAGAAGGAACTGGAAAACCAGTCCAGTATCCTTGCCAAGAAAACCCTAAATAGGGTCACGAAAAGTTGGATACTACTGAATGATAACAACGTTCCGGACTCCAGGTCCAGTGCTGTATCTATTGGGCTGCCAGCTCCCTCAGACCTTAGGGTATATGCCTAGCAATGGAAACTCCGGGTCAAAGGGTAGGGAATAGTAATTTTGTTTGCATAATTCCAAGTTGCTTTCCAAATGATGATACTGAATCTAAGCATCACCAACGAGGCACTAGTGCCTGGGCATCTTCACCAGCTGGCCGCACGCGTGGAACGCTTTCTCCTCGTCTCCCCCTTTTGGTTTTCCTGGCTTCCTTCAAGGTCCTTGGGGTGGATGGGTTGTTAAAGAAGGACCAGTACCGCTGATGTGACGGCGTGCCAAGCTCTCTTCAGACACCTTTGGTGTCTACCTGGTACTCACCTCTCACCTGCGACCCCGAGAAGCTGCGGCTACAGCCTGGTAAAAGCATCTGGGCCGATGGGCTAAAGCAGGTTGAGGATAACCATGCTGGAGAATTAGGGGGTGTCTAGCCCAAGCATGGGGAGACTTCCCACCGGTGCATTGGGCTGCCATCGGACTTTGATGACCCTGGAAGAGAGAGAGGAAGACGGACAGCTCTGCGCAACTGTGCCTCCCTTAAATCCAATAGAGGCTGGAAGCAAGACCTCGCCCTGCGACGTCATCGGACCTCTCTGAAAAGGAAGGACGAACAATATGAGCTAAAGTCCTTCCCCCAGGATTATTTCCAATTTTCTCTCTATATATCTTGTGTGTGCATGACGTCTCCTTTAGATCCTGAGCTCCCTGAAAGCAGGCACTGTCTGTTGCTTTTCTTTGTATCCCCAGAGCTCAGCACAGGGCCTGGCACACAGTAAGCGCTTAATAAATGTCTGTTGATAGAGATTACTTTGCAGGTGCACTGTATGTAGGTTGTATATTCTTAATTAATTGATTAATTTTATTTGAATGTAAGCTCCCTGAGGGTAGGACCCGAGGCCGCCGGCGGCCCCCTCCAGCCCAGCGCGCTTGCGCGGACACTGGGCCAGCCCAGATGTTGAGGCCCGCCAGGCCAGTCTCGCGACCTCACCCCGAGTGCTCTCGGCGCCCTCCTACGTCATCACAGGGCGCCGCCGCCTCTGCACCTATTTCGCGGGAGAACTTGTTGGCGCGAATGTAGTCCGAACCCTGTTAAGGGTCCTCACCCGCCGTTGGCCCGTCTGCCCCCGTCTCCCTCACCGCCCTCTCCCCGGACAGCTATGGTGAGCAGTGGGGCTTCGGCCTCCGCACCGCACGGCCAGCGGGCGGGCCGAGGGTGTTGGGCGCCCAGGACGGAGGCAAGAGGAGCCCCAGGGGCAGGGGATGATTTGTGAGGAGGGCAGGGCCGCCGACCTTCCTTCCCCCCACCCCTGGCCAAGGGCCCTGGAAAAGGGCCCCCCACTTTTGGGTCGGCGGGGAGGAGAGCGCGACGGAACGGAATTTGGGGGCGCCCCCCTAATCGGGGCGCGGGGCTCTTGCCGTTGGGCGGGAGTTTCGCTCTCCGCAACCTGCTGGGGCGGGGAGGAGAAGGTGTTTTTGGTTTTTTTTTTGCGGGGTGGGGAGGAAGGGTTGATTTTGACCTTTGGGATCCCAGCTTCTTGTGGGGGGGCGTCCCGCGCGTTGCTTTTCACACCTTGGCAGAGGGGGAAGTGTGATGACTCCGTTTAGGCAGCCAGCTGTCTGGGGACTTGAAGTGGGTAAGATGATGGGGGGCGGGGGGGCAAATCCTGCCCCCGAGACCGCCTTACCAGGGGATAACCTGGGGCAGAGTCACTTCTCACGGGCTCGGCTTCATCACCTGTAAAATGAGGCTGTTAACTGTGTCTCTCCTTCCCCGCCTCAAAACCCCAGGTTTGTTCCGAGTATCAATTGAAACAACGTGCGGAAAGTGCTTTGCAAACCTTAAAGGGCCACGGACATTCTCGCTGCTGATACTTTTGTTGTTTTATTAATAGTAAGATTGTCATTAGGAACGCAGCTAAGAGAAATGATAGCAGCTAGCTTTTACAGTATATATATATAGTAGTAATAGCGAGCTTTCCTTTGTGCTACTTCCTTCCCAGTCCCAAGGAGATTAAGTTAATTACTTTGGAAACTAGCCTCAATTACTTACTGCCCGTCATGCGCTGTACTAAGCGCTTAGGATACAAATAGAAGCAGAAAGAAAGTCACGTGAGCTCCGTCATGCACCGGCCTCTTGGAAAGGAAGGAGACTGTGATGTGCTTGGGCTGCTTGGACGATCACAGAAAAATCAAAATGCTGACATACGTTTGATTGGAAAAGAAAATTAGAAGCGGGTAGAAACTCAGTATGTATGTTGTGGTTACAAGAAACCGATCTGACAGCTGCCATCCCATCTCATTATCCAGGTTCATAGTTGAGGCTGGTAGCCGCTAAAGAGATGATTTTGACCATTTTTAGAGAAGAGAAAAAGGAAACTAAGGCATAGAGAAATTGGTTAAATGTTTGCCCCAATCGAGGCAGGTCTTGTGACTCTGAATCGAATTTTCCTTCCATCATGCTTGAAAAAATGAACTCGTAAATCTATATGTCTTTAAATATAGTATCTATGAAACAGTTACACACTTGGCAAAAGTGGGTTGTGGCATTACTCAACTTAGACAGTAGTAGCTATTAAAACATTTTTATTTAGAAAGTGAACTGAAAACCCCCCAAAGTAAAATCTATCTGATGCTGCCAGGTATTGTGTTCATTCCATAATTCCACAGCTTATTTTTAGCATGCCAATTTTTCTGAGGTAAAGGAATTATTTATTAAAAAATTTACTAGAGTGAGAGGTTTTGTTCATTGCAGTGCTTGGATTTCGTTTTGAAAAAAGAATAAAGTTACTATTAAATGATTAGCACCACTTTTTTTTTAAAAAGTAAGCTTTATTGGTACCATTTTTATATCCCCTATATTTTTTTTACTCAGCGCTCATATTTATAGAGTGCTCTAAAGTTTATAGATGCTTTTATAAACATTGTCTCATTTCAATAAGCATTAGTATTTATTAGATTAATAATGGATTTTTTGCCTAGTTATCTCTCAGATTTCCTTCGTTTCTGCCCAGAGTTGCAAAAAAGACTCTCTTCATTTGTCTTCAGTGACATTATACTGAAGTCCTGAACATCATCAGTTTCTTAAAGGGTGAAGAAAATCAGGTCCCGATACATCACTTTTGTTGTCCAATGTATCTTTCAGCCTTCCTCCTTTCAAAGAGCAAAACACAGTACAGCAAAATTAACCAACATATGGGAAAAAAAGTATGGCATCATCTTCAGTGTTCCACTATCCATAACCCCAAGCCTCTGGCACAGAATGGGAGGGCAGGAGGCTTCTCATAACTTTCTTTGGAACCCGTGGTTATCCTTTTCACAGATTTCGGTTAATCAAGGAGCATTTATTACCTTGTGCTAGGTATTGTGTTAAGTATGGAGATACAAAGAAAGGCAAAAACAATCCCTGCCCTTGAGGTGCTCACATTTAAAAAAAAAAGTTTTTTTTTTTAATCTTTTGCTTTTACATCATCTAAATTCTATTACATTTATGTAATTTGTTAGTGATTCCTCAGTTGATTGGCATCTACTTTGTTTCCAGTTCTTTACTAAGACAAAGTACTGCTATAAATATTTTTTTTTTTAATAAATTTCTTTATTTATTTTTAGTTTACCATGCACGGTTCTACATAGTTTTGAGTTCCAGTTTTTCTCCCCTCCCTCCTCAAGACGGCATGAAGTCTCATATAACTGTCATGTATAACTTCGCATTGAATTAATTTATGCACTAGTCAAGTCGTGGAGAAGAATTTTGACCGATGCATATAGAGTCTTTTTGTCATTGAGCAAGGGAGATCACATTCTAAAGTTCGTTATTTTTATTGTGTTCTATTGTGTATTGTAAGCCTTGTGTTCATTGTTTTTCTGTTTCTGTTTACTTCTCTTTGCTTCAGTTTCCACAAGTCTTCTCATGCTTCTCTGTATTGATCATATTCGTTATTTCTTACAGTATACAAAATAGTCCATTATATTTATGTAATCATTGCTGTATTTTGAAATATACTTTCCCAAATGATACACTTTATATTGCATTGTAGAATGCATCATGGAAGATATTTTGAGGGGTGTCATAGAGCCCAATGATGTTAGCAGTCTGATAGAAAAGATTAGCATACTGCCATAAATTTGGGTTTAGTTTTCTTATTATTGAAACTCTTTTCTTCTGATACTCGTTTGTTTGTTTTCTTATTATTTACACCTTTATTAAAAAGGGGATAATAGCAAATTGGTCTATTAAATAAAATTTTTCAGTTGCATATGAATTTAACTCTTTCTGTCTTACTCTGGTATTATCGAGGGAATAATCTGTGTTAGCAGTGTGTTCTTAAAATATTTTCCATTAAAAAAAAGCAAAGGGGCAGCTAGGTGGCGCAGTCAGTAGAGCACCGGCCCTGGACTCAGGAGGACCTGAGTTCAAATCCGGCCTCAAACACTTGACACATGTACTAGCTGTGTGACCTTGGGCAAGTCACTTAACCCCAACTGCCCTGCCAAAAAGCAAAAAAAAAAAAAAAAAAAAAAAAAAAAAAAAAAGAAAAAGAAAAAGAAAAAGAAAAAAAAAAGCAAAAAACTAGGAGAGAAAACCAGTCTTAGAAACAGATTGGATTGTCTCCTACATTTAATGATTTGCCTAAAGTATGAATAAATATAAGAAATAGTCAGTTTTTTTGTTTTTAGAGGGGGGGAAGGCAGGGCAATTGGGGTTAAGTGACTTAGCCAAGGTCACACAGCTAGTAAGTGTATCAGGTGTCTGAGGCCGAATTTGAACTCAGGTCCTCCTGACTCCAGAGCTGGTGCTCTACTCACTGCACCTCCTAGCTGCCCCTGAAATAGCCACTTTTTAAGTCAGAATATCTGTTTCAAAAATACATATTAAGTTTTAATTGTTGTTAGAAATTTGAATAGTGCAAGTATAGAATTAATCAAACATGAATCCTTTGAGACAGCTTTTTTAAAAGGAAATAAAATGTATACATTTGAAAGTAATTTCAGTGCAGGAAATTACAGCATAATTCCATCTATTGCAGTGTTGAACAGTTTTTTTTATTTGCTGTTTTTATCAGATGTCTTATAATAGATCTCTGAAATGCCAGAAATTATCTTACCATTACACTTTGTCAAATTGCATAATTTCATAATGATATTTTAGGCACACCTTTGCAGTTTCTTTGGTTTTAAGATGAAAGTTTATCATATTTCAGTGTCTTCCTTGAGCTTTTACTTATCCTTGTTTCTTGATTTTGTTGACTGCTTCAAAAATGAATGAGATATGTGATAGGTGCTTTTAAAATAGATTCATAAAGTATAGCATATTAGACATTACTCCTAAGCTTCTTTTACGTGAAAATGTTTTAAATATAAATGAACATGATAATATAATTTGCTTACACTTATCTTCCTTTGATAGGCAAACATAACTTTAAAGTCTACCAGTAATGGAAAAAGAACCATCAGAAAGCAGCCTTACTGTTTATAGACCTATATATTGGGCAGAACCCCAATTCATATGTTTGTATATATGAGCTAAAAGCCTTTCTCATGGGACTTAGAAAAAAGACTTTAGAGATCATACAGGATTTTTTTATCTTTTTTTTTTCCGATCATACAGTTTTGAAGGACTTATTTTACAGTTGAGGAAAGAGACTCAGAGGTAGTGACTTGCTGAAGACCACAAGGGTAGTTTGTAGTCTTGAATTTGAACTGATTCTCTTTTTCTGGCCTAATCCTTGTCCTTAGGGTCTTCAACACATAGGAGAAGATATCTGGAAGGCAGTTCATGCATGGCTAGCTCAAGAGAAAAACTGGGCTTGAGATACATATTTAAGTCATTTTCACAAGTAAGCATGGCAACTGAATAAAACCTGATGAGAACTTTAAATCAGTGTTCTTAATAAGAACAGAGTCCTGGGGTATAGGGGAGGTGAATGATAATTCTGCACTGGAGAGAGAGATTGAGACAAGTAGAAATGGGAGAGAGAGTTGTGTTTTTGAAGCCGAGGTAAGAGAGAATGGAAAGCCGTATCAAAAGCTATCAAGAAGGAAGAGAACTGAGGAAAGACCATAGGTAGCTGTGAAAGAACAGTTTGAGTTGAGGGGTAGGATTTAAGGCCAGATTACTAGGAAATGGGTGATGAAGAAGTGGTGACAGGGAATGTAGAAGATTCTAGGAGTTCGAGTGGGAAAGAGATATGTGATAGGAACTTGAAGAAATGTAAAATATGGGTTTTTAAAGGATGGGATAGCTGGGATGTTTGTGGGTAGAAGGGGGAAAAACTAGTAAAAAGCTTCTGAAGGATATGCAAGGGAGTGGAATTGAGGGCACAAATTGCCATTAGCAAGTTTCATCCTCAGAGACAGGTATTAAAAAAAGAGAGGATGGGTAAAGAAGGGTTTTTGAGGTATGAAATCATGAAGAAGGAGGATTTTAAAGGTATCCACTTAGAAGGAGATAAAGTGGAAGAGGCCTTGGGAGCTTGAACAGGGAAGAGATTTTGAATAGCTACTAAGGGGAGTGGGATAGATTCTCGAAGAATAAAAACCATAAATTGAGAAAAAACTTTGCGAAAATGCATAATTGTTTGAACTCTAGCATGAGTGTACAGGCATGATTTGGTGCATAACTGCATAAATTGCTTTTTGGGCTGCCTAAAAGAGCTTTCTCTCGGCTTTTTTTGGAGGGGGAGGCGGGTATTGTCAAAGTACAACAAGGATTCTTAAGTATTTTCAGGAGGTTCTTAAATTTCAAGCTTTCTCATAGAGAGTGTATTGTTAAGTCTAATTTGTTTTGTTTTAAGTGAAATAGTCTCTCGTATTTTTTTTTTTAAATGCAATTTATTTATTTAACATATTTGGTTTTCAGCATTGATTTTCACAACATTTTGAATTACAAATTTTCTCCCCATTTCTACCCTCCCCCCCACTCCAAGATGGCTTATATTCTGGTTGCCCTGTTCCCCAGTCAGCCCTCCCCTCTATCACCCCCCTCCCCTCTCATCCCCTTTTCCCTTCCTTTCTTGTAGGGCAAGATAAATTTCTACGCCCCATTGCTTGTGTATCTTATTTTTTAGTTGCATACAAAAACTTTTTTTGTTTTTGAACATCTGATTTTAAAACTTTGAGTTCCAAATTCTCTTCCCTCTTCCCTTCCCACCCACCCTCCCTAAGAAGTTGAGCAATTCAACCTAGGCCACACATGTATTATTATGTATAACCCTTCCACAATACTCATGTTGTGAAAGGCTAACTACATTTTGCTCCTTCCCAACCCATCCCGCTTTATTGAATTTTCTCCCTTGACCCTGTCCCCTTTCCAGAGTGTTTGTTTTGATTACCTCCACCCCCATCTGCCCTCCCCTCCATCATCCCCCCGCCTTTTATTTTTTTTTTTTATCTTCCTCCCTCTTCTTTCCTGTGGGGTAAGATACCCAACTGAGTATGTATGGTATTCCCCCTCAGGCCAAATCTGATGAGAGCAAGGTTCACTCATTCCCCCCTCACCTGCCCTCTCCCCTCCTCCCATAGAACTGCTTCCTCTTGCCACCTTTATGCGAGATAATCCACCCCATTCTATCTCTCCCTATCTCCCTCTCTCAGTATGTTACTCTCTCATCCCATTTTATTTCTTTTAGATATCTTCCCTTCATCTTCAACTCACCCTGTGTCTGCTCTCTCTCTTTTACATATATATATATATATATATAAACACACATATATATATATATACACACACATACACATGCATACATATACACATAGATATATATATACATACACATTCACTTACATATATACATAAACATATATATATACATATATATATATATGGATATTCCCTTCAACTACCCTAATACTAAGGTCTCATGAATCATACTCATCATCTTTCCATGTAGGAATGTAAACAAAACAGTTCAACTTAAGTAAGTCCCTTGCAATTTCCGTTTCTTGATTACCTTTTCATGCTTCTCTTGATTCTTGCGTTTGAAAGTCAAATTTTCTATTCAGTTCTGGTCTTTTCACTGAGAAAGCTTGAAAATCCTCTATTTTATTGAAAATCCATATTTTGCCTTGGAACATGATACTCAGTTTTCCTGGGTAGGTGATTCTAGGTTTTAATCCTAGCTCCATTGACCTCCGGAATATCGCATTCCAAGTCCTTCGATCTCTTAATGTAGAAGCTGCCAGATCTTGGGTTATTCTGATTGGGTTTCCACAATACTCAAATTGTTTCTTTCTGGCTGCTTGCAATATTTTCTCCTTGATCTGGGAGCTCTGGAATTTGGCAACAATATTCCTAGGAGATTTCTTTTTGGGATCTATTTGAGGAGGTGATCGATGGATTCTTTCAATTTCTATTTTGCCCTGTGGCTCTAGAATATCAGGGCAGTTCTCCTTGATAATTTCCTGAAAGATGGTATCTAGGCTCTTTTTTTGATCATGGCTTTCAGGTAGTCCAATAATTTTTAAATTATCTCTCCTGGATCTATTTTCCAGGTCAGTGGTTTTTCCAAGGAGATATTTCACATTGTCTTCCATTTTTTCATTCCTCTGGTTCTGTTTTATAATATCCTGATTTCTCATCAAGTCACTAGCTTGCACTTGCTCCAATCTAATTTTTAAAGTAGTATTTTCTTCAGTGGTCTTTTGGACCTCCTTTTCCATTTGGCTAATTCTGCCTTTCAAGGCATTCTTCTCCTCATTGGCTTTTTGGAGCTCTTTTGCCATTTGAGTTAGTCTGTTTTTTAAGGTGTTGTTTTCTTCAGTGTATTTTTCAGTATTTTTTTGGGTCTCCTTTAGCAAGTCATTGACTTGTTTTTCATGGTTTTCTCGCATCCTTCTCATTTCTCTTCCCAATTTTTCCTCTACTTCTCTAACTTGCTTTTCCAAATCCTTTTTGAGTTCTTCTATGGCCTGGGGCCAGTTCATGTTTTTCTTGGAGGCTTTGGTTGTAGGCTCTATGACTTTGTTGTCTTCTTTAGGCTGTATGTTTTGGTCTTCTTTGTCACCAAAGAAAGAATCCAAAGTCTGAGACTGAATCTGGGCGCGTTTTCGCTGCCTGGCCATATTCCCAACCAACTAACTTGACCCTTGAGTTTTTCAGTGGGGTATGACTGCTTGTAGACTAACGAGTTCTATGTTCTACGTTTGGGGGGGAGGTGCCAGCTCTGTCAGAGCCACACTCCTCCTTCCCCAAGGACCCCCAGTCCAGACTGGGCTTAGATCTTCAGCAGGCTGTTGCACTCCTGCTCTGATCCGCCACTTAATTCCTCCCACCAGGTGGGCCTGGAGCCAGAAGTAACAACAGCTGTAGCTGCCCCACCTCCGCTGCCCCCGGGGCTGGAAGCCGAACAGAGAACTCCTTCCACTCCCGCAGCTTTTCCCACTAACCTTCTCCGCAGTCTTTGGTGTTTGTGGGTCGAGGGGTCTGGTAACTGCCGCAGCTCACTGAATCAGGGCGCTAGGGCCCCCTCCGCCCGGCTTCTGGTCTGGATCGTCCACGCCGCTCAGGCTGGGCTCTGCTCCACTCTGTTCCCAGCTCCCAGCTCCCAGCTCCGTGTGGAATAGACCTCACCCAGAGACCATCCAGGCTGTCCTGGGCTGGAGCCCTGCTTCCCTCTGCTGTTCTGTGGGTTCTGCCATTCTAGAATTGGTTCAGAGCCATTTTTTATAGGTTTTTGGAGGGACTCCGGTACGGAGCTCACTCTAGTCCGTGCTTACCAGCCACCATCTTGGCTCCGCCCCCAGTCTCTCGTATTTTTAAAAGTGGTCTGGACAGTTTGGAACTGTGCCCAAACGGCCATAAAACAGTGCATACCCTTTGATCCAGCAATATACTAGTAGGTTCTGTACGCCAGAGAGGTTAAAAAAAGGGTAAAGGACCGAAATATTTATAGCAGCTCTTTTTGTGATGACAAAGAATTCAGAATTGAGGTGATGTCCATCAACTGGAGAATGGCTGAACAAGTTGTGGTATGTGGTTGTAATGGGTGTGCTGTTGTGCTATAAAAAATGATGAGCAGGCGGAGTTAAGAAAAACCTGGACTTACATGAACTGATGCAAAGTAAAGTGAGCAGAACCATGACAACATTGTACACAGTAACAACAATATTGTAGAATAATCAACTGTGAGTGACTTAGGCATTCTGCGTAATACAGTGATTAAGACAGTTCTGAAGAACTCATGATGAAAAACCCTATCTACCTCCAGAGAAAGAACTGATGAAGTCTGAGTGCAGATCAAAGTGTGCTTTTTTTCCCCCACTTTCTCTGTGTGTGTTTGCATGTGTGTGTTTTGGGTCTGTGTTCTCTTTTACAACATGACTAATATGTAAATTTGTTTTGCATGATTGCACATGTATAACCTATATCAAATGGCTTACCATGTCAGTGAGGAGGGAAGGGAGGGAGAGAATTTGGAACTCAAAATTTAAAAAAAAATGAAGGTTAAAAATGTTTTTATATGTAATTGGGAAAAAAATAAAATATTAACCCCCTCCCAAAAAAAGTTGTCTGAACCCAGGTAGATAGAATATTGTGTAACGAAGCCTAGGTTGCAGATGTAGTGCCTTTTAGGGGCTAGAGTCACTCAGAAAACTGTGGCTGGCATAGGAAGAATTTTGCTTTAGAAATTATTTGTTTTTACATGCATTTTATAATCTCTTCTTCCCACTACATCTCCACTCCCATTTGATCAACATTAGAAGAAAAAAACAAACAAACACATATCATAGATAGGAATAGTCCCAAGTAAAACAAATTTCCACATTGGCCATGCCTGAAAATGTATGCATTTCAAGTTCATCATCTCTGGCAAGAGGTGAGTGATATGTTTCATTTTTGTTTTTCCAAACTTCTTGTTTAGCATTGAATTGAGGAGATTTCTAAAGTCTTAAAAAGTTGCATAATCATTATAATGCTGTCATTTTATACTTTTATTCTCATAATTCTATTTACCTTATTCTGCCACCAGTTCATAGTGGTTTCCCCAGGTTCCTCTGAAACTATCCATTTTGTCATTTTTTTATGGCACAGTGATATTCCATTTCCTTCATATGCCATAATTTATTTAGATACCCCCTTAGTTTGCAGTTTTTTGGCTACCGTGAAAAGAGCTGCTGTAAATTTTTTTGTGTACTGTACATACTTTTCCTCTTTCTTTGATCTCTTTGTGATATTGGCCTGGTAGAGCTGTAGCTGGGTAAAAGTATGTGTGGTTTGTTAACTTTTTGGCATAGTTCTGTATTGCTTTTCAGAATGGCTGAGTCAGTTTCTACTAACAGTGCATTAATGTACTTGTTTTCCCACAGCCCATCCTGTGTTTTTAATTTTCTTCTTTTGTCATCTTTGCCAGTATGATATGTATGAGATGACATCTCAGAGTTGGTTATGGATAGCTTAGATTCCTTTCTTTGAAAACTGCTTGTTCATGTAAAATTAAACCTTGAGTAGAATTTAAATACTGTCTAAAATTGTGGTAAAAATTATTTCCCTGATGTTGAACATTTTTTTATAGACAGAGTACTGGCAAAAAAGCGGAAGAGGGGAACAGAGGAATGGGAGAGAATTAGAGAGTGAGTGAATGTCCTGGCAAAAATAATAATTTAAATGTTAAAGTATTTTTAATCTATCTCTGAAATAAAATGTTTCTAGTCAGAAAGAAAGAAAGGGAAGAAACAAAACTACCTGTTCATATCATTTGATCATTTATCAGTTGGGGAATAGCCGTTATTCTTAAATTTGCATCAGTTTCTTATTGGAAGTGAGACCTTTATTTTTTTTGTTTTTTTCCCCACTTAACAATAGTATTTTATTTTTTCCAATTACATGTAAAGATAATTTTCAACATTCACTTTTATAAGATTTTGAGTTCTATATATTTTTTTTCTTCCTCTCTCCCTCCCCTCGTCCCTTCTCAAGACAGCAAGCAATCTGACATAGGCTATATACATATACAATCATGTTAGACATATCAAAAAAATTTTTTCACAGTGATGATTACCAGCTATGTATTTCCCTCCATCCTGTTTTCCTCCATTCGTTTTACTCTCTCCTTTTACCCTGTCCATTCTCAAAAGTGTTTTGCTTCTGACTTCTACCTCCCTGAAACTGTCCTCCCTTCTATCAGCTCTTCCAACCCTCCAGTCGCTCCCCTTCTCTTACACCTTCCCTTCCTACTTTCCTGTATGGTAAGATATATTTCTACACCCAGCTGTGTTCATATATTATCTTCTCTTTGAGTAAATTCCAGTGAGAGTAAGGATCATGCGTTCCTTTTCCCAGTTCCCCCCTTTCCTCCTCCACGGTAAAATCTCAGGTCTCTTTTCTGTCCTCTCCCTTTCCCCTTCTCTCAGTGCATTCTTCTTTCTCATCCCTTAATTTTTTTCGTTCATTCATGCATTCATTTATTCATTCAGTCACTCATTTATTTATTTGTGGTAATCATACCATCACATTTAATTCATACCTCCACTTTCTGTCTATGTATACTCCTTCTAACTGTATTAATGAGAAAGTTTTTAGGAGTTATAAATATCATTTTTTCATGTAGGAATATAAGTGGTACAACCTTATCGAATTTTTTATGATTTCTCTTTCCTGTTTCCCTTTTTATGCTTCTTTTGCGTCTTGTATTTGAATGTCAGATTTTCTATTCAGCTCTGGTTTATTCATTAGGAATACATGAAAGTTCTTTATTTCATTGAATGGTCATTTTTTCCCCCTGAAAGTTTATACTCAGTTTTGCGGAGTAGGTGATTCTTTGTTGTAATCCTGTTTCTTTTGCCTACAGAATATCATATTCCAAGCCCTCTGATCCTTTAATGTAGAAGGTGCTAAATCTTGTGTTTTCCTGATTGTGGTTCCACGATAGCTGTTTCTTTTTGGCTGTTTGCAGTATATTCTCCTCAATCTGGGAGGACTGAAATTTGGCCATAATATTCCTGGGGGATTTCATTTTGGGATCTCTTTTAGGAGGTGATGGGTGGATTCTTTTAATTTCAGTTTTACTCTCTGATTCTAGAATGTTAGGACAGTTTTCCTTAATAATTTTTTAAAAGATGATGTTCAGGGTTTTTTTTGATCATGACTTTCATGTTATCCAGTAATTTTTGAATTAACTTTCCTGGATCTGTTTTCCAGGTCAGTTGTTTTTCCAGTGAGGTATTAAACATTTTCTTCTATTTTTTTCATTGTTTTTGGTTTTGTTTCATTGTTTCTTGATGTGTCTCATGAAGTCATTAGCTTTCATTTGACCAATTCTAACTTTTAAGGAATTATTTTCTTGAGTGAGCTTTTGTACCTCCTTTTCCATTTGGCAAATTCTACTTTTTAAGGAGTTCTTTTCTTCAGTGAACTTTTGTATATCTTTGTCCATTTGGCCAATTCTGCTTTTCAAAGCATTTTTTTCTTCGTTGGATTTTTGTACCTCTTTTACCATTTGGCCTGTTCTGTTTTTTAAAGTGTTATTTTCTTCAATATTTTTTTTTGTGTGTCTCCTTTACCAAGCTGTTGATTTTTTTTCATGATTTTCTTGCATCATTCTCATTTCTCTTCCGAGTTTTTCCTCTACCTCTCTTACTTGATTTTCAAAATCCTTTTTGAGCTCGTTCATGGCGTGATACCAATTCATGATTTTCTTGGAGGCCTTGAATGCAGGAATTTTGACTTTGTTGACTTCTGAGTGTGTTTTGATCTTTCTCATCATCATAGTAACTTTCTTGGGTCAAAATCTTTTTCTCGTTTGCTCATTTTCCAGCCTGTTTCTTGACTTTTAACTTTATGCTAAAGTAGGACTCTGCTTCTCAGATGGAGGGGCATTGTCTCAAACTTTCAGTCTTTTTTTTCTTTTTTTTGCAGTTGTTTTCAGAAGTAATTCTAGGGACCTGGAAGTTTTTTGACTCTTCCAAGGTGGTATGATCAAGGGAGAAGTGTGTTTACTATCTCCTATACTGTGCACTGCGTTGTGAGTGACCATAAGCATTTTTTTTCAACCTTGGAACTGTGGCAAAGGTCCCTTCTCCCCTGCAGCCTCAAGCTCTGTTGTGCTAGTACTCCTTGCACTGGGAATAAGACCGACCTAGGACTGCAACTCAGATCCAGGTATAGGCAATGCAGCAGAGCCTTGCCCCGTTTGCCAGCAAAGAGACCCCTGTAAATCTCCTTCTCATCCGTTGCCCAATCCCGTTACTGTCTATGAGCTGAGAGGTCTGGAAACTGAGACCTGCTCCTGCTTTTCTGTGTCCCAGTCTGTGCTGGTGCTGTCTGTGCTGGACTGAATTTCTCTCTCACCCTGGTACAACGGACTGCTGACCTTTAAAAGTTTTCTTGGCCTGGAAAATTATTTCACTCTGTCTTTTTGTGGGTTCTGCCACTCTAGAATTTATTTAGATCACTGTTATTTTTTCTTTTTTGTAATTTTTCTTTTTTTTTTTTTGTAAATTTAAAAATTTGTAACTTAAATACAAAATGAGGAAAGAAGAAAAAACATTGCCATGTACACAGCAGACCATAAGGGAGGATTAAATATAAAACAATAAATTTCCATTTCAAGAAAATCTATATAATAAATACATTGTTTTCAAAGCTGCCCAGCTTGTCTTTGCATCCTTGTTGGTTTTCTTTTGTTCTCTGCTGTGTACTTTTTACTTTTTTTCTCCCTTCCCTTCCCCCACCACCCTAAAGAAGGCTACAATTAAGCATGGGTGCACACAGACACATATACAGAGATATCTATAAACATATTTATATACATGTGTACTCATACATGTATATGCAAGACTATACTATGCTTATTTTGTCCTATTTTCTTTTTCTCTGAAGGTGGATAGTATTTTTCTTCATAAGTCTAAAGTCTTTCCATGTTTTTCTAAATCAACCAGCTCATCATTTCCTATATCATGGCAATATTCCAACCCAGTCACATCCTGTCTGAGAGATTGTGTATGAAAGTTTTTTTCCCCTCGGTTTTCTTCATTTCTTCTATTTTTGGCCACATAGGTTTTATTTATACAACAAACTTTTAATTTAAAAGAATTGAAATTATTCCTTTTACACTTCAATGCTCTTACCTCTTAATATAGTTTAAGGTTTGATACTGCTGAATCTACTTCCTTTATATCTCTTTTCCCCTGGTTTCTTTGAAGTTCCTGACCTTTTGTTCTTCCGAATGAACTTTGTTATTATTTTTTCTAACTCAGTGTAATAGTTTTTTAGTAATTGGATTGGGATAACATTGAATAAATAGATTAGTTAGATAAAATTGTCATTTTAAAAATTATATTGGCTTTACCCATGAACAATAAATATTATTTCAATTATTTAGATCTGTTATTTGTATAAAAAATGTTTTACGTTTATGTTTATATAGTTCCTGTGTCTGTTTTGGCAGATACACACTTACATATTTTATACTGTCTAGGTATTTTAAATGGTCTAAAACAATAATGAGAAATATTGCTGACACATAGGTGTAGTTTCTCCATTCTTCACTTTTGACCAAATCTATTTTAACTTTAACTTTGTCTGAGATCATGATTACCATCCCTGCTTTTTTTTTACATACTAAAATTCTAGAATCATTATTTTAAATGTATCTGGAGGGGTTTGGACGAGAGCTCAGGTTAGTCCCTGCCTTTACTCTGCCGACTTGGTTCTGCATCTTCTTACCACACTTTTTGAGGGAAGGTCTGGGTTGGTCCTGTGTCGGCATTCTTAAGTGTTGTTGGAATGTTGTATCCCTAGGCTCTTAGGTATAGGCTAGGGACTTGCAAACTTTAATTGATCCCAAAGTGGTCTGTTCCATTTCATAGTCTGTTTGCTGCCTCTCTGGTTTGACCTCTGCAAAATCTTGACCTAGGTTTGGGTCTGTGCAAGAGTAGACTACTGCTGAGCTCACTGTGACCTTTTCTGGATTGTGCCATCAAGATTAGGTCTCATATGCTTTCTTTTCTTTTTCTTTTTTTTTTTCTTTTGAAAAAAAAAACATTGTGTTATTTTCATTTTCACTTACAGATTTTCTTCCTCCACCTCTTCCCCCATCCATTGGTATGGTGAGAAACATGATGCCTATTATATGTATGAAGTCAAGCAGAATATATTTCTACATTAGCCATATTTCAAAAAAAAAAAAAAGAAAACTAAAGAAAAGGGAAAAAATACTCTTCGACTTTCAGTCTGAATCTGTCAGTTCTCCTTCTGGAGGTGGATGTTATTTTTCATCATAAGTCTTTTGCAGTTGGGGAATTACTGTATTGATCAAAATTGCTTAGTTTTTCACAGTTATTTATTTTTGCAATATTACTGTTACTATGTCCTGGTTCTGCTCCCTTTACTTCGCATCAGTTCACATAAGTCTTCCCAGGTTTTTCTGAAACCATCCATGTTGTCATATCTTAGAGCACAGTCATAAGCATATATCATAACTTGTTAAGCCATTCCCCAATTAATGGGTCTCCCCTCAGTTTCTAATTCTTTGCCACCACAAAAAGAGCTGCTATAAATATTTTTGTACATATGGGTTCTGGTACATTTTCTAGATTTGTTTGGAGGAGTTTGTGGACAGGATTTCACTGTATTGCTTCATACCACTCGGCCAACCTGTTTCCCCACCAAAAAGAAAATTCTTAAAATAAAAACAGATGAAAAATGCTTCAGTTGTGGTTTTTTTGTGACAGTCTTTTAAATTAGTTAACAGAGAATTTAAGTTTTTGTATACAGAGCACCTCAGGGTGTCAAGATCAGTAACCTGAGGAGCTACGTTTTGGGAGAGTCAAAAATAAATGGTAGTAGAAGCCATGATGGAGGTTGTGAAGAGGCCTAGTTTGAGAGAAGATTAATGGAGCCTAAAATCTCCAGTGGCCTGTGAATTGCTGCTTAGCTATCTCTCTTTAAAATTTCCTTATTTTGATATGGTCCTTAATAATCTGTTGCCTGGTCTCTTGAAACAAACCAGTCCCCATGAAACTTTTTTTTACCTCATCAGTGTTCACCCTATTGTGTTTACACAAATGCTTATTCAATTAATATATTTCCCCTGCCCCCCAAAAGAAAGATGTGTTTTTTATATTCCTAATGGTTTCATCACGTTGCTTTCATTAGGAATTATGTATTGTGTATTTGTTGGGAGAATGACTGTTTACCTACTTGTTAAGACTTGTTCCCCTGTATTTTTGTTAACCTACTTTCTTAGAAGCCATATAAATAGAATTTTTTTTGTTTTTTACATATTAACATAAAACATAAAAACAAACATTTTGTTTTTTTACATATTACATATGCTTACTTTTTTTGTTTATTACATAAATTATAGATACTTGTCATAGCCTGTAAGTTGACTTTTCTCTCTTAAATGTTTACACTCAGAATGGCTGCCCAGGCAGGCAGTAGCTCTAAACAGGTCTGGGTAGATTCTCTTCCTTTGGGAGGAAAAATTCTTAAAAAAAAAAAAAAGCAAGACTTTTAATATACGTTGAGCTCAATAACTTACTCAATTCTTACTGTCACTAGCAGAATGTAGGTGTCATTGGCAGAGGCTTAGGGCTATGTAGGGGGTAAGAGAAAAATTGCGAAGAATAAGAAAAGCAATAGGAGAGTCAAAGAAGGGGAAGAGAGAAAAACAAGGAAGAATAAATAGAAGAGGACAAGTCAGTGATGGGGTAGTCACAGCATGCCACCAACAAGAGGATTTTGAATCCACTTTTTTGCTTTTATTCTATCTGATTTTAAACTTCTAACTATTTGTTTTTCTAAGGTAGTTTGAACAATATGCTGCTTTAAAAAAGGTCCAAACCCAAAAACCTAATAGCCATCTACTGAATTTTGACAGTTTTATGACCTTTTATTTTGGTGATTGTTTTGTGGTTTATTACAAACAACTAGCAACTTTGCAATGATAAAGGGCAGTCTTGCTTGGTAACTCAGAAGTGAAACTAATATAAAATTCTCATTTCCTTCACAGCCACTGGAGCAAATAGTTGGTCACCTGAAAATCTGTCTTGTGTAATATGTAGTCCAGATTGTTGCTTAACTTATCCATCACTCTCAATATGTGACTTACCTATATGGCTGATTGGCCAAGTACTTTAGAGTTAGTTAACTTTTGAACTTAAAGTGTCTTGGGTGATTTAGTAAGTACACCGTCAGGGAAACCTTTAAATATGTGTCAGTACAATTTACTTACTTGGCTTCTTTCAGTCATCTTTTGTGTCAGGGGGTTGTTTACCTGCTTAGCTTTGCTTCACAAGTTGTGTTTAGAGCAATTGAACTTTCGGATTTTGGAAGAAATAAGAAAGTAGATTGGAAATTACCTCTAGAAGAACATTACCTCTAGAAGAAAATGGCTTATGGTAAACGAACTAGAGAATTCAATAAGGAAGTTATATTGTGACATGGAGGTAATAGAGAAATTAGGAAACTAAAATTCCAAAGGATAGAACAGAGAGAAGAATTTGTTGGATGAATATATTTATTGTAAATTGTAGTTTGAGTTAATTTGAGTTAATTCACCCCAGTAGTTTGTTAGTTTCTTGAAACCAGTGACTGTTCTATCTGCATTTTGCATTTCTCAGACACCTGAGGTCATAGATCTAGAATTCTAAGGAGGAAGTCAGAAGCCAGGGCCGTGAAGTGACTCTTCCAGGGTAGTTGCAGAGCCAGTACTTGAACTAGGTTAGTTTGATGTAGTATTCTTCGAACTGCCTGATAGTGCTTTGTACGCTCCATGTGGTTTTATTATTTTTGTTGCTGTACAGTTCAATTCAAAGTAGGTCATGGATTTAGGTAGGAGTTCAGTTATAATTAAGAATTGTGCATTGATAATGGAATGCTTTAATTGGTAAATGGTAAGGGTGGTAGCTAAGGTGGCACAGTGGATAGAGGACCAGCCTTGGCGTTAGGAGGACCTGAGTTCAAATGGGACCTCAGACACTTGACACTTGCTAGCTGTGTGACCCTGGTCAACTCCAGTTGTCTTGCAAACAAACAAATAAACAACAAGAACTAAAGGCAATGTTTCTTAAAGATTTTGGAAGTTAATTTGTAGGAAAATATTTTCAAGACTTTTATTTGCCAGTGCCCTAGATGTTTACTATTAAGAGTTCCAGTTTTTTAATTAGATTACATGTCCCTTTAAGGAAGCGTTAATGTTTTTTGATTGTTTGGTTTTCTCCTTATAGATGAATTTGGACAAGATATAGTTGTTCAACAAATACATCTTGGGTTAGTTATGTTGTTGTGCTGTGACTAGCAAGTATTTTATTTAGCTATTTTTGCTAAATCCTGAGAATTAGCATAGATTTTGACTTCTGGAAATGGCATTTGCCTTAGATTTTTTTACTGGTCATTTTTCACAAAAAGAACCTATGTAGTTATACAGGAACAGCATAGGCTAATTGGATGAACATCACTTAAATATATATTTTTGTTGTATTTGAAACGGGCATTTTGTGCACTTAAAGTTTGAGAGAATTATTTTATAAATGTCTTTTTAAAATTTCAGGATATCCGGAAATTCTTTGGGGTTGTTCCAAGTGGAAAGAAACTTGTTAATGAGACAGTAAAAAAGAATGAGAATACAAAGACCGTTGAAGGAACGTCAAAAGCAAAAAAAGGAACAAAGGAAATCAAGGTCAGTTTTCCAATTGTTATGTAAAGACAGATGCTAAATTAACTTCTCAAGTTTGATTGTGAATCTGATATTAACACTAGCTAATAATAATAGCTAACATTTATATACTGCTTATTATGTCACAGGCACTGCATTAAATTCTTACAATTATGATCTCATTTGATCCTCACAGCGACCCTGCGAAGTGTTTTTAATATCTCCATTTTACAGGTGAGGAAATTGAGGCAGACAGAAGTTATGTGACTTGCCCAGCATCACAAAGCTACTTGTTTGACGATATGGATTTGAGCTCATATCTTCCGACTACAGGCCCAGTGCTGTGTCCACTGTGCTACCTGGACCATTTTTAATATTTACATAAGTTTCAAGAAAAGGCAGCTTATTCTTTAATGCTTTTAATTAAAGCAGCCTACCATATTCCAAATTGACGTGAGCTTTTTTTCAAACAAAAAATAATGAATTTTCTCCAGACAAAACTATTTACCAAAATAAAAATCAAAGTATAAAAAATTCAAATCCTCATAGTAGTTGAGTAAAAAATGATTGCAAATAATTGTTTCTGTAACAAATAAATGACTATGTACTTGAACTTAATCTAGAAAGTATTGATTTCTATATTTACTACAAATTTTGTTATTATTCTCTTCTACCTAAAAAAAATTCTTTATCATTTTTTGTTTCCCTAAATTTCTTTTTCTTTATATTTTTCATTCTTTATAGCTGGTATGCTTTTGTTTATGACTTGCTGACGTTTAAGTATATGATTTTTAGCTGTTAAGAGTATTGGTCACCTCAGCTAGAATCAGCTCTGGTCATTTCCTCTGGTTATTCCCTTATGCCTGGAATAGTCTCCCTTATTATTTTTGCCTTCTGGCTTGCTTCACTTTCCATTTAATCTTCCATCTTCTACAAAAAGCTTTTCCCAACTCCTCTTAATTCCAGTGCCTTCCCTTATCCTGTTTGTCTTGTATATAGCTTATTTGTACATATGTGTTTGCTTGTTGCCTCCCCTCTTTAGATCAAGAGCTCCTTGATGGCAGGAATTGTCTTTCGCCTCTTTTTGTATCCCCAGTGCTTAGCATAGTGTCTTAAGCCAAGGTGCTTAAATAAGTGCTTATTGACTAACTGACTAGTGCGCCTATTCATGACATATTACCATACTTTGATTTTAGGTATGTGTTCTCTGACCTAGTAAGAGAGAAGATGAGAGGAGAGAGAAGTCCCATTTTTGTCTTTTTCCTGCTATATTGCTGAATATTATGTTAGGTTGTTAGGTAAAGTAGTATAAAGTATATAAAAGTTTATATAGTATATAAAGGTTTTATAAAAGTTTATAAAGTATATAAAGGTTATGTTAGGTAAAGTAGTATAAAGTATATAAAGGTTATGTTAGGTAAAGTAGTATAAAGTATATAAAGTATAAAGTAGCATACTTTTTAACATTTATGAATTAAAGTGATTGTTGGCTTTCGTTGGCTTTTTCTAAACCCAGCCAAAATGGTATCTTTTTGAATATTTAAATGCAATTTAAAAAAAACTGGAGTAATATTATCAAGAAGTTATAGATAATCTTATCCTTAATAAAATAGTCATGCAAGTAAGTAAGCATTGCCCACTGGAGGGCTTATGTTTCCTTAGTTGATGCTTCTGCCCTTTTTTGGGGGGGCGGGTTTCAAAGAAACACTTGACTTAGTCTATAACTGCTCTTACTATCATAGGTTTCCTATTTGGCAATGATTGGAAAAAAAATTAGTGATACAGCTATTTCTTTTCCAGCTTTCTTTCATCTCCCACTTAAGCTTTTATAGACACTAGCTTGGTTAATTGTATGTCACTTGTAGGTGAAAGCTTCTTCCAAAGAAGATGATGTAAAACGAAAGCATGCAAACAAGAAAAAGCGAATTATCTATGATTCAGGTAATTACTTTTGAGGAGCAATCAAGACTTTTTAATAAAAAATTTTTTTTTTTGGAGGGAGGGAATGCAGGGCAGTTGGGGTTAAGTGACTTTCCCAGGGTCACACAGCTAGTACATGTGTCAAGTGGCTAAGGCTGGATTTGAACTTAGGTCCTCCTGACTCCAGGGCCAGTGCTTTACTTACTGAGCCACCTAGATGCCCCGCAATCAAGACTTTTAAAGTAGTCTGCATTCTTTGTCACATATATTTAGTTATAAAAGTAATTTTTTTGCTTCTTTGAAGTTGTAACAGCATTCATCTTGAAATAAAAATAATTTAAGTCATGGTTTGCTAATGGAGGTAATGGAAATCATTGGCATTATTTTAGACAAGTTTTTTTAAGGCAACAACACAACTTGGATTTTTCCTTACATATTTTTTATAATATGGTAAAATAATAGTAGAGCTCATTGATAGTAGTTTTACCTTGTCCTGCTTTGAGCAAATGATGAAAAATCTAGCGTGAGTAGTTAAAATTCAAGGGAGACCTAAAGATTTTATGAATCTTTAGGACTTTGATAGACATACAAAAGGCACCATTCAGGCAACTAAGTATTTGTGTGACTTCAGTGTGCCTAACATTGGTATGTGCTTTGGATTATAAAAGAATATATAACAAGATATATCATAACCCAAATGATAATGACAGGAGAAAGAAGAAGGTTCTAATCTAGAGAGAACCTGGGAAGACATTCACAGTTGTGGGGATAAGGACTTGAACTAGGGTGGTAGCGGTGGTAAAGAGTTGTGGTGCAGTAGGGAAAGGATTGGATTAGCTGAATTTTAATTTCATGTCTGCTGCTTATTATCTGTTTAACCTCATCCATCAGTGTTTTTTTTTTTTGTATTTGGAAGGGCAGTTGGGGGTTCAGTGACTTGCCCAAGGTCACACAGCTACTACATGTGTCAAATGTCTGAGGCCACATTTGAACTCAGGTCCTCCTGACTCCAGGGCTGGTGCTCTACTCACTGAGTCACCTAGCTGCCCCATCAGTGTTGTTAATCTATAAAATTAAGGAGCTGGACTACATGATTTTTAGGTTTCCTTCCATTGTCAAATCCTATAAAACCTATGCAGTGATAAGCGTGGGGTATGGATTTGTGAGAGACTGCTGAGGTAAAATAGAAAGGTCATTGATTAGGAGGGCAAAGGTCATCTTTGGCTTTTCAGAGTATTTAGCTTGAGTAACTGGGACAATAGTTATGTTAATAATTGAAGTAGAGAAGTTACGAAGGAGAAAATGTGATGAATTATTTTTTTAGTCCAGTTGAATTTGAGTTTGTGGTAGGCATACAGTTTGAGTTATCCAGGTACTAGAAATCCTCATGTGAATGGTGGGGGTGAAGATAAGATTTGATGTTTGTACAATAGCTAGAATTAATATGATGCTTTAAGATTTGCAAAGTGCTTTAGAAATATTATCTTATTGGGTCCTTACAATAACCCTAAGAGGGAGGTGCTGTTATTATCCTCATTTTACAGGTGAAGAAACTGAAGCAGACTGAGGTTGTAACTTACCCAGGGTCATTCAACTAGTAATTAATTGATGCCAAATTTAAACTTGGGTCTTTCTAACTTAAGGTCCAGCACTCTATCCAGATAAAGGTGATAGTTGAAGCAGTGGCAGGTGATAAGGTCTTCAGGGCAGAGACTGTATATAACAAAAAGAAGATGGAAAACAGAGCCCAGGTGAAGGATGGAGGGGATGGGGAATTGGATGTCAGAGAAGTAAGAAGAAAGATGAAACTGAAGTATCACAACAGCCAAAGAAGTGAATCATATGAAGAAGAAAGGAATGGTAGTGTCAAATGGTATAGAAATGTCAGAGAATAAGAATTGAGAAAAGGGCATGGGATTTGGTGATCATTGAAGACTAGCAAACATTTCCATTACAAGAAAATACTTTAATTTTTTTTTCAGCCAAAGAGAAACAAAGTTTATTAAAGATTCACCATATTGGGTAGACTGTTAAGAAATCTCACCATTGGCCAGACCCCAATTTGTGACGCTAATGCCAGCGGGCTAGATTCAATCCGAGCTAGATTGAATCTGAGCACAGAAAATACTTCTAAAAAAACCTTTATGCACTAAATACTTACTTAAAAAACCTGTATATTTAATGATTCAGGATAATCCCAAAGGACTCATGATGAAAAATGCTATCCTCCTTTAGAGAAAGAACTGATGGAGGCTGAATACAGACTAAAGTGTACTATTTTTCACTTTTTTTTTTGTTTGAATTTTCCACAAAATGACTGATATGGAAATATGTTTTAAATGATTTCATATGTAAAAAACCCCCTGTATATTTAATAAATGTACTTTTTTTCTGAAATGCAGACTCAGAGCCAGAAGAGACAGTACAGGTAAAAAATGCTCAAAACCAATCAGAGAAATTGCCGATGTCTTCTAAACCTCAGAAAGTTCCAAGGCAGGATCCTGTTACGTATGTTTCAGAAACAGGTAATGATGTTGACAATGTTTAATTGTTCATAATGAAGTCATTTGTGTTAGGTGTTTGAACTTCCCAGTACTGTGTAAATACAATTCAAATTTAAGGAGAGAGATTTTTGAAGAAACACTTTGAGGTAATTCATCACTGCATTATATGCAGAAGGCACAGGAACTACTTTACCATTTTAAGTTTTGATAGATACTGAAGCACAGTCTTTTTCCTGTGTCTCAAAATAGTTATCAAAGTTATAAGTATTGGCCCCTGGGTGTTTTCTTTGACTATATAATCAAAGTTGTACTGTTATAGGAAGAATTTTACTTTAAAAAATTTTTTGTTTTTACATGCATTTTATAATCTCTTCCTCCCACTACACCTCCCTTCCCATTTGATCAACATTTAAAAAAGAAAACCAAAAGGAAATCCTCATCATAAATAGGAATAGTCTTAAGTAAAACCAATTTCCACATTGGCAATGCTTGCAAATGTATGCATTTCAAGTTCATCATCTCTGGCAAGAGGTGAGTGATGTGTTTCATCTTTGTTTTTCCAGACTTGTTGCTTAGCGTTGAATTGAGCAGATTTCTAAAGTCTTACAAAATTGCTTAATCATTATAATGCTGTCATTTTATACTTTTTTATTCTCATAATTCTCTTTACCTCATTCTGCCATCAGTTTATAGTGGTTTCCTCAGGTTCCTCTGAAACTATCCATTTTATCATTTTTATATGGTGCAGTGATATTCCATTTCCTTCATATGACATAATTTATTTAGATACCCCCTTAGTTTTCCAGTTTCTGGCTACCATGAAAAGAGCTGCTATAAATTTTGTGTGTCTATTTTTAACTTTTTGGCATGGTTCTGTATTGCTTTTCAGAATGGTTGAGTCAGGTCACAACAGTGCATTAATATACTTGTTTTCCCACAGCCCATCCTGTGTTTTTAATTTTTCTCTTTAGTCATCTTTGCCAGTGTGATATGTATGAGGTAACACTCAGAGTTGCTTATTGATAGCTTGGATTTCTTCCTTTGAAAACTCCTTGTTCATATAAAATTAAACCTTGAATAGAATTTAAATACTATCTAAAATTGTAAAAAAAAAAAACTTTCCCTAAGATACTGACATTTGTTACACATTTTATTTATAGACACATAGAGTACTGGAAACAAGCCAGTAAAGAGGAAGAGGGCAACAGAAAAGTGGGAGAGAATTAGAGAGAGTGTGAATGTCCTGGCAAAAATAATAATTTAAATGTTAACTTACTGGGGCAGCTAGGTGGTGCAGTGAGTAGAGCACTGGCCCTGAACTCAGGAGGACCTGAGTTCAAGTATGGCCTCAGACACTTGACACACTACTAGCTGTGTGACCTTGGGCAAGTCACTTAACCCCAATTGCCCTGCCTTCCCCTCTGCAAAAAGAAAAAAAAAAGAATTATAAATGTTAACTTATTATTGATCCCACTTAATAGTATTTTATCTTTTCCAATTATATGTAAAGATAGTTTTCAGCATTCACTTTTATAAGATTCTGGGTTCCAAATTTTCTTTCCTCCCTCTCTCCCTCTCTCCCTTCCTTTATTAGAGAAGCTTGTTGCAAGGTTTTTTTAAGTTGTTTCCCTTCTCTTTTAATTTTAGCTATATTAGATTTGCTTGTGCAAAAACTTTAAAAAATATTAATGTCTGCGAGACAGATGTGCAGTTTTCCCAGAGTTTTTTGTAAATAGCGTGTATTTACCCATGATAAATGGGATCTTTGGGCTTATCGAGCACTGTACTGCTGTTTTGCTTGTATATTGTATATATAATTGGTTCTACTGATTTGCCCCTCTATTTTTACACTAATACCACATTATTTTAATGATTCCTCTTTTGTATTACAGTTTGAAATTTGGCACTAATAGACCTTCCCTTTTTTTTTCGTTATTGTCCTTAAGGTTCCTGATTATTTGATCTTTCATATAAATTTCATTATTTTTTTCTAGCTCTGCAAAATATTTCTTAGTTTGGTACTGCACTGAATAGGTAAATTAATTTGGGTAGTATTGTTATTTTTATTGTATTGGCTTGACCTATCCATGTGCAATTAATGTTTCTCTATTTAGGTCTGTTTTTATTTCTGCAAAGAATCTTTTGTATTTGGGTTCACGTAGTTTTACGTGCACCTTGAGTGATACACTCCCAAATATTTTATAGCCAACATGGTTATTTTGAATAAACTCTTTTTCCTAGGTTTTCCTGCTGGATTTTGTTGGCTATATGCTGATGATTTGTGTGGATTTATGGTGCAATTTTGCTGACGTTATTTCAGTTAATTTTTTAGTTCATTCTAGCTTTTTCTATATCATCTTATCATCTGCAGAAAGTGATAATTTTATTTCATTTTAGTCAGTGCTTATCACTCAATTTCTTTTCTTTGTCTTACTCTACAAGACAGTTTTATAAAAGCTAGCATTTTTAGGGTGTTAAATAGTAGTGGTGATAATGAGTATCTTTGCTTCACCTTTGGTCTTCTTGGAAAGACCCCTAATTCTTCTCTATTACTTATAATCTTTATTCTGGATTTTGTTAGCAATTGTTTATTATATTAAGGAAAGGTTCCTTTTATTATAATTTCAAGAATTTTTAGTAGAAATGAGTGTTGGATTTTGTCAAAAGGCTTTTCAGCATATATTCCTGTAATCATATGGTTTTTATTATCTGTATTATTAATTTCATATTTATTGCCTTTCGTATGTTGAACCAACCAACTCTGCATTCTTGATATAAGCCCAATTGGATCATATGGATGTTCCACAAGTATCTGTCCTGGGCCTTTTTTTTTTCTCCCTTTATATTATTTGACTTGATGATCTCATCAATTTTCAAAACTTCTTATCCAATTCTGACCTCTCTGCTGACCTCATCTCCTGTTTCCCAACTGCCTGCCGGATATCTTGAACTGGATGAACTCACAAACATTTTAAACTTAATCTGTCCAAAACTGAGCTCATAGTTAACCCCAAAACTTTCCCCATTCCAAACTTCTCTGTTACTATCAAGGGCTCCACCATCTTCCCAGTAACTCAGACTTTAAGCCTAGGTATCATCATCAATTCCTCATAATTTCTCATCCCCTATATCTAATCTATTACCAAAGGGCTCTAAATATTACCTTTGTAACATCCCTCACAGATCTCCCTTTTTTACGCTGACATTCATTGCCACCACCCTATGCAGGCCCTCATTACCACATTCCTGGACTATTATGGTAGTCTGCTAGTTGGTCTGCCTAACTATAAGTCTTTCTACATTCCAGTTCATCCTCTACTTGGCTGTCAAAAAAGTTTCCTAAAATCCATGTCATCCTCCTACCCGTAAATTCTGATGCCTCCTTATCACCTCCAGGATCACATATGAAATCCTTTGTTTTACTTTCAAAGCCTCCATATCCTGCCTCCGCCTTCCTTTCTTTGCAGTCTTCTTTGCAGCCTTCCCTCCTCAGCCTCTTCTACTCTGTGATCCAGGGACACTGGTTTCCTTGCCATCCTTGAAGAAGTCATTCCATCTCTTGATTCTAAGCATTTTCATTGGCTGTCCCACATACATGGAATGTTCTCCCTCCTCATTTCTACCTCCTGGATTCTCTGGCTTCCTTTAAGTTCCAGCAAAAATCCCACAGGAAATCTTTCCTGATATTCTTAATTTGAATGCTTTCTCTCTGTTTATTATTTCCAGATTAACTTATTTATAGCTCCTATGTACATAGATTTTTTTTGCATGCTGTCTCCTTTATTAGCTTATGAGCTCCTTGAGAGCAGAGCCTGTCTTTTATTTATTTGTTTTGTATCCTCTGTACTTATCACAGTACTATAATAGGCACTTTTATTAACCAACTATAAAATTTCTAATATGCTGTTGTAGCTCACTTCCTAATTTTTTATTTAAAATGTTTTGCATCAATGTACATTGCTTGTAGTAGTTTATAGTTTTCTTTCTTTGCTATGTTCCTCCCTGGTTCAGTTATCGAGACCATATTTCTATTATAGCAAAAGAGTGGAAGGTTGTCTCTTTTTCCGTATCATTGCAAGCAGTGTTTTTTTGTACTGTATTGGGATTAATTGTTCTTTGGATATTTGATAGAATTCATCTGATCCTGTAGGTTTTTTTCTTTGAAATTTCCTTCCTAATATTCTTATATTTGGTTATTTAAATTGTTTCTTGTTAATCTGGACATTTTATATTTTTGTGTTATTAATCCATTTCCATTAAGTTATTAGTTATTTTAACATGTAATTGATAAAATGGTTTCTGATAATTTCTTTTATTTTTCCCTTCAGTTATGAGTTATTTTTTATTTTTGATATGAGCAATTTGGCTTTTCTTTTAAAATCAGAATCACTGTTACCTATTTTATTACTTTTTAGAAAACAGCTCCTATTTTTATGTATTAATTAATTGGTTTTTATGTAAACCCATGTTTTCAATTTTACCTTCTTGCTTCGTTTTTTTTAGTTGTCAGGCCTATTTTATTGATCTTTCTCTCGAAATACTTTAGAGACATAAAATTTCTCCTCAGGACTACATTAGTTGCATTGCATAAGTTTTAGTTATCTTATTTCAGTGTTGTCATTTCCTTCAATGAAAGTAAATACAGGTTTCTAGTATTTCTATGATTTATTCTTTGACCTGCTAGTCATTTAAAATTATTATTTATTGACAATTATTTTAAAATTCTTTTAAAGGTACTTTTATTAAATATAATTTTTGTTGCATTGTGATAGGTAAATGATGTTTTAGTGTTTCTGTTTTCCTGCATTTTTTGGTGAGATCTTAATGTTGCAATACATGTTCAGTTTTTGTAAAGGTGCCATAAATAGCTGAAAAGTATGTAAATTGCTTCCTGTTCCCATTCAGTAATTGCCAGAGAGCTTTGATTTTTCTAAAGTCCTATTCAGGTCCTTAACTTTCTTGTTTATCTTTTCTTAAATTTGTTTACATCTGAAAAGTACAAATTAGGATCTGCCTTTATGGTTGTATTCTCTATTTCTTTACCTACTTGATTTAATTCTTCCTTGAGGTATTCAAATGCTATGCTGTTTTGGTGACTATATATTAAGCATTCATAATGATTCTTGATTGATGGTGCCTTTATGTATAATGTAATATCCTTGCATCTTTCTTTTTCTTATATCTGAATTTATGGTTGCTTTATCTGAAATCGTGATTGCTACCCTTGGTTTTTTTGAGTTTATCTGGAGCATGGTAGATTTTGCTCCAGCCTCTAAGTTTAATTTTACATGAATCTTTGTGATTCTTGTAAATAGCATATTGTCGGATTCTGTTTTCTAATCCATTTTGCTTTCCTTTTCCATTTTATAGATGAGTTCATCCCATTCACATTCAGGGTTATTGTTAAATGCATATTTCCCTCCTTCCTGTCATTTTGTTTTTTTCTCTCTTTGCTATCACCCACTCTACAAATAAGAAAGTAGTAAAAGAGTATTTGCCCAGTGCATTTAATCTACAAATGACCTGTTCCCACCCCATTGGCAACTCTTCTTTTCCACTTGCCCTTTCTTTATCCCAGATTTTTACTTTCTTCTTTTTAATTACCTCTTTACGTTTCTCTTTCCAACATTCTAATTTATTTTCCTTATGACCGATCCTTTACCTAACCTTTCCTTCCTTGTCTATCCCAACTCCTCTCCTAAACTCTTGAGTTTAATTTGTTTGTTTACCTGTCTTTCTTTTTTCTTTTTCCAAGACCACCAAAACAGGACAAAACTACCAACAGACCTACTATAATTTTTTGCTTTCTTTATGACCCATAAAGGTAGTAGGGTTCTGAGAAGACATTTGTTATCACCCTATTAAAATACAAGTAGTTCATCCCCATATATTCCCTTCTGAGTAAACAAATATATGTAACTTTCTGTGTTTTTCTTGCCGTCTGTATTTTCATTTCAGAATATCTATTCAGTTCTCCCTTTTTATCAGGAATGCTATTCCATTAAAAGTCCACTTTTGCTCTGTAGGATTATATTTAGTTTTGTTGGATAGGTGCTTTCTTGTTTAAGAGCCTAATATTTCAAGTTTCACTTTGTGAGGCTTAGTATGGCTACTTGGTATGTGAACTTCACTTATAATTTCCTGAAACATGGTAATTAGATATTACTTTTTTGGTTCATGATTTTCATATTGTTTGATATTTCTTAGATTTTTTTCTCCTTGACCTGTTTTCCAGATTTATTGTTTTAAATATAGTATTTAGTAGATTTCTGCTCTCCCATCTTTTGTTTAAAATTGTTTGAAATAATTTTAATGTTTGTCTTTTGTATTATTTCTGACGCATTCTAATTTTCAGAGCATTTAGTTCTTGGGAGAAATTTTCCATCTTCTGCTCTAAGGTACCAATTCTTTCTGCCATTTTTCATCCCTGGATATTCCATTTTATATCTCTTGTTTCTTTTTTTTCTGGTTTATCTGTAGTCTCTGTGTGTCTAGGCCTTTTTTTTTTAATCTCTTAAGACTTTCTGTACTAGTTAGTTGCTTATCCTCCTTAGGGTTTATCTCCTCATGGTAGTTAGAATTTTCTTTGTTTTTCTCTTCTCATTGGCTCCAGTATTACAGTGACCCTCTGTGCTTGGATCAAGCTCCATAACTGAATGTTGTGTGTAGGGCCTGCCTCGTACAAATATGATGTATTTCCAGATTCCAGGTTGCTTGGGTACTAGGTTCTTCTTGAAGGCTCCTTTCTTAACCATTGGTCTCTGAGAATACTTGGCTTCTACTATATCTGGCCTTTGCCTAGGGCTTTTTTTTCTGTTCTAGATTTGGGTCACTGTTGCTGGACCTTGACCTGTGTGGAGCTCCCACTTATGCTGGGTTCTTATAGCCATGGGCTTCGTACTCCAGGTTAGTCTTTGTCTAGGGCCTTTCTCCTGCCACCCAGAGTCCTCTGGGCTGTGCTTTCTACCTACCCTCACTTGTCTTGTTTCATAGTCTCTACAAGGTTCCACAGATCTTACATAGCTCTCTGGAGTGAGTAGAGATGTTCACAGATCATTCTTATTTTTTCTTCAGTTATACATTTCTAAGTCCTGTTGGGGTGTGGGGGGATGGAGTGATCTGGGCTCCCCTAATAGTAGCAAGTTTTATATAGTGCTTTAAAGTTTACAGAGTACTTTATTTTATTTCAGTTTATTACAGTCACTTTGGTGTCAGCCCTGTGAAGTAGGTGCTATTATTAGTCCCATTTACAATTGAACAACTGAGGCCAAGAGAAGTTAATTAATTGATTTGCCCAGGGTTATATAGTGTAGTGAGTAACCTAGCAAGCTGACATCTTCCTACCTTTCTAATTTTCATATGCAATAAGTGAATGTTATGTTATTACTAAAATTGGCTTCTTTTATTTTTTGTTTTAAAGATGGTTTTTCTTTTGGGTGTCATGGGTAATAATATCTGATATTTAAATTTTGCACCCATATAATTGAATTCTTTGCAATCTCTAGTGACACATTCAAAATTTCATTATTGATCATTTAATACATTTGATTTTTATTAGAATTTTTTAAATATAGCCTTTATTTCCAAATAGTTCTTTCCTATTTTCTTACCTATTGGAGCAATATGAAAAATGAAAGAGTGTAGAAGAAATAGTTCAACCAAGGAGCATTACATCAGCAAAGACTTAAAGTGTAGGCAGTGTTCCATACCCATAGTACCTACTTCTACAAAGAAGGGAGCGAAGTATATATTATCTTCTCTGGCACAGGTTTTGTTTTTTTTCCATATATAGTATTCCATTTTTTTGTATCTATTTATAATGTTGTCATTATATATAATTTTTTTGGTTTTGCTTCAGTACATCAGTTTATACAAATCTTATCCTTTGTATTCTTCATAGTCATCATTTCTTTCAATTCTATGATACTCCATTTCATGCATGTACCACATTTTATTTGGCCAGTTCCATTTAACGGATATTTACTTTGTTTCTATTTCTTTGCTTCAGCAAAAAGTGTTATTAGGAATATTTCAGTGGATATGGAATTTGGAAGTAAAAAAAACCTAGGTTTCATTCCTGGCTTTGTTAGTATTTATGTGACTGTGCAAATTGCTTAATTTCACAGGGCCTCAATTTCCTAATTTCTAAAATGAAGTGGTTGGGGTAGGAAATCTCTTAAGGCTCTTTCAAGCCGTATGTCATATGGTTCTATAATTTTTATTCTTTATACATGTAGACCAAGGTATTGATTGAAGATACGAGTTCAAAAACATTGAAATTTTTTTTCGTATTGCCTAAAGATTTAATTTAGCTATGTCCCTTAACATTTACATGGAAAACTGAAAGTTGATTTCATTGTCCTTAGATTTATTGACATTTAGATTTATAAGTTAGTTTTCTTATGCAGTCTAGTTTGTTATTTTAGGTTGCAGATAAAATAAGCAGGACTGGTCCAGGAAGAGGACTGAGTAGAAATAGAAAGACAGGTGTGTTTTTTATGGTAGTATTTGAAAATCAAACAAAATAATTGAAAATAAGCATAGCCAAGATGTGGTAGAATTGAACTTTAAAAATGGATTTTTTCATATGAAATAACTTTATTTTACTGTTAACTCGAAGAATATTTTTTAGCTGTTTTTTTTCCAGTTTCTGCTCAGTCACATTGGATTGGTGTGAGGTAATGCAGTTCTAGGTTCAGGTACACATGTGGTATGATTGGTGACTGTTCTTGAAAGTGGGGGAGGAATAGGTCAACACAGTGAAGTGATACGTGTACCTGAAAATGGTGTGATTGAGGTTTCCAGTGACACCTTAGAAACAACAGTCAAGGTTACTAGTGAATAGATAGCTGTGGCCCTTAACTACAGTTCAGGGTTAACATTATCTTTTGATTTTGTACACAAAGGAACCAGACAATTTAGACCATGGTCACAGAATTTTCTTTAACTTGGATCACTTGTTAAAAAAATTGTGGTCTGGAGTTAGAATCTATTAATTTCTGGGATGTTCGGTTTTTCATTTGGGTTTTTTGCAATGAATATTAACCTAGAGTGTCTATTTTATTCCACAAATGCATATGGGAAGGTAAACATTGGCTTTTTGTTTTGGTTAACAGTAGTGAAGGTGCGATAAGGCATGACTTGAAAATTGTACAGTGTGGATGTAGATTTTAGCCTTCTCTCTATTTCCTTGGACCATGTTGGTGTGTTTGGAGACCAGAAGGCCTCTAGATATGAAAAATGTAATAGGTAATAAAAATGGAATTCCCTGGTTGGAAATGCCCTGTAATTTTGAAAGAAGTGAAAATCGTGATTTGGTATTTATAGTCAGAGATAAAATCATTGGCCTGTTTTTAAGAACTTTGTGTTTCTGCTCTGTGAAATATTTTATTTCTTCTGACTCTTCACTTTAAAGCTGACTGAATATCATTTAGCTTTTATTTAGGTTCTTACATTTGTCTGTTATTTATGTAATCTTAACTTGAACTTACATGTTTTTTATACAAAGAAACTACATTTGAGCAACTTATGGTTCTATTGGATATGTGTTAAGTGAGTATTCCTTCCGACAGTAAGATCCCAACTCATCCATGCCCGTCCACATCTTCTTGCATCTCGTCCACAGGAAGTGTTTATACCACATGCTGGGGACCTTCCTCCAGATCTTTTGGCATTGTATGGATAGCAGTGGAGCACTCAGGCTGGCCATTGGTTTGTTCCTCACTGTTGCTACCGGGCTCACTGAAAGGAAACTAGATTTCGGAAATGGTGACCATGTTTTCTGTTGTGTTATTTATGCTTCTGTACATGATATACATTATAGGTTTTGCCCATTAGGATTACTTTTGAACTCTGTAACAAGTATTTTTCATCATTCTCTATGTGATTAAATCATCGCTCTATTTTATTAATGGATTTTCAAGTGCTTTAATAGCATTAATTTCCCAAGTTACAGGAACAGGAAAGGGCTCCTTATAAATATCTTTATTGCTAACCATTGACTCTAGTTAAATGTTCCAGTAGATTGGTAGAAATCCAAATACTTGTTGTACTGGGTAAATGTATTTACTTTTTGCTGTTCAATGAAGTGGGAGACCTTGAGTTTTGTTTGGTGAAGATGACCTGTTGTTATGCTATTGCATCAGGGCCTGTGGTTTTATCCCAACTAGTGTGTTTTTTCTCTCTCCTCATTGGGAATTTAATTGTGCACCTAACTGTAAGCAAGTTAATGGGCTTGACGGTTAGATTTTTCTAAGGCTTCTAAAATCAGCACTTTTTAATAAAGAGAGTAGATATAATTTAGAAAAATA
The DNA here is from genome assembly GCF_011100635.1 of Trichosurus vulpecula. Classification (NCBI taxonomy): domain Eukaryota; kingdom Metazoa; phylum Chordata; class Mammalia; order Diprotodontia; family Phalangeridae; genus Trichosurus; species Trichosurus vulpecula. The sequence continues at coordinate 168,389,320 of NC_050578.1, forward strand.
CCATCATTTTGTTTTCAGGGCTCTTGTAACTTGAGTAACTCATGGGAGAAATGTAGCAAAAAGTAGTGAGGGTGCAAAGCCATACTTCATGTTATATAGAGCCCTTAATTTTTTTTTATTAATTTATTTATTTTTAGTTTACCACATACGGTTCTACATAGTTTTGAGTTCCAGATTTTCTCCCCTCCCTCCCCCCTCCCTCCCCAAGACGGCATGGAATCTCATATAACTGTCATGTATAACTTTGCATTGAATTAATTTATGCACTAGTCAAGTTGTGGAGAAGAATTTGTGGAGAAGGAATGAATCATGAGAAAGAAGAAACAGAACCAAAAAAAAAAACAACCCAAAAACAAAAACAAGAGAGAAGCAAAAAAGGCGAGCATGTAGTGCGCCTCGATCTGTATTCAAACTTCAGAGTTCTTTCTCTGGATGAAGACAGCATTCTCCATCTTGAGTCCCCTGGAGTTGTCCTTGCCCCTTAGGTTGCTGAGAAGAGCGCAGTATGTCAGGGTTGGTCCTCACGGGATCCATATACCTGTGGCTGTGCACAACGTTCTCCTGGCTCTGCTCCGCTCACTCAGCATTATGTCGTGTAGGTTTTTCCAGGTTGTTACGAAGTCTGCATCATCCCCATTTCTTATGGCACAGTAGTATTCCATCACCTTCATATACCACAGCTTGTTCAGCCATTCCCCAATTGATGGGCATCCCTTTGATTTCCAATTCTTGGCTACCACAAAAAGAGCTGCTATAAATATCCTTGTACATATGGGTCCTTTTCCCGCTTGTGTGATTTCTTTGGGATACAACCCTAGAAGTGGTATTGCTGGGTCAAAGGGTATGAACATATCTATAGCCCTTTGGGCATAGTTCCAAACTGTAGAGCCCTTAATTTAAGGAAGTAATAATATTCTGTATAGATTATATATCCTTGGTTGTTCTTATGAATGTGGGCAAAAACTGTCCTAGAAGTGAGAGAAAATATTCTTTTTATAAGCTCCTTGAAGGCAATGACTTTTGTCATGTGTTTTCTTGGGTCATCCACAGAATGTAACAATGTCTTACACGTAAAAATCAACATTCACTAATTCTGTAATCAACATTTGATTGATTCTTGGTAATCAAGAAATGCTTTTATTTTGCTTCAGGAGTTCCTTTTAAAGGAAAATTCTACTATAAAATGATACATGTATATTTTAATTTTATTTTTCTAATTCTGAACTTAAAACCAAAAGAAGAACATTTCTGTTGGCAAACTAGAACATAAAAGATTATATGTGCAACTGTGACAAGTATGTTCAGCTTGCTTTTTAAGAAGAAGCATGTAATAAATGCAACATGTTACTTTCAAAGCGGTTTTGCTTGTCTATAACAGAATATGTAACTTTTTATAAGATATTATTTCTTGAGTTTATTTCAGTTTTTCAGGACAAATCATTTTTTGAGGTCATTAACCTGTTTATTAAATTAAATTTTTTCAGTTCACGGACATCTTATCCTAGTGTTTCTATAGATTTGTAATCTGTAAATCTGTAGGAATTCTCTAGTTATTGGACCAGACCAGAGTGCATGGGTAGCATATGTCCATATTTCAGTAAGTTTCTCAATCATCAGAGGGTGAAAAGAGAGATACTTTTAAGTTTTTTTAACTAAAAATTCACTGCTAGTCTAGTTCTTTCTCCTGAATCCTTATTTTTTCTTATTAAGAACCATCTCATTCCTCCTTCTCTAATGTACTTGTCCCTATCTCTTTTGTTCTCGTACTACAAATAATGATTGGAGTCATAGTTAAGAATAGAGTAGACCAAAAATCTCAACACCAGCAAATTTTGTTGTTAAGCAGTAAGTAAGTAGCGAGGGAAAGACCAAGTCATTGATGTCTCGCCAACTGATTGATGTAAAAACTGCTATTTGATCTCCATTCAGGAGTGGCCTGTAGCTATTTTTTTTAAATTGTAGGCTATTTTCTGTAGCCATACACATTTTCCTTTGTTTTTTGGGGGAAAAGCCCCCAAAAAGAGGAGCATAGTAGGCAGCATTCTCCAGGTGAGCTGGTAACGACGCTGATCCATCTGCTGATACCACCCCCAGTGCTTATCAGTCACCAGCATCTCTCAGTAGCATTTTTCCTTTGATTCTTAAGTGATTATAAAACTTTATGAAAATAAAAAGCCACCTCTTAATATTATTAATGAAGTTTGAACATGAGCTAAATTTATTTTTCTATTAAAAGGTAATGTTTTTATTCTAAAAATGGTCTATTATTAATTTCCTGACATGATTTAATGATGAAAATAACATGAGAATCATTATGAAGTTTGTATTAAATGACTAGTGATTGGTTGGTTTTTCTTTTGATGTCACAATTCTCCTACCAAGAAATGAGGTAGAGGAAAATATCAAAGATTTACATAGAAGGAAACATCTCTGAAATGCTCCATTGGGTAGGATTATCACCTTTTTGTCATGGAACATTGCTCAGGTGGCTATGTAGTATTCACCTGGCACAAATAAAAATAATTTGTGGATATTGTTGGAGGAAAAATGACTTTAATTTTATAAATGTTTGGCTTTTTTATGTCATTTCTTTTTTTTTTTTAAAATAAATTTAGCTAGTATAATGTAATATATCTTGAGTTAATTATCTATCTTCAAACAGTAACCATCCAGCAAGTATCGTTTTCTCTTGCTCAGAAAATTTTTGTTATATGTTCTTGTTTATGTTAGTTGTATTCAAAACAAAGTTATTTTAAAGAAGTAAGTATTCTTCAGAGAATAGGGTTATATTAAGCTTTGCCTTTCTGGTGTGTGGAGAGAAAAGAGAACTAGAAAAGATACTATGAAATTTTTGTGGCACAGTAGCCTATGGAATAATTTTTTTTTTTGCAGTAATATCTCTTTTAGGGAAGATGGTGCATTCCCAATGTCAGAAATTTTGTTACTAGAGGGAGAAATAATACAGGAAACATTGTAAGACATCAGAAAAATGGAGTTAATTTTTGAAAATATAGATATCATTGAAACAATGTTTTTACTGTTGAGACCAATATGTTTTATGTACCCTTTTGTGTAGGGATGATTGGGTTACTCTGTTGACCCTCCAGGCCACTTTGAGTTCTTTTTGTCTCTTGCCTGCGGCTTAAAATAGGAAGAAATTTCCAATAATACACCAGTGGCCAGTTGTCTAAACCCTGGCATTTGAACATTTGACCATCTCTGGTTCCCTTTAGGGAGAATTAATCCAATAGAATTGAAAAAAGGTAGTGCCTATGTGGCCATTTTCTTTTCTTTTTTCTTTTCCTCCATGTAAAGCTTGGTTATCTGGACTCTCCAAATGTAATACCCAAATTGACTTGTTCAGTCTTAATGGGAATGCTCCTTAACTCTTTAGTATGGGCTACTCCCCAGTGACAGATCTCTCAGCACTTATGAGCATGTGAACATGTATATATGTGTGTATGTGGGGGGAGAGAGAGAGGGAGAGAAAGAAAGAAAGATGGGAAATAGGACCTATGATTTCATCAGTGTGTAAGATTGCACCATGTGGAAATTCACCTCCCCTTCCCTAAAGCAGATTGGCAGTTTAGTTTTAGAGTTGCTTAGGATACTCAAGAGGTTAAGTGACTTACCTCAAGTTCACATAGCTAGAATATGTCAGAGGCAGGACTTAGACTCAGGTTTAAGGCCTGGCCTTCTGTCCAGTATGTCACACTACCCCTCTCTTCTTTGGGTGGGTAAAGGACTAGACCCCCCCTGGGGAAAAATGTGCAATTCAGTCAGGAAAGACAGGCTGGAGCCAGATCGTGAAGGACTTTGACTGTTAGAGGAGTGTATGTTTTATCCTAGAGGCAGTAGGGAGCCACTAAAACTTCTTGAGTAGAGGAAAGTGAAATGGTCAACTGTGCTTTAATAATATTAATTTGCCAGCTGTGTGTAATACTAATTGAATAGAAAGAAGACCGACTTGAACCTGGGAGGTTTATAATAGGCTTTTATAGTCTGGTGAGGGTTTGAACTAAGATGATGGCTGTTTGATTAGAGAAAAGGGGGGGCATGTGAAGAATATTAAAAAAGTAGAATTGACAAAACATAAATGAGTGTGAATGAGTGTGCCTTCCTTTGTATCCAGTAATAGTACTACCAGTCTGTATCCCACAGATCAGTTTGTAGGAATGACTTGGAAATAAAAGGAGTACCCATTGTTGGGGGAATGGCTGGGCAAATTGTGGTTCATGAATGTATTGAAATACTATTGCTCCGTAAGAAATGAAATGATGGAGATAATTTCAGGGAAACTTTTGAAGGGGATTGTATGAACTGATGGCAGTATGAAGTGAGCAGAATCAGTAAAACTATCTATACTGTAACATCAAAATGATAAAGACATGGGTTAGTGAGATGTAGAGTTGAGGATGATTTCTAGGATGTAAATAGGACTGGCTGTATGAAAGGGGATAGATACCCTTGATAGAAATAGCTTAAGTTTGGAAAAGGAATAAGTTTCAGAAGAGTATATTTTCAGGTTTGTACATATCGAGTGTGATTCCTATGGGCATAGTGGAGTGGAGCTTGTGTACTTTCTCTTCTTATTCATAACCTCTTTTATCCAGTCAAGCAATCAGCAATTATGTATAAGACTTTGTGCCAGTCTCTGCTTAATTCTCAAAAGCAAAATAAGAGCTAGGGGGTTGAAGCATATGGGTGAAGAAGAGGAAGGGAAACTGAGAAAAGCTTTAATGACCAGATTTCCTGTTGAATTTTTGACTTGTCTAGAAAAATTACTTTTGTCCTTGTTACCTGATGCTTCTAGATTATCAATTAATTATTTGGTTTCTCCATGTTAGAGACTACAGGAAGGGAAATCAAAGGAATATTAAGGTGCTCAGACATCCATTTGGGAAGGCAAAACTCAGCTGTATTCACCCCAGAATTAGATTTTCTAGCTTTGGTTTTGTAAATAGATTTTTATATGGACCTGCACATTATTTTCCTTGACTTTTATTTGTTATCCTTCTGTGACTACTCATAATTCAGAATGACAAAGCAATTTTCCTTATAAGACAATTACTCTGGTGTGTGTTGGATGATTCCAGTTTAGTTTTTGTTTGTTGCTATCACATTTAAGGTAGTGTTACATATAAATAAAAATAAATGATTTTTATAAGGAGACAGGTATCCTGGGGGAAAACTCTGTCCTTTCAGTTGTCCATGGCTTTCAACTAGGTTTCGGAAATTTGGGAAGACTTATTTATATTATTTTGCTAGAAATATCTTAGGAGAGAACAAAGTTTGCCTTTGGCTTCTGACAATTTAGGCTTATTTGAAACCAAGAACAAACAAATACTCAAAATGCTCCATCTCTCTATATCCTCCATGACATTTGTATTTAGGACATTTGTGACAGTATACATTAAGTGGTTAATCTGTATCTATGTATTATCTGCAGGTAGCTAGATTGATGCAATGATTCTTATTTCTTATGCTATACTTCCATACTTTATCATAAAAGTATTATGTAATTGCTTTCATCCTTGATTTTTTTCCAAGCCTTTGTAAGACTTAGAGCTAACGAAGCTCCAAGATACCAATCCAGAAGGGACAATAGGAGCTTAGGAGACTCTAATGTCTTGATAATTTATAAGGGGATATTTACAAGATATTATTAGAGTTTTCTAAGGTTCTACAGAACACCGCATGTATATATTATTACATCTATTTTAATAAACTCTTAAAACTTAAAGAGTTATTTGTTTTTGAATTCATTTTGTTCAGGGTTATTTATTTATGTGTATTTTATGTTGTTAAAATACAAAAGTCAGGGGAGAATACAAAAATCAGCAATGGAAAAAAACTACTAATTTGTCTTTTCTTTTTTAATAATAGGTATAAATAATCAAGTAGCTGTAAGGGAGCTTTATTTTGTCTTTTACAAAGAGTAAGAGATCTTTTTATTACATGTTTGACTAATAAAGTGAATAAGCTGAAATTCTACACAGAGCACACAAGGTTTCCATATTTTATTTTTTAAAATACTTCTTTAACAGCAGCTTTACTAAAAAGTAAAATGTTTATAAAGTTATATATGAGTTCATATGTGTTAAACTTTTGGGGTTTGAAGTGACTATCAGAAATTTAAATTCCAGGCCCCTAAAGAAAAAGACCACATTGCCTTTTGCTAAGTACAAAATAAATATATTTGGAGAGAGATCCCATCTTTTTAAACATGGTTATTTATATCTGTGATAAGATAGCTACAGCAAAATAGAGGTTCTATGGATTCTATTTTGCCTATTTCCTTTTAATATTGTCTTAGTTTCTTTAGCTTTTTGGTTAAAAGAGAGAAATGCGTATTTGAATTACGAACATCTGAGGTTCTGTATACTTGAGTGAGTTGAAAAAAATAGTTTTTCTTTTACTAAATATCATATGTCAGGAAAGTGACTTGCTTAGTTTTCAGACATATCAAAGATTAAATGTTTCACTTTTAATATCTTTAATTGAAGAAATTCTAGTTATTCAGCTTATATTAAAACTGCATGTCATATTTTTCTGACCTAATAATTCCTGGGCCGACACTAGCTCAGCAGCGCTGGATCTACCCCTCACTACTGCCTCTTAACTGCCCTCTCAGACTTCCCTAACGATACCACTGCTTGCTTCTGCCTGCTCTGAGGCAGGCCTCAGAATACAGAATACAGTACTACTACTTGCCAGGGAGGACATTATTGAACCATCTCTGGGGTGGGGAACCTGTGGCCTTCTAGGACTTTAGATATGGCCTTTTGACTGAGTCCACAGTTTTACAGAACAAATCCTTTTATTAAGAGGATTTGTTCTGTGAAGTTTGGATTCAGTCAAAGGGCCGCATTTGAGGACATAGAGGGCCACTTGTGGCCTGGAGGCCGCAGGTTCCTTACCCCTGAACCATCTAATTACCTGTTTTCCTCGGTGGACCTTTTTTGCATCCGCTAATACCTTGCCTGGACTCATTTCTCAGTGGTTAGCATCCTCCTACTCCCTTGTACTCCTCCTTATCCCAGTGGTTATGAACCTTAGCTACTACTGAACAAACTGTTGCTGCTTTCTGCTCCCTCATTCCTATCCATCTCAACCTAAACCCCTCTTCCAAAGTTTCATCCCACATTTTCCTGTCTCTTCCATTATACCTGCTCTAACACTGACAGACTCCTTCTCATCCTCAACCTTTTCCTTTCTTGCTTCTTCTATTTTAAGAAACTCATTGTTTCCCTTGGTCCCCTTTATAGCATTGACTATACTTTCCCTTTTATCTCCTGACTCATTATTCACAGTGGGACAGGTGGAGTATTTCTTGCTCTCCTTTGCCACTTCTGTACTCTTCCAGTACCACCATCAGTCACTCCGTAAGTCTGCCTCCTTTGAAGTTTAGACTGTTCAGATTTATCACCCAATCCAGATCCTGGTGACTTCATCTTTTTTAAAAATACAATTTTATTTTATTTTTAGTTTTGAATTCTCTCCCTTCCTGTCCATCTTCCCTGTTCTCATCCATTGAGAAGGGAAGAAAAAAGCTAATCTTTTACAAATATGTTTAGTCAGACAAAACATGCCCACGTTAGCCATGTCCATGGCTGTTATCTTTTGACCTCCAGGACACTCTCTTTGCTTACTCGGTGAATTGAGTGCTTGGCTCAGTCTTTCCTTCATCCCCAATTCCAGCCCCTCATATTAGGTGATTTCAGCATACTCTTTTATGTTTCCTCAATTACCCAAACTTCTCAGTTTCTTAATTTTTTTAGTTTCTATGACCTATTTCTCCATTCCTTTTCAGCCTCATATGGAGATGCTCATAACTTTATCCTACTTATCCTAAACCTTTTCTTTGTCTTCACTGTGATCTAATTCTTCCATATAGTGTTTTTCTAGGCTACCACCCTGACTGCACTCCCAGTCCCTTCCTGACCTTGACTCTTTAATGAACCAGTTAAACACTACATTGTCCTCTACTCATTTTTTGGACATTTTATTTTCTGTCCTGAACTTAAATACCAAATAAAATAGAATATTTGTATATACACTGCAGAATGCAATTGCATATGAAACTGACTTCCTATTTCATAGTACTTTTTAAAAAAGTATATAATAAATTTCATGTTAATTTCAAAATTGCCATTTGTTCCCTTTGGTTCCCTTCTCTCTCTCTCTGTTTCTCTCTCTGTCTCTCTCTCTGTCTCTCTCTTTTTCTTTTTGGACATTGCTATTTTTGATTTCCCCCTCCTCCACCCTTCCTCCTTCCAACCTCTTCCTCATTAAAAGCTGAGAAAAAGGAAAAAATATATGTCTCTTTCTACATCTTGAGTCCATTACCTCTGTTACAAGAGATCATCATAGGTCCTCTTGAAACACAGTTCGTCATTGCATTCATCAGATTTCTAAAAGAATCTTTAAAAGTGGTTTGTCTTTTACAATGTTCTTCTTATATAAATTGTTCTAGTTCTTCTAACTTCACATTGTATCAGTTCATTCAGTCTTTTATGAAACTATCTCTTTTGCTGTTTCTTACAGCACAGCAGTATCTACAACATTTATATACCGAAATTTGTTTGGCCTTTTCCTAGTTGATGAGCATCTCTTTAATTTAGAGTTCTTTGCCACCAGACACCAAAAAAAGCTGCTATAAATCTATAAATGCTTTCGTACATATGAGCCCCCTTTTCTTTCTTTGATCCCTTTGGGGTGTTGGCCTAATAGTGGTATTACAAAAAGGCAAACACAGTTTAGTGATTTTTGAGCTATAATTCCAAATTGCTTTCCCAAATGGCTATACCAATTTATATCTCTACTGCTAGTTTATTAATGTACCTTTTTTTCCCCCAACATCCTCTACCAGTTGTCATTTCCCTTTTTTTTTTGTTAACTACCCCGATTTGATTTATATGAGTTGGAACAGCATAGTTACATTAATTTGAATTTCTCTGTTAATGATTTGGTACATTTTTTTTTCACATGATAGTTTTTTTTTCATATACTAGCTCAGATATCTTCCTTTAAGAACTGTCTGTTCATATCCTTTGACCATCTGCCATTTGGAGAATAGTTCTTTTTTTTTTTTTTAAATATAAATTTTAGCTTTAATTCATGATTTGTACATTCCCTTAAGATAGTTTTTTTCCTCCAGTTATCAAGCATTATAATGATTTTTTAAGGTTTTCTCTTTCAAAAGCATACTGTCATACTGTCATACTGTTTTGATGAACTGGAAAATGACAGTCTCCAGGAACTCCTTGTTTTTGCATTCAAGAAATGATTGAAGGTCTTCTTTCTTTAAATCAACTATGAGTGTTTGAAGAAGCCAATAATGATGCTGATAAATAAGCAGATAATGTTCAAGTAGAAAAGTTCACTTTTAAAGAGTTTGAAGATACCTTTTGAGCTCTAGAAGTTGTGAAGTAAGAGGTTGTGGATGCTGATTCTAATGTCAGGCAAATGCTCTAAGATATGGAGCATATGCATGAAGATTTAAAGAAAGAGAAGACAGTTAAAAGTACACTACAATAATAGCATATTCATCATATTATCAGTGTAGGCTTATTTTTAGGTATGATATTTGGTAATTTAAAAAATTTGGCTTTCTGTAACTGCGCTATTATTTTATAAAATCCTTCAATCAGAAGTACACGTTCCGTATCCTTGCCTGTTATGTTTATGTTAATAAATAGATTAGAAACCTTATTTTAAAAAATTTCATTATGTTTCCATTGATCTGGAACCAATTACTGTATTTTTTAAAATTTAATTTATTTAATATATTTAGTTTTCAGCATTGATTTTCAAAAGAGTTTGATTTATGAATTTTCTCCCCATTTCTACCCTCTGACCCACTCCAAGATGGCATATGTTCTGGTTGCCCCGTTCCCCAGTCAGCCCTCCCTTCTGTCACCCCACTCCCCTCCCATCCCCTTTTTCCTTCCTTTCTTGTAGGGCAAGATAAATTTCTACGCCCCATTGCCTGTGTATCTTATTTCCTAGTTGCATGCAAAAACTTTTTTTTTTTGGAACATCTGTTTTTAAAACTTTGAGTTCCAAATTGTCTCCCCTCTTCCCTTCCTACTCACCCTCTCTAAAAAGGCAAGCAATTCAACATAGGCCATATGTGTATCATTATGTAAAACCCTTCCACAATACTCATGTTGTAAAAGACTAACTATATTTTGCTCCTTCCTAACCTATCCCCCTTTATTGAATTTTCTCCCTTGACCCTGTCCCTTTGCAAAAGTGATTGTTTTTGATTACCGCCTCCCTCTATCATCCCCCCTTTTTTATCTTCTTCCTTCTTTCCTGTGGGGTAAGATACCCAATTGAGTATGTATGGTATTCCCTCCTCAGGTCAAATCCGATGAGAGCAAGATTTACTCATTCCCCCTCACCTGCCTCCTCTTCCCTTCCTACAGAACTGCTTTTTCTTGCCACTTTTATGCGAAATAATTTACCCCATTCTATCTCTCCCTTTCTCCCTCTCTGAATATATTCCTCTCATCCCTTAATTTGATTTTATGTTTTTAGATATCATCCCTTCATATTCAACTCACCCTGTGCCCTCTGTCTATGTGTATATATATATATATATATATATATATATATATATATATATATATACACACACATACATATATACATACATGCACACACATATATACCCACACACACATATAAATACATATTCCTTTCAGCTACCCTAATACTGAGGTCTCATGAATCATACACATCATCTTTCCATGTAGGAATGTAAACAAAACAGTTCAACTTTAGTAAGTCCCTTATGAATTCTCTTTATTGTTTACCTTTTCATGCTTCTCTTGGATTCTTGTGTTTGAAAGTCAAATTTTCTATTCAGCTCTGGTCTTTTCACTGAGAAAGCTTGAAAGTCCTCTATTTTATTGAAAGTCCATATTTTGCCTTGGAGCATGATACTCAGTTTTGCTGGGTAGGTGATTCTTGGTTTTAATCCTAGCTCCGTTGACCTCCACAATATCATATTCCAAGCCCTTCAATCTCTTACTGTGAAAGCTGCTAGATCTTGTGTTATTCTGATTGTGTTTCCACAATACTCTAATTGTTTCTTTCTGGTTGCTTGCAGTATTTTCTCCTTGATCTGGGAGCTCTGGAATTTGGCAACAATATTCCTAGGAGTTTTCTCTTTTTCAGGAGGCAATCAGTGGATTCTTTCAATTTCTGTTTTACCATATGGTTCTAGAATATCAGGGAAGTTTTCCTTGATAATTTCTTGAAAGATGATATCTAGGCTCTTTTTTTGATCATGGCTTTCAGGTAGTCCAATCATTTTTAAATTATCTCTCCTGGATCTATTTTCTAGGTCAGTGGTTTTTCCAATGAGATATTTGACATTGTCTTCCACTTTTTCATTCCTTTGGTTCTGTTTTATAATATCTTGATTTCTCATCAAGTCACTAGCTTGCACTTGCTCCAATCTAATTTTTAAGGTAGTATTTTCTTCAGTGGTCTTTTGGACCTCCTTTTCCATTTGGGTAATTCTGCCTTTCAAGGCATTCTTCTCCTCATTGGCTTTTTGGAGCTCTTTTGCCATTTGAGTTAGTCTTTTTTTAAGGTGTTATTTTCTTCAGTATTTTTTTGGGTCTCCTTTAGCAAGTCATTGACTTGTTTTTCATGGTTTTCTCGTATCCTTCTCATTTCTCTTCCCAATTTTTCCTCTACTTCTCTAACTTGCTTTTCCAAATCCTTTTTGAGCTCTTCCATGGCCTGAGACCAGTTCATGTTTTTCTTGGAGGCTTTTGATGTAGGCTCTTTGACTTTGTTGACTTCTTCTGTCTGTATGTTTTGGTCTTCTTTGTCACCAAAGAAAGATTCCAAAGTCTGAGACTGAATCTGAGTGCGTTTTCGCTGCCTGGCCGTGTTCCCAGCCAACTTACTTGATCCGTGAGTTTTTCCTCAGGGTGTGACTGCTTGCAAAAAGTACTTTGTTCCAAGCTTGAGGGGATGCGCTGTTGATTTCAGAGCTATTTCTATACAGCCAGCTCTGCCACAGCAGCACTCCTCCTTCCCCAAGAACCCCCAACCTGGACTGGACTCAGATCTTCTGCAGGTTCTGCACTCCTGCTGTGATCCCCCACTTAATTCCTCCCACCAGGTGGGCCTGGGGCAGTAAGCAACTGCAGATGTAGTTCCTTTAGCTGCCCCACCTCTGTTACCCCCAGCTGGGTGGCCCAAAAAGGAACTCTTTCCACTCTCTCCCCCACAGATTTTCGCACTAATCTTCTCTGTTGTCTTTGGTGTTTGTGAGTTGAGAAGTCTGGTAACTGCCACAGCTCAGTGATTCAGGGCGCTAAGGCCTGCTCCACCCAGCTCCTGGTCTGGTTGGTCCTGCCGCCCCGACTGGGTTCTGCTCCCCTCCACTCCCACCTCAGTGCAAGATAGACCTCACCCAGCAATCATCCAGGCTGTCCTGGGCTGGATCCCTGCTTCCCTCTACTATTTCATGGGTTCTGCAGTTCTTCTCTGTTGCCTTTGGTGTTTGTGGGCTGAGAAGTCTGGTAACTGCCACAGCTCATCAATTCAGGGCGCCAGGGCCTGCCCCGCCCGGCTCCTGGTCTGGTCGGTCCACATGGGGCGCACTGGGCTCAGCTCCCCTCCTGCTCCCAGCTCCGTGTGCGATAGACCTCACCCAGTGACCATCCAGGCTGTCCTGGGAAGGATCCCTGCTTCCCTCTGCTATTTTGTGGGTTCTGCAGTTCTAGAATTGGTTCAGAGCCATTTTTTATAGGTTTTTGGAGGGACTTGGCTCATGCAAGTCCCTGCTTTCCAGCCACCATCTTCTAATTAGTCTCCCAGAGCCATTTTAAATAGGTTTTTGGAGGGACCTGGCAGGGAGCTGAAGCAAGTCCCTGCTTTCCAGCTGCCATCTTGGCTCCGCCTCTGTCCTTCAATTACTGTATTTTACATAATAGTTATAACTGTGAACAGTGTGGAATAGGAAAAATTTGAATAATATAGCTATTTAATGGGATTCATTATTTGCTCTAATCAGGGCCTAATTATACTTTTTTTCTGTGGGGGGGAAGGGCTGGGTGGGGAGAATGTAGCATTGATCATATCCAATAATGTATTTCTTATTAGTCCATCACCTCTGTGTCATGTAGTTGGCAGCATTCTTCATCATAAATCCTCTGAAATAATGGCTGATCTTTGTGTTGATTAGAGTGCTCAATTCTTTTGGAATTGTTTATTTTTTTCACAATATTGTTTGTATAGTATAAATTGTTCTCCTAGTTCAGCAGGCCCTGCTTTGGTCACAGTAAGGCTCCTGTTTATGTAGCCTGTGCTAGGCTCAATCTTATCCCTAGTGTTTTTTATGCCTTTTTGTCTCCCAGTGGCAACTCAGGTTGTAAAAGTGACTCACTATGATTTTTTTCCATGGATTTCCCAGTCAAGATTTGGTCTAATGCAGTTTCTAGATCATTGTTCAGTGGTTGTGGGGAAGTTTGGCTGTTCTGCTTCCTTCTACTCTATTTTATTGGTTGGTCCTGCTATAAATTTTAGAAAGTGATGTGTTTCTCTCGGTCTTTACTTTCCCCTCTGGATCAGTATAGTTTGTATTTATGATTTTTTGAAATATAATGTTTAGGCTTTTTTCCTTCATTGTTTTTAGATTGTTCATTGATTCTTAAATTAGTTTTTATTTGCATGCTTTTCAGATTAGTTGTTGAATATATCCTTTGTTTTCTTCTATTCCTTCAGTCTTTTGATTTTGTTCTAATATTTATTGCTATCTCCTGGAGTCACATATTTCTATTTGGCCTAGTTGGTTTTCACTCTGTTACTTGAGTAAAGTTTATCACTTTCTCTTGTGAGGTATTCTTAAGAACTCATTTCTTTTTAAAAACAGTTTTTTATTTTATTTTACTAGAACACAAATACAAAATAGAGAAAAGAAACAAAAACATGTCATAAACTTAAATATGAAGTAAGAAAGAAAAAGTAGCATGTCACATGCATAGCAGAACAAAGGAAAGGATTCAAAATATGTAGCAATAAATTTTCATTTCAAGAAAGCCTGTATGATAAATAATATACCTTGTGTTGAGAATTGTCTATCTTTTCTTTGCTTCCTTATGTTTTCTTTTGTTCTCTGCTGTGCACTTTTTAACTTTGTTCTTTTTTGTTTTCTTTCATAACCTTCTTGTTTTTCTTGGATTATTTTTCTTTTTTTTTTTTTTAATTTTTTCCTCCATCTCTGCCGTTTGATTTTTAAAGCCTTTTTTAATATCTTCTATAAATGATGTGAAACAGTGTAAATAAGTTAATTTCTAAGGTGAAGTGTTAGGGGTCCCTTTTCACCAGTGTTATTCAGTGGAGCCAAATAGGGCAGTGTCTGTTTTTCATTTTGCATTTTTAGTGCTTAGCAGAGTGCTTTGAATATAGTTGGTATATAATAAATGCTTCTTGAATTAATTAAATACAGTTGATTACTATTATTATAGTGGTAATGGGTAATAAGTCTAGCTTGTGTGGTTATCATTAGAGTGCTGATATTTTCAAAGTTGAGCATGGATAATCATTGAGTAGATTTGTTTGATCAGCAAAGCTATATGTAATTCATTACTATTACTGAGTTTTCAATTGCTATTCAGTTGATATATTTATGAAAAATCAGGCCAGGATTTGACACAGCATAGAGCCACATTTGCCAATTTTCTTTATTTTGATAGCTTCTTAAGCAACATGTGACTCTTACTCCTGTTAAAGGTATTGATGAGGGATGTTATTGTTTTTTAACCTTTACAACAGCATACCTAGCTGGTCTACAGGCTTTCAGCATTTCAGGTATAAGCATCTCCCAACAGTCAACTGCTTCTTCCTTGATTTGCAGCCCACCTACCTATATTTTAATTCCCTAGTTGAAGTAGAGGATGACATCCAGACTATCTGGTCTTTTTTCTGGAAATTTTTCTTCCCTTTTATTATCCTTTACTGTCAACTTTATCAGGAAGTAGTAAAAGCAACCCTCTCTTGATACTGAGGCTTGACTTTAGTATTCTGCTAGGATGGCACTGAGTCCTCTTGTTCTTCCAGAGAGTGGGTTTTGATCATGGTTTTAAGCAAGAATGTTATGATTCGATGACTTGAGAGTTAGAGAAAGGCTATTTTGGGAGTCCCTAAAACTATAAAAGGAAGTCAGCTAGTCCACAGGAGGATGTGAACCTCTGAGTTGGCTTATTTAGTTGTGCTAATCAGTTAGTGATAAACTGTCCTCAGATACTAGTGAACATTAGAGAGAAGTAAGAAGAGGAGTTAATTAAAGAGAGTAAATATTTATAAAGAAAGTTGAACAACCATACACATAAAGAGGGCTTATTGCTTTGTGCATCTTGAAAGTAGGTTCATAGTGCCATAGTAGCAGAATTCTGTGCTGTTCAACATTTTTACCAGTGATTTGAAACCTTTTAGTGATTATACTATTATACTTTCTTTCCAAATGTTCATGTCATCACTTTATTATTTGCTATAATTTTCCCAAGAGGAAAGGTCAAAACAATGCACATTTTTCTTTTTCTTTGTTTTAAAATGTTTTTCATGAAGTAGAAAATCATCAATAAACATGAGCATTTCTGTACACTAAAAAGGCTATAAAAAGGATGATTAAATATGTAGCCATGAATCTAAATGTTGCATTTTAAAAATGTTATTTATAAAATTTAGCATGGTATTACCAATATTGCCCTACTTGTTGGGGCCCTCTTCTGACCCTCCTTGTGCCCTCTCCTGTTTTTATGTTTCATTAGCACCCTTCCTTGCTTCCTTCCTTCCTTCCTTCCTTCCTTCCTTCCTTCCTTCCTTCCTTCTGTCCTTCCTTCCTTTATTATTTATTTATTTAATATTTTTAGTTTTCAGCATTGATTTCCACAAGATTTTGAATTACAAATTTCTCCCCATTTCTACCCTTCCCCCTACTCCAAGATGGCATATATTCTGATTGCCCCGCTCCCCAGTCAGCTTTCCCTTCTGTCACCCCACTCCTCTCCCCCATCCCCTTTTCCCTTACTTTCTTGTAGGGCAAAATAGATTTCTATTCCCCATTGGCTGTATATCTTATTTCCCAGTTGCATGCAGAAACAACTTTTTTTTTTAACATCTGCTTTTAAAACTTGGAGTTCCAAATTCTCTCCCCTCTTCCCTTCCCACTCACCCTCTCTAAGAAGGCAAGCAATTCAACATAGGTCACATGTGTATCATTATGTAAAACCCTTCCACAATACTCATGTTGTGAAAGACTAACTATGTTTTGCTCCGTCCTATCCGGTCCCCCTTTATTGAATTTTCTCCCTTGACCCTGTCCCTTTTCTAAAGTGTTTGCTTTTGATTACCTCCTCCCCTATCTGCCCTCCTTTTTATTGTCCCTCACCACCTTTTTTTAATCCCCTTCCCTCTTCTTTCTTGTGGGATAAGATACCCAATTAAGTGTGTATGTTATTCCCTTCTCAAGTCAAATCCGATGACAGAAAGATTCACTCAGTCCTCCTCACCTGCCCCCTCTTAACTTCCAACAGAACTGCTTTTCTTGTCACTTTTATGTGAGATAATTTACCCCATTCTATCTCTGCCTTTCTTCCTCTCTGAATATATTCCTCTCTCATCCCTTAATTTGATTTTATTTTTTTAGATATCATCCCTTCATGTTCAACTCACCCTGTGCCCTCTGTGTGTGTGTGTGTGTGTGTGTGTGTGTGTGTGTGTGTGTGTGTGTATTCCCTTCAGCTACCCTAATACTGAGGTCTCGTGAATTACACACATCATCTTTCCATGTAGGAATGTAAACAAAACAGTTCAACTTTAGTAAGTCCCTTATAATTTCTCTTTCTTGTTTACTTTTTCTTGCTTCTCTTGGTTCTTGTGTTTGAAAGTCAGATTTTCTGTTCAGCTCTGGTCTTTTCACTGAGAAAACTTGAAAGTCCTCTATTTTATTGAAAATCCATATTTTGCCTTGGAGCGTGATACTCAGTTTTGCTGGGTAGGTGATTCTTGGTTTTAATCTTAGCTCCTCTGACCTCTGGAATACCATATTCCAAGCCCTTTGATCCCTTAATGTAGAAGCTGCTAGATCTTGTGTTATTCTCATTGTGTTTCCACAACACTCCAGTTGTTTCTTTCTGGCTGCTTGCAGTATTTTCTCCTTGATCTGGGAGCTCTGGAATTTGGCGACAATATTCCTAGGAGTTTTATTTTTGGAATTTTTTTCAATTTCTATTTTACCCTCTGGTTCTAGAATATCAGGGCAGTTTTCCTTGATAATTTCTTGGAAGATGCTATCTAGGCTCTTTTTTTGATCATGGCTTTCAGATAGTCCAATCATTTTTAAATTATCTCTCCTGGATCTATTTTCCAGGTCAGTGGTTTTTCCAATGTGATATTTGACATTGTCTTCCACTTTTTCATTTCTTTGGTTCTGTTTTATAATATCTTGATTTCCCAAAGTCACTAGCTTCCACTTGCTCCAATCTAATTTTTAAGGTGATATTTTTTCAGTGGTCTTTTGGACCTCCTTTTGCACTTTGGCTAATTCTTTCTTTGAAGGTATTCTTCTCATTGGCTTTTTGGAGCTCTTTTGCCATTTGAGTTAGTCTTTTTTTAAGGTGTTATTTTCTTCAGTGTTTTTTTGGGTCTCCTTTAGCAAGTCATTGACTTGTTTTTCATGGTTTTCTCGCATCACTCTCATTTGTCTTCCCAATTTTTCCTCTACTTCTCTAACTTGCTTTTCCAAATCCTTTTTGAGCTCTTCCATGGCCTGAGACCAGTTCATGTTTTTCTTGGAGGTTTTTGATGTAGGCTTTTTGACTTTGTTGACTCTGGTCAACCAGTAGGCTGGTGCTCTACTCACTGTGCCACCTAGGTGCCCCAAAAATAATACTTTAAATATATTTTTAGATACTAATTTTAATTTAAAACTAAACGACCCCATAGCACTTCAAAAGATCATAGTTTTAGAGCTGATGGATCTTTCATGGTCATATAGTTCAACCCTTTTATTTGACAAATGAAGAAACTGACACCCATAGATGGGAAGTGACTTGTACATGGTCACACAGATAGTCTAACAGAGCTGGGTTCAAAACTGGATCCCTTAACTTTGAAAGGACTCTTTCCATTGTATCACGGAAGCAGATGTTATTATGTACCTAAAGCATGAGAGTTTGGAATTGTCTAGGAAGTTGAGCATCACTTATTTTCTTTGCTGTATTTTTCTGAGGGCATAAGCTCATATGTTACTGGTTGCAATAAAAAAGCTTAACATGTCTAGAAGTGGATAAAATTGATGTTGGTAAATATGAGAAGATATCTAAGTTTTTTGGTACACTTAAGAAAAGTGAACTGATATTAAAGACTTGTGAATTTTTTGAGAACTTCTTTACACACCTTGCAGAGGCTATATTTTATATAACAAAAATTTGTTTAGAATATTGTGCCAAAAATAATTGAATATCTTCCATTTAAGATGAAGAAGATGAATTTACGTATAAGAAGATATCCCTCAAACCAAAGGAAAATGGAATATCTTCACGTAGTCATATTGGAGCATCAAATGGGAAGAAAGAAATTGGAAAAAAAACTCAGATTAAGAATAAGCCTTTGTCACCAGTAAAACTTACACCTACATCAGTGCTTGATTACTTTGGAACTGGAAGTGTTCAAAGATCAGAAAGGAAGCTAGTTGCAAGCAAAAGAAGAGAGGTGAGTGTGTGCTGTTGCCTAAGTCAGAATTTTCAAGATATTTGCCTAATGGTTATTATTAACAAGAAAAATCAGAATATTGTTAAGTGGGCAAATTAAGTTTTTGGTATGTGGTGATTGTTTCTTTGACTATAGATTAAAAAAAGATTGAGAAAAATAAGCATGATGTAAATTCTTTTCTTACAATTTTTTTTTTTTGTATTTTAACTTTTTATTCCAATGAGTGAGCCAGGGACTTGAGGCTGCAGGCTGTTGCCATGGGCCCCAGGATCTTCCTCCGGCTGAGATGCGTGCCGGGTTGTTAGGTCTACCCCTCCAGTGACCTGGTTTGAAGGCAGACTGTCATTGGTGCTGGGTGGAGAGACTCCCAAGGATGGGGGAGAAAGGTGCAGGAAAGGAAGGGGAACTAGAGGTAGCAAGGCAGGTCCTTGTCAGTCACCAGGGGCTCTTCCATGGGACCGTGCCGCTTCACCACACAGCCGTCTTTGTCAATGAGGAACTTGGTGAAGTTCTGCTTTATTGCGTTGCCTAAAATGCCCCTTCCTCTGGGTTCGATTGTTATCCATTTCCACCAGGGATGGGCATCGTCACCATTGACACATATTTTGCTGTATGTATAAACTTGACATTGTAGCCGGCAGCGAATTCTCGGATTTCTGCATTACTCCGACTCCAGCCTCCCAAACTGGTTGCAGGGGCAAGCTAAAATCTATAAACCATGCTCAGCCTATCTGGTGTGCAGGTGTCAACAAGCTGAGTGTAGTTTATGTCCGTCTTACCTCATTGTGAGGCCACGTTCGTGATGATGCAGACGTAGCCCCTGTACTTATCCAGGGACACTATGTGACCATCAGGGTCCTTAGCAGAAAAATCGTGCATTGACCTGGCACATCTCCAGTCATTGCGGGAAGCACACATACTGCTGGAAAGGCCCTGGGCCATCAGGGCTGTGCAGAGCAGAGCTGGCTTCACCAGGTGGTAGAGGCAGCTGAAGATGTAAATTCTTAGGTACAAATAAAGGCTCATTTAAATTATGAGGAAAAGCAATTAAAGATAAAATTTGCCAGCGATATCTTTTCCAACTGACCTCTTTAGAAATAGAGACAATTCGTGGTTTTCCATCTTCAGAATAATCTATGGCAAATTTTCAATTTCTGCCTGGTTTGCTTTTCAGTGCTGCTGGGCTGCTTCTATTTACCATCAGTTGATGTGTACTCAGATAATGCAAACTTACTATTAGCCTAAGCCAGACAAAATTGAAAACTAAGTTTGTTGCCCAAGGATCATAGATATAAACGTATATACCTTTTAATGATTAAATCATGCAAGCATGCAGAGTACCATTCGTGTTTGCAGTTCTTTTTCCACTTGGGTCTGTGGCCATCTGAATTTTCCTGTTTCTGAAACATATCAGTATATAATCACTGTAATGACACTATGTTGCCCATAGTGATATGTTCTCTAAAAGATTAGACTGATTATTTTGTTACAATCTACAGATTGGAGACAGATTGGAGTGACTTATCTATAGGATATCTTTCTGTTAGCTATCTTAGTGTAGCTCACGTTTACATAGTGCTTTAAGGTTAAAAAGTGCTATGTTACAAACCATCCCATGAAGTGTGATTTGTCTGAGAACCCAAAGCCTAGTCGTGGCGGAGGCGTGACTTGTGTCCAGATCGTTTAGCTTATAAGAATGAAAAATCAGTAGGGACATGCAATAACCATGAACTAATGATCATGATTTTCAGTTGTAGTGTTTTCCATAATATCTCATCAATCATTGCCTTATTATTTCAGCTATCATAGTATAGAATGATTATTTTATGGAATGTGGTTGATGATATAGCCTAAAGACTGGATTATTATTAATGCTCGATTCTATTTAAAATACAGCCTTCACAAAACACCCATGATTCCAGACTAGCTGATGAAGCTGTTGCTGAGCAACTACAAATCGAAGAGAATTCAGAGGTATTGCCATTTTATGAAATCATTACTGTGTCTTTTTTTGGAGGGGGGGAAGCATTTATTATTAGGTTTTTTATTTTTAGTTCACAACACTCAGTTCCACATGTTTTTGAGTTCCAAATTTTCTTTCCTCCCTCCTCTCCTACCCTCCCCCACAAGATGGCATGTAGTCTGATATAAGTTCTACACATACCTTCTCATTAAACTTATTTACACAGTAGTTAAGTTGTAAGAAGGATTATGATCATGAGAAAGGAGAAACAAAACCAAAAAAAAGAGATAAAAAAAGAGAGCAAATAGTTTGCCTCAATCTGCATTCAGACTCCATAGTTCTTTCTCTGGATGTACATAGCTCTTTCCATCATGAGTCCTTTGGAACTGTCTTTGAACCTTGTGTTGCTGAGAAGAGCCACGTGGATTAAAGTTACTCATCTCAGAAGCAACATGTCTGTGGTTGCGTACAATGTTCTCCTGGTTCTGCTCCTCTCACTCAGCATTATATCATGTAGATCTTTCCAGGTTATTATGAAGTCCGTATCTTCCCCATTTCGTATAGCACAGTAGTATTTCATTACACTCATATTCCACAACTTGTTCAGCCATTCCCCAATTGGTGGGCATTCCCTTGATTTCCCATTCTTTGCTACCACAAAAAGAGCTGCTATAAATATTTTTGTATGTACACATCCCTTTCCTACTTGTGATCTCTTTGGGATATAGCCCTAGGAATGGTATTGCTGGGTCAAAGGGTATGCTCCAAAATGGCTGGATCTGTTCACAACTCCACCAACAATGTAACTGTTCCAATTTTCCCACATACTTTTCAGCATTTATCATTTTCCTGTTTTGTCATGTTAGTCAATCTGAGAGGAGAGATGGTACCTAAGGGTTGTTTTGATTTGCATTTCTCTAATCAATAGTGATTTAGAGCATTTTTTCATATTGCTATAGATATCTTTAATTTCTTCCTCTGAAAATTGCCTGTTTATATCCTTTAACCATTTCTCAATTGGGGAATGACTTAATCATTAATGTGTCTTGATGCAGATGTATGAACTAGATATTTAGATAGATAGTTAAGGTGAAGTCTGAACTGATTTAATAACAGTACTGTACTTTTGTGATTAATGAATTGATATCTACTTGCCAGGGGTGGCTCTCATGGTGGGTAGCCTTTGTCTTATGGCCTGGTTTCTTTAAAATTTTTTACCAGTGAATTGGAGTAAGATGCAGTAGAAGAGACTGGCTGGATGTGTCTGTCAAAAAGACTTGTACATTTTAGTGGACTGAAGGTTTAAAAGAAGTCAGCAGATGATAGAGCAGTTAAAAAAAGCCAGTGTGATCTTAGGCTGTTAAATGTTTATTCATTTAACAAATATTTACTAAATGGTTACTATGTGCAAGGCTCTGGGCTGTATGTTAGTGTTACAAAAATAGGAAGAGTAACAACATGTACATAGATGTTAGGAATAGATGGATACAAAAATGGTTAAATGACTGCACTCAGAGTGCTGATTAATCATTCATTTTCAGGTTCTAGTAGCCTAGTAGGGATTCTTTTCAGATATAGCTTGGAATACTTGCTTTTGAGGTCCAACTTTCTAGAGTCTGTGTTGTCTGAAGTCTGCTGTCCAGATAAAAGTGGCAACAATCTTGTTCAACCATGGCAGGTCAATTAGACTCTAACTAGTATTATGTTTACTTCTTAGCACAGTGTTTTAGGAAGGACTTTGAAAAGTTGAAGCAATTCCAGAAATGGGTAACTGTGGTGGTGGAGAACTTTCAGTCAAAGGAACCAGGAATGTTTTAGCTTAGTGAAGACCATTTAGGGACAAACTTGACAGCTATCTCCAAGAATATACAAGGTTTTCATGGTTAATAGAGATTAACTTTTTTTTAAAGCTCCTTATGGGGAAGCTTGGAGCATTAAGTTAAGGCAGATTTTCTTTTAGTATAAAAAAGCCAAATGAATGGCTTCCAATAGAAATTGGTTCATATACTCCATGCATAGAGAGTATAACATATATACACACACACACACACACACATATATCTATATATACAGTAAATTTGCAAACGATAATGAGAAATTTGGAGCCAGTGGGTAGGAAGAGAGACAGTATTCAGAAGGAGGGAGTGGTCGTCATTGTGAAATGCTACAGAGAAGTTAAGAAGGATGAGGACCGAGAACAGGCCAATAAATTTCACAGCAAAGAAATCAGATGAGTCCAAGTTTTTTTTTTTTTTTTTTTTTTTTTTTTTTTTTTTTTTTTTTTTTTTTTTTTGTTTTTTGGCAGGGCAGTTGGGGTTAAGTGACTTGCCCAAGGTCACACAGCTAGTACATGTGTCAAGTGTCTGAGGCCGGATTTGAACTCAGGTCCTCCTGACTCCAGGGCCGGTGCTCTACTGACTGCGCCACCTAGCTGCCCCTAGATGAGTCCAAGTTTTACAGAATAAATCCTTTTATTAAGGGGATTTGTTCTGTGAAGTTTGGATTTAGTCAAAGGGCCACACTTGAGGACCTAGAAGGCCAACATGTAGCCTTGAGGCTGCAGGTTCCCTACCCCTGGAGGTAGGGGATAGTTGAAAGAACAAGCTCACAGAGGAGACAGGAAGAAGACATCAAGGGCATAAATATAAAGTGTTGATATTGCTAGGGAGAAGGGCCATTTTATCCTTTGAGACTGGGATTAAAGAATGAGAATTAGGGAATAATGTTAAGGTGATTTGAAGTATGGAATTGGGCAGGGGAGGAAATTTTTTTTTTCATCTGTGAGAGGGAGTGAGAAAGATGGTGATATAGATAAGGTTTGGAATAGCTGATATGGGGAATTCAGTAGAGAGTAGATCAGAAAAGATTGAGATTGGTATGCAGCAGTGAGATTGAATAGCATTAATTTTTAAGGGACACAAACAGCCTCTGATTACATATGTGTAGGTTTAGTCTTAGAGTAAATCATTTACTAGCTGGTATAAAAAGATTTTTGCATATTGTTGATGATACTTACCTTAAGGATGAAACAAATTTTGTTTTAGTCAAAAATAGTTGCTAATTACATGATAACTAGGATGTTTATTTTGTAGAATGTGTATTAGATTGGCACGTATGAAAATTGATGAACAACCTAACGTGTGCTTTTGAATGTCAATAAGCATTTGTTAACCTTACTATGGACCAGGCATTGTAAATGAATGAATGAGTGAAATAAAACGTATTTATTAATTTTTTATAGGGTCCCAAGCACTAGGGTTACAAAAACAAAAGTAAAGTTAGTCTCTGCCCTCAAGGCTCTTGTGTTCTGATAGGGTGGAAACATTATATAGGTACTCAGAAATTAGAAATTGTGAACAGATTTTTAGAAAATTTTTGATGGTTGAAAAAATTCTGATGTATTTGCATTTATATCTACTTACTGTGTAAAGACAATTTTTTATTATCTTTGTCATTGATTTATTTCCTTCATACTATTGTGCATTTTTATCAGGTTGACATTTCTTTGTAAAAGTAAAAGCAAAACTTTAAATGTTTAATTTAGAATAATTAAGGAAATCTATAATCAGATAATTTTTTAAGGAATATTTCCCATTTTTAATATGCTCAATTTATATATCATGTTATGGCAAATTAGGAATATGCATTCTGACCCAGTTAATAAAACAGACCTAAGAATTGATGTCTACCTTTGGGAGAAACATTTGTATTTACATTTTTTGGTGGGGGCAAATGTCTTCTAATTTTCTTGAGGAATGTTTTGACGTATATCGATGTAGTATTTTGACTTTCATAAAAAACATAAAATTAGTATTTTTATTGGTTCTTTTGGTAGCTTGAGAGGCAGCTGCATGAGGATGAAGAATTTGCCAGAACGTTAGCAATGTTGGACGAAGAACCCAAGAACAAAAAGGTGACTTAGCTTATGGGTTTATTTTTTATATTTCAAATAGAAAATAATTGCAAGATTAAATGAAATGAATATAAGTTGTAGCTTCAAAATGTTTTATTTTGTAGACATGAAAAAGTCTCATTCTATCACCTCATTGTGGCATGAAGGTGACCCTATATTCTTGAAGGCTGTGCCAGTGGAGTGTGACCTTTGGCCAGTTTTGCCTTTCTGGAACAGTTTTGAGTAGGGTTTTGGCAGCAGATAATGGCAGGTTTTTGAGAGCCAGCCTCTCTAGATGGGGAGAGGCTCATCATCAGTAGGCTGGATTCTTGGTAATGAATTAGTTGGTTATGGTTACCTGTGAAATAGAGGAAAATGAAAAATGGCCTTTAGACCTTCGGGGTCTCCTTCTGTGGAGACCACGGCCCAGTGGTCAGAAAAGGGACAAAAAGCACTAAAAATCACATAGCTTTTACGCAGTCTATAAACACTGACTTAGCTGTTGGAAAACAGTTTAGAATCAAGAAAAGCGCCTAAGTATTAAGAATACTTTCTTCATTGAGAGAGTTGGGAATCATTGAGCATGGCACTAGCTAAATAAGGATACATAAAGATTGGATATGTGATTTCATTGTTATAGGGAACTCCTAGATGAGCACACTCCTGTTACCGGTGCAGGTCAACCAAAACCTTCTCTGCACTTGTGAAGCATTTTTTCCTGTACAACATGTTGTACCTGCTATCTCTTAATTCAGGATTTTGCTGAGGAGACTTGTGTTTCAGGACCCAGCACCTCTCTCTGAAAAGAAATATGTGCAGAACATTGCCTTTATTAGGAAATTTAAACCAAAACCAAACCACTCCGAACCAAACCAAAAATAATAATTAACACTAACAGTATAAGCATTGCTCATTTGAAGCAGCCCTGTCAAATAGTATTTTTTAAGAAGTGTAATTGACTGTATTAATAGGTAATGACTGGGATGAATTTCTGAATTGGTAGACTGTAAACAGACACTTCTGGCTTGTTAGCACAAAGTTCAAAATCAATACCAGATTAGAAAAAAGAATAAAAATGGGAAAGGCTCAGTTAAAGTAATTCCAACTTAAACTATTTGAACAATCTGTTGATGCTAAGAAAGTTCTTGCTTTATGTAAATTCACATTATGCAGATTTGGCTTTACATAAAGAATTCTGAAAGAAATCTCCATTTAAAAAACCCCCCACCCATGTTAACTTTACTGTTCAGTACTTTCTTTCCACTCTTGCACCTCATTTTGGTGCTCTATGGCTCCCCCCTGCCCCAAAAAAAGCCCTCCAAGTGAAAGCAGAACTGTCAGTGCTTCTGCTACATTGGGGGTTTGGCTAGAGACCTCCAGTTCAAAGAGAGGAGACCTTACCTCTCTGCCTCTGCCACATTGGGGGTTTGGCTAAAGACCTCCAGTTCAAAGAGAGGAGACCTTACCTCTCTGCCACATGTCTAGCCCCCTTTATGTCTGTCTTCTGTCCTGTCAGTGTTTGGGTACCATGTGTCCTTCGTGGGCTTGCGCATGTCTCCTGTCTTCTGCGTTCTGTGGCCATGTCCAACCCCCTCCCTCCCCGCCATCTCCCCTTCTGGCGTGTTCTTCCTCTTAGGTCTGGTCAGATTCCATGTGACTGACTCTGGCCCCTGCGTGTTCCCTCTCCTGCCCTTACTTCCATTTCCCTGGCCCCCTTGTGTCCTTGAATCTTGTGCAAATTTTTATTTCATAAAAATTGTTCACTCTTTAGAATGAGAATTGTCTATACTGACAAACTACCACCATTTGCAAAAAGAAGAAAGTTTAACCATTGTAAATATGTTGCCACAATGAGCCTGTAAATCTAAAGAACCTATAAATTGCAATGGCCAGCAGACACTTGATCTTATTTCTCCCCTGAGAGATGTCAGCGAAAGGCAGTACCAGTTTAGAATATAAATTGATTTGTAAAGTTTTAGGGAAAAGGATGGTAGATTGAGTAGTATTGCCTCAAAAAACAGTAAGAAGCTATGGAGGAAAAAACAAATTTGTAGAAAGATTATTAAGAAACCCAAACAAATCAGATTATTCCAATGATCTTGAAAAATGAAATATTCAAAAGATTTGCAAATATTATTATAACAAACTTATCCATTAATGACAATGGCACTACAACATTTGGAGTCTTAACTTTACAATCCCCACTGTGTATGTTGAACATGGAAGTAGAAACTACACCAAGGCCAAATGAGATGGAAAGAGTAGCTGGATTAGACCAGGTAGCCACAGAGAAAGTCTGTGTTGGACCACACATAATTTTGAAGCTCAGTCTTAAGATAACTAAAAGGGACAATATGAAATGCTTGGGGAGAAATGATAAATCTGATTATTACCCATAAAGAGTGACTAAGAAAATGTCATCTGATCTGTACTTTCTCACCTTTACAAAATCTTTTTGAGAATAATTTAAATACTTACTGAAGGCATCCTTTATAAAGGTTTGAGAATAAAACAGGCTTTTACTAACAGGATGTCTATAGCAGGCCATATCTTTATAGTCACAGAATAGACTGAAAGGCATAAAGAATGAAAGATCCCACTGTGTTTATTTTGTGTTCACTTTAAAAATGTATTTCTTAGTTAAGCAAATACTAGCTTTAAAGGCTCACCTCCAACAAGGTGTTTTTAATGCATATGTCAATTTCGAAAGAAATTTCTTGGAATATGTAAGAGAAGTAACCTTGCCTACTCACTATCTGATTATCAGTATGAAGTGAGACATGAAATGGAGTTGTCTGCTCATAAAAGGCTTGTGCCCCTATCCTTGAGAACAGGATGCTCAACATAGAATCCAAATCAAAGAGAGTCAATAGATCGTGAGGTCATTTAGGTATTTCTATTTATGGATAACATTTTGCTGCCTTATTGAGCCCTAGAAAATCACAGTATCTCAAGTGAAATTCTCAACCACTAAGAATTTTCATCTATCTTCACACAGAAAACAATTGGATGAGGAATGCCTATTACACAGACTCTGATGTGCAGTTGAATGGCAACCCATAAAGTAGTTTTTTCATTACAGATATCTTAGTCTCTAGAAATGCTCAGTGAACTGGGCTCTTAAGTAAACAGGAAGTGAGTGAGTTGGATTGCCTTGGGAAATTGAACATTGTTTCTGAAGATCCTAAGTTTCTCTTTGAAATAAATGTCCATCTTTTTAACATTAATATCCTTCCAGTGATATGGTCTGGCTGTGAGTCATGAAGTTGTGAATCACCCAAAAGGGTGATAGTGATAGGTATATAGTGGGAGTAAGTTAGCTGCAATAAAAGTTGCATAGGAGGAGCCTCGTAAAGGATGTCATCAAAGAAATATTTAACTGATGAAGGATGTAGCCTGGCCATATAGAAGAAGCAGTGGTTATCTATTATCTAAATGTGCATTCATTATCTGTTCAGTATCAGGAGATTTAGAGGAAGGTCCTCAACTCTTGGTTGGATTCCTTTTTGGAAAATTTATGGGAGAGTATAGGGAAGCATTGTGCAGGATGGGAAGATGTGGATCTATACAAATTGTAGGGTGTGGTAACTGTGTTGATATGACGTTTATTGACATACCAGCTTTATATTGTAAAAACTGAATAGTACATAGACATCTTAATTATGTATGTTGTCATATATGTCTTAGGACTAAGTAGTGCCTTTGAAAAATCTCTGTATATATTAACTCCCTTTCCAATAAGAAATAAGAATCTTTTTCCTTCTTGGGGATAACTTGCCCTATATAGTTTTGATCCTGCCTAGTATTTCCTTAATGGTAGGTCTCATAGCTCCTATGGGAAGAAGCAGTTATTTTTATCTTTACTATTATTATTATTATTATTATTATTAAATCTTTCATGGAAGTATATTGAGAATGTTTTTTGTTTTTAGAAAGTTGATGCAACTAAAGTATAATCAAAGCTCTTCTACATAAAATTTTTGAGAAATCTAGTATTAGAGAAATTATATAGTATTTGAGAAGATAAAATGTTTGGGAAATTTCATCAGCACCTACCAAGAGAGATTTCTCAGGGATAGTCTCTGGGAACTTTTTTCTAAAAACTCTTAAATTTTGGCATGCTAATAACTCAATATCATGAATATTCTTTAATATCTTTTCTGATATACTATCAGGCAGAACAAATTTAAGTTTAGAATACATCCTAATCATATAATTACATCTAATTCTTTATTATCCTAAGTTCTCAAGCCTTAGGATTTTATGTGAGATTCATAAAGTAACTAATATTTTATCCTAAAGATCAACCCATTGTGCTATATAAAGCCCAGTTTTATTTCTGATAAATCAGGAATTTTATTACAATAATTTTACATATTTGATCATTTTAGTTGAGCATCTTCTTTTTAAAATGACTGCCTTTAGAAATGTAGTTTTTTGTTTTTGAAAGGGTAGTGTATTTTTTGAAGAAGTGGTTCTGTTAAAATCTTGACTTGGAGCTCAAGGGTGGTGTCTTAGGTTATTTTTTTGGATTGCATCATAAAATGCCTTGAGATTTTTGATGGAGGAGGTGGGAGGAAAACCTAGGCCTGTTGGTTTACATGATAGGATAATTTTTTGCAAAAGTACTTGTAGATGTATTTGTTAATGTCTTTATTCATCTGTAAAATGAGGATAATAAAATATGTTCCACATGCACAATAGATGAACAGTTAAAAAGCAGATTTATCATAGTATCTTCCTAGGATGGATGATAACTCTTTAAAATACTTTTGATGGTATCTTCATTTAGCATAATCACTTTATAGAGTTAGTGGTAATATATTTTTTAAAGTGCTGAAAATATTAGCTTCTTAGATTGCATGTACATTTTACTCTTTGTACATTTGCTTAGGCCCGAAGGAATTCAGAAGAGAGAGAGTCATTTTCATCTGACCGAATTAATTCAAGCAAATCAGAAACGCATAAAGGTAATAACATTAGGAGAAAAAGGAAACTGAAAAATTTGTCTTAAGGAAGAACAAAATAGGGTAGTTGCTGTTCAAAAAAAACTCATTAAGAAACTATCTTGTGTTTATTATATTGAATCATTTTTTAGACTTATTAGGGTGTTTACTTTGGCGATTGACATAGGAGACGACCACTTGGAAGCTTCTAGCCACGTCCATCTGTTCTTAGGGTGTTAGTAATAAGAAAATTCCTGAATACGATAAAGATTTTTAATATATGATGAGTTTAACATATAATTTAATGTATCATTTTAACCCAGAATACTTGGGTTGAAATCCTGTCAGTGCCATTTTAAACATGTGTGATTTGGCTAAATCACTTTCCATTTTTTGACTGAAGTTTCTTCATCTGTAAAATTAGGAGGTTAGACTTGATAAAATTCCAAGATCCCTTGTAGATCCTATGATCTTATGATCCTTTTAAGATTACCTAAAATTATTTCATGTTGTATGTAATCTAAAGCATTCCCGTGAATTTTCTTTAGGTTGATTCATGGGAACAGGAATCAAATGTTAGACCATATATTTTAGATAATTCCAATTCTATAATTCTCTTTCTCCCTATCTATCCCATATTATAGAGTCGTAGGTAAGAGTTTGGAAGGACCCTTAGGGGTGATTGAGTCCAAACCCCATCACCTGAGGCTCTGAGAAGTGAGCTGACTCACCACAAACCACATCTGTATTAGTGGCCTCTCCAGAATTACAAAAGTTGTTGGGCACTGAACCCAACATTCTGTCTTCTACACCTTATGTATCCTAAGAATTTTGATTTGTAATATATTTTACCATCAGTTATTTTGATGTGACAAAATGATTGTGTTGGTAAGATAGCCTAAAAACGCATATATTACTTTAAGGTCTCGTTTTTTTCACTTTTTCCCCTAATCAGCCTTGCTAGGTGACAGTGATGCATGGAATATTTATTCAGTCTTGGAACCTGGATCTCTAGATAAAAATTTCCTTGAGCTTTTCCCTGTGCTGGTTTCATGAAAACTATATATATAATAAAAAGTATCCTTGGTATAGTTGAGAGCTATCGCGTTTGAGATTGGTGACACTCCTAAGTGGCCCAAACCAGATTAGAGTGTCATTGGGGAATGTTTAATAAAATAAAACTAGAGCACAGCTTAGTATGAACTTGTAGTCTTCTAAGGCAGGAATGTGTTTGTTTTTTTGAGTTTGCTTCTGCTAGTGCAGTGGATGGGAAGTCGGTCTCAGAGTCGGGAAGAACTGAATTCAGGTCTCACTAGTCACTGCGTTGCTTGGGGCAAGTCATTTAACCTCTTCATGCCTCAGGCAGTTCCCTAAGCCTGTAAGTTGTAGAATAGGTGCTAATATTCATTGAGAGAGGGAGCTTCCTTATCCAGGAATGCTTGTGCTATCGAAATCTAAGGTCTGGTCCTCAATATCACCACCCCCAGTTTTAAAAATAATGCCATTGGAGAACCTTCTCTTTTGTTAACAAATGGTAAACAAGAATGAAAAGTGATGCGCTATTAGATAGCTTTGTATAGCTTTTGAGGAAATATATTTTGGTGTGGTTGAATATTTGTTGTTAAGTATCTGTTATACCAAAACAAAATGTTATCAATTTAAAGTAAGAAAAGAAAAGAAATACTGTTGCTTTAGTTAAGTTAGGAAAAACATGATTCTAATATTAGATATATATTTTTTTTCGTTTATTTATTATTAAGTGTGTTATTTAAATTGTGTATAGAAATACCTGTGCATCTGAAGAGCTTAGCTTGTAAATTTTGTGAAGTCATGGTACAGTGAAATTCATTAGGGTTAGCTAATTAAATACAGCAAAAGTTATTAATCTTTATTCAAGTAGATGTTTGGGATTTGATTTCAGAAGCAGTGGTTGCTGCTGAAAGCAGTAGCTTAACAATAAGAGTTTGAACATGAAACTATTGAATGTTGGCCACCATTGTCTAGAATAGTTCCTTCAAGTCTGTAATTTTTTTTTGCTCTTTTTTTTTTCCAGTAAAAACATCAAATTTTTCACATGAAAGCAAGAATTACAATTTGAACAAGCAAACTAAAAGTGAAGATTCAAGAGGTTCTCAATCATATTCAAAGTCATCCCCTCATAAAGTACCCGAGAAAATCGAGGAAGAACCCTCTGCTTTGAAAGTCAGCTCTAAGCTGGCACTCTTGAAAAAAAGGGAGGAGAGTAGTTACCAAAAAAGGGAATCTGCAGAATCAGCAAAAAGAGAAAATAAAGTTGTAGTAAAAGAAGAGAGAAAATCTCCTAAGAAAAATAAAAATAAAATTTCTCCATCCAAAACAGAGGTAGGAAGTTTGGAAAATTTGGCATGATGATTGTTATGGGGTTTTGGTTACCTTCTGTTTTATTCCAAGACTAGTTTTTCTTTATGAACTTTCTGTCTATATGCCCAAATAACAGGCAAATTTAAGATTAGTAAATCATTCTTAAAATATTTCCCAAATTCAGTTACAGCAATACTACTTTTTATGTACAATATCCAGATACCGAAAATTTCCTAAGAAAAATCTATTAGAGTTAGTATAGTATAATGACATAAACACAGGACCAGGATTTTTTTTGTTTTCATTCTCATTCACTGCTTTTTTATTTTTATTTTTATTTTTTTTATTTTTAGTTTACCACGCACGGTTCTACATAGTTTTGAGTTCCAGTTTTTCTCCCCTCCCTCCCCCCTCCCTCCCCAAGACGGCATGAAGTCTCATATAACTGTCATGTATAACTTTGCATTGAAGGACCAGGATTTTAGAGTCATGTGTACCATTCTGATTTTGGACAATTCTATAGGGGTGCGCCCGCCTGCCCCCCCCCCCCCCCCCCCCAGTTTCCTTATAGGTCATTAAAGGGATTTGTTATTTGATCTTTAGAGTCTTTTTGGGCTTAAGGAATTCTAAGAATATGTGAGTAATACAGCTATTCTGTAAATTTCCTATTTTTCTGTTTGGGAATCAAATAGTGTCTTTGAATCTGCATTGTCAAACCACCTTATTTTTAGAAAGAAAAAGGAATTGTTCATTCCTTCATGCCTCTTAATCATTTGAAATTAAAAGCAAAATGTTTACTACTATAAAATTCTCACCATTATAATTTTTAGTGTAGAAATTGAAATGATGATGTTTTTAAAGTGCTTCTATCTCTAGCAGTTGCTAAGTATGTTAGAAGAAAAATTAACTTTTTTATAAGCTTATTTTTCATTATTTATCTGGTGCAGCCTGGGCTCTTTCTCCAGGAAAGGTAAACCACTTGGAGTAGAGGCATGTCTATTCTTAAGAATATTGAATGTCTATACATGACCCTTATTCTTCCCAAATGTTTTCATGGTTACATAGTTTTGATTCTCAGAGCTTCAAGACCTAGATGTAAAAACAGTAATGTAGTTATTTTATAGTCTTAAAAGTTCAACTCTATTGCAGATTAAATATTTTATTTATGATTTATAACTCAACTATTTCCATAAAGAATTTGATGATGGCTAGGAATAAAAATACAGGAGACCATTTGAGGAGGGAGGGACATGAGATTAAACCTAGATCGCCTCTGTTATGATTTAAATGTGATTTATGGGCTTGGAAACTGAAATGATGATTAGAGAATTTGTTCTAGGGAAATATGCCATTTTGTGGTGAATGTGTGATATGGCACCAGGAGCACCATCTCTCTTTTTTCTTCATTCTACCACCTTCTTATAGGCTGTTGGTCCTCCTTTCTAGCTCAGAGAATATTTTTTTTCTAGGGTGAGCTTGCACCTTGTTAGGTCCAGTTATAAGAAGTGTGATGTTTCTCTAAGTTAGAGGTTTGTGCAGTTATAACTAGTTCAAAGACTGAATAGTATGAATGTAGATTTATAATTTTAGTTAAATGTAGAGGTCTTTGCTTTTTAAAATATGCCAGGCCCATAAAGGTCTTAAGGTTTTAAATTTTTTTTTTAATTTATTAACTGTGTATATAGCAAACAAGTTTTTCTGTGACCAAGTTCATTCATATCAAGAATAATTTGTTAGACGTATGCAGAGCACTATGCCTAGTGTTGGAGGAGATAACAGTAATAATATTATATCCTTGGTCCATATGTTTATGGATCTTATAATCTATGGGGGGAGTACAATATGTAAACAGATATGTAACCATGCACATATAATAACTCTGTAACAATTATAATGAAGGATAAAGAAGTTGAAATATAGGAGTACTAGGCAAGGTTTGAGGAAGGAAAGATCCTTCAGAAAGGAGTTATCAGTAGAATCATGACAGGCTGCAGAGAGGTCCAGAAGGGTAAGGACTGAGATAAGGCGATTGTAATTGGCAGTTAGGAGGTCATTGGTGATTTTGAGAAAGCTGTTTTATTAGAATGTTGGAGATAGAAGCCAGGTTGCAGCAGGTCAGGTACTATGGAAGTGGACTCATTGTACATAGGCAATTTTCTGCAGGGGTAAAAGCAAAGTAAATATGCTTTGGCAAACTGAAGTACTTAGCATCCCCTGATGATGCTGCCCATGCTTTCCTGCCTCTGAACCTTTACTCTCTTGTAGTCTATGCTTAGCAATTCCCCCAGTCTCTTAAAAGTCTCTTAATTGAACTTTGAGGTCACTTTCTGAATATTGAATTTTTTAGTTTTCAACATTCATTTTCTATAAGATTTTGATTTCCAAATTTTTCTCCCTCCTCTCCTCAAGACAGCAAGCAATCTGATATAGATTATACGTGTGCAATCCTATTAAACGTATTTCTACATCTGTAATGTGTAATTCCAAGTCACCTCTTCCATCAGGCAAGCCTTCTCCAATTCTTTAGTTAGAAGTAAATCTCTGTCCTTGTTTATGCCTTTTCCTGTCTTGGCTTTCATGGCATCCCACTAGCCTTGTCCTCTCTGAATAAACCTCCTCTTTCCCTCTTATTTCCAAATCCTTAAGGGTCCCTCTAGATTCTGCCCATCAGCTCTTCTCTCATTGTTTGCTCCATGCCCGTCTCATCTGCTTGTATAGCTTCAGCCTCTCTACAGGTGACCCCCAAACTTACACCTGTATTCCTGGTCTCTCTTTGAGTTCCTATACTGAACAAATTAAAACATGAACATGAGTGCTTTTTCCTTTTAATCAATTCTTCCCTTTTTTCCTTATTGCAATCCCAAAGTCTGTAAGTCCTGAAGATACTGAAAAGAGACGCACTAATTACCAGGCTTATCGAAGCTACCTGAATCGAGAGGGTCCCAAAGCTCTGGGCTCTAAGGAGATTCCAAAAGTAAGTAACAGGGCGGTTGTGAATGAAATGTGTCCTTTATATCTGTGTACTTGTTCAGTTAAATAGAATAAGAAATTATTAGGTATTAATGTGCAAGGTATAGGTATACTACTTGAAGATCTATATAATGTATACAGTGATAAGTTACATGAGAAGTTTAGATTTTTTTCTGTTTCCTTTTTTACTGAAAATGTGATTATAATTGGATTTTTTTTTTGCATTAGAAATGTGTCTTGCTCTTTTAGTAGAGGCTCATACAGTTTCTTTGAATTAATTAAATGAGTTTTAGAAATTTTTAGAGCTTTCCATAGTTGGAAAGTTTATCAGAGATCATTTCTTCCAGGGGTTCTTAATTTGGGCTTCATGAACTTGTTTTAAAAAAATATTTAGATAATTGTTTCAGTGTAATTGTTTTCCTTTGTAATTCTGTGTATTTTATGCCTTTAAAACATTATTCTGAGAAAGGGTCTGTAGGTATCACCTGACCCAAAAAGGTTCAGAA
This sequence comes from Trichosurus vulpecula, assembly GCF_011100635.1. NCBI lineage: Eukaryota > Metazoa > Chordata > Mammalia > Diprotodontia > Phalangeridae > Trichosurus > Trichosurus vulpecula. The sequence continues at coordinate 168,424,681 of NC_050578.1, forward strand.
CCTGTTATCCAGTTCAACCTGTACCTTAGCAGGAATCTCTTGTATAATATCACTGACAAGGGGTCTTCCAGTCCCCCCTTGAATATCTCTTATCATTGGGATTCCCCCATCTTCTGAAACATCCCATTCTACTTTTGAATACCTGAACTTGTAAAGAAGTTTTTCCTTACTCTGATCTGGAATATGGCCTTTTACAACTTCTACACGTTTTCCCCAATTCCGTTTCTCTGGCGTCAAACAGATTAAGACTGATGTCTTTTTCATACGGCTGCCCTTGTAACACCCATCATGTTCCCCAATAGTCTCTGGACTAAACATCCCCAGAATCCTTAGCTGCTGCTTGGATAGTGTGGTTTCTAGGCTCCTCACCAGGTCACTATGCTCGAGAATCGCTTTAGTTTGTCAGCATCCTTCCTAAAATATTGTACCCAGAGTTGATATGTTATTTCAGTTATTTTACCAGGGCTAGAATATAGTAGAAGTGTAACTTCCTTTCTGGACGTTATTTCTTTGTCAGTGTAGCCTAAATTGCCTTTTTTTTTGTCACATTATTTACTTGTCACTTTATTGTCTTTGTCATATTATTGACTCATGGTGAAATTGCAGTTCATTAAAACTCAAAGATCTTTTTTTCCTCCCACATAATTTGTTGTGTAGTCCCACATCTTCCGTCTTGTACTTGAGCCGTTTTGGACTCAAGTGTAGGACTTAATCCCTGTTAAATTTTATCTCCAGCCAAAATTCTAGCTTATCTAGACTTCTTATGGTTTTTGGGTCTCTTTAGATGTATTTGCTAATAACTCTTCCAGCTTTGGGTTAATTGTAAATTTAATGTGTTGCATCCATGCCTTCTTTTAAACCAGTTGAAGATGGGCTTAACACCATTACCTTGTTTATGTTCATTGGATAAAATGAGGTGTTTGCAAGTCATTGTACAGTTAATAAAAGGAGATTTACTTTGCTATAACACAACAGGGACATAGAGAAAAGATATGGTGACCCTTTGCTGGACACATGCACACACCCATATGAAAACACGTCTTTATGATGACTTGAGGCATTTAAAAAAGTTGGCGGGTCCCCAGTTCCACATGTTTTTATGCCCTTTGGTTACCAGGAAGCTGTTTCAGGTGAGGCAAGGGCCAATCAGGTTCCAGAGACAGCTTTGTTATCTGTCAGGAAAAACTTTCCTGTTTTAGGAAATGAGGGAACCTAGGTTCTACAAAACCACAAAGCCATGGGTAAAACAGATCCTTCCAACACAGATCCCTATGTATATACCACCAGGTTGATTATTAATCCATAACACCCCATTTAGTCTATTAGGATATCATTAAGACAAACTTTATGAAATTCTTTGGTGTGATTTAAGTATATTACTCCATAGCATCCCCTTGATCTGACAGATAACTATTACAAAGGTAATGAAGGTAGTCTGATGTGAGCTGTTCTTGTTTAATGTGTGTCGGGTCTTAGTGATCACTGCTTTCCTTCTTATACATTCAGCAAATCAGTCAATTAACATTGATTAAGTGCTTGCTGTGTGCCTGGTACAGTTCTAGGGACTGAGTATTTAAGACAACAATGAAATGATCCTTGCTTTCAAAGAAATTACGTTTTTATAGTGGAACTATATAAATTATAAACACAAATATACACAATAAGTACAGGATAATTTTTTTAGGGGTAGTGGCAGAAGGCACTAGTATCTGGAAGGAGTAAGGGGGAGTTAGGAAAGGCCTCACTTGGAAATTGGCCCTTGACCTGAGCTTTGACACAAACTCACTACAAACCATCCCCTTTAATACTACTTTCTAGAATTTACTAAATTTTTGAAATTTAAGACATTTTCCCTTCTCCTGTCTGTTACATTTTTTCCTCTTGTCCATGATTAAAAATATCATCAATTTCAGCTCTGGGATATGACTTGAATACCCTAGTATTCTAGTTGCTCTTAACCTTCTCTTTATCTTGGAATTCTTCTTTTTTCTAAGTATCTTTTTTATTCTTATATCTTTTTCATTTGGAAGCTCATTCTCCTTAGACAAAACCAGAATCTTAATAAGAATTGAGTAATTCTATCTTTATTACGTTTTTGGCTATTGTTTTGCTTACCTCGACCGCCAGCCTTTTCCTTTCTTGTTCTTTTTCCTCCTACCTTGCGTTGTCTTTGGCCTTCATTGGGAGTCATAGCTGATACTGAGTTTTTATCTCTCTTTCCCCAGGATATGTTTCTCTTATTTTTTACTCCTTATTTATATGATGAAGTGGTTACTCCCTCTCAAGGTTCCTATTATTTTCCTTTTGAAAATTAATTTTCAACTAAAATCTATCTTCTGCCCACCTTCTCTTCCATCTGCCACTGAATGAGGGAAAAAACACCACCAGAGCCCTTGAAACACGCACACGCGCGCACACACACACACAATTAAAACAACTCTCTCCGTTGGTTTTGTCCCAAAAAAAATCTCAGTCCGCACTCTGAATCCATTACGCCTCTGTCAAGAGGTGGGCAGCAGGCTTCACTGAGAGTCCTTGGGAGTCATGGTTCATAACTGTGTTGACAGGGCTCTTAAATCTTTCAGAGTTATTTTATTCTCATGATGTTGCTATGTAAATTGTTCTCTTGTGTCTGCTCACTGCACCAGTTCTCCCACATAAATGGTCTTTTTACCCAAGATGCTTTGCAGTTGCAGATTTCCCCTGATGCAACTCTTTTTCTCATTTGTGGGAGAGATGACCATATAAGTTTGTCTAATACATTGAAGTTCTTACTTGACTGCCTGTGATGTACCACTGGAAGTTCATCTCAGTTCTGTTCTGCAGTAATATGACAGCTAGAACTTCTGTCTGATAAGAGCAAGTTGACAACTGTTTACTTATTACTTCCAGCTGACCAAAGCCAGACAAGGTGCTTCATGTTATAGAAGAAGACAAAGTAGTCATTACCTAAGCAATAAAATAATTATAAGCTAGAATTTAACTGACTTCCACTTTTTTTGAGAACTTACAAAGATTTGGCAAGATTAAACTATGATATGGGGAAAAGTAATGGCAAGATATTTGGGCCTAAGACATGAACTTGTCCATTACTTACAAGACATTTGTAAGATTTGCCATATGGAAGAACAGGAACCTTAGGAAATATGGATTAGATTTTTAGAACTATTTTTTTCTCTTAATGTCAGGAGGAGTTATATTGAGCATGGCTGCAAGGCTGTTTGTCCTTTGCATTCAGTGATTTATTTAGTTGTAAAAGTTAAGTGGTATTGGTCTTAATTCTTCTTTACAACTTGACTGTTGTGCAAATAAGTTTAATGCTATGGTATATGTAGAACACATATTGTATTCCATGCCATCTTGGTGGGGAGGGGTGAGGGGAGAAAGGGAAGAAAACTTGAAACTCAAAAACTTGTGGAACTGAATGTTGTAAACTTAAAAGTAAAAAATCTAAAAAATAAAAAAAACAAGCATCTGGGAAAAAAATGTTAAATGGTAGTTTAAGTCTTTCAGGAAACCTAATTGAGGTGGGGGTGGGGAATGAATGTGTGAAATTCACCAGGTCATCTTGATAGGGTTGGATATTTGAATTGCAGTGCTGATTTTATATTTTTTAATGTTATCCAATATAAAAAATAGTTTTAAGCTTGTTTGAAGCAAATTTCTATCATGCTATCTATGCAGGGCATCAAATGAGAATAATTAACATCTTGCAATTGATAGTGTGTAAGTATTTCTCTGGAATGCTAACATAATTTCCTTTCCTTCTGAACATTTTGTTTTTTCAGGGAGCTGAAAATTGCCTGGAAGGCCTAACATTTGTGATCACAGGAGTCCTGGAATCTATTGAGCGAGATGAAGCCAAATCTCTGATTGAGCGATATGGGGGGAAAGTAACTGGAAATGTCAGCAAAAGAACAAGTTACCTTGTTATGGGACGTGACAGTGGGCAATCCAAAAGCGACAAGGTGCGTATAGCTGTGTTTGGTGTGAAATGAAGTAGAATAGAGTTAGTAGTTTCTGCACACCACCATTCCTATTGTTGTCTCTTTTGCTCTTAGAGAGGTTATTTGGTCCATCTGAGACACATCTTTCCCAGCTGGCTTTCTACTCAATTTTCTTTTTAACCTCATCTGGTTTATTCTTATTTACTTGGTGAAGTTAGATTAGCCTTTTATTTTGAGAATTGTCATAGATCTTAAAAATTTTCTTCTAGGCACAAGTATTCCTCTGTGTGGAACTGTAGACTCCCATTTTTATCGTTTATTTAAAGTACAACTCTTGTTAAGTCTTTAAATTATAGTTGAGTTACCTATCTGCATCAGTAGAAGGAGTTTTCACGGTGGAAGTGCCACATGCCAGTGACATGTCATAGGTACAGACATGTGGCAAACTACTCACCCCTTTGCCCTCCCGAAAAAGTCCATAAGAAAGAAGGGACTGGCCACAGGGAAAGAGACAGAGTAGGAGAGAGGTCTTTTAACTGGCCTTTAGTTATTTTACCCTTCTCTTTTGGGGTATAAATAGAAAGTATCCCTTAGAAGGTGGCCCTTTGAGCTTACATTTGTGTAGTGTTTTACTGTTTCCAAAGTGTGTTACATTTTCTTTGATACTCAGTGTAGCCCCGTGATGTAGTACAAATGTGAACCCCACCTTTGCAGATGAGGAAATTCAGGCTCAGGCAGATGAAGGCCCTTGCCCAGTGATTGCATAGCTCTTGACCATTGGAACCAGGTCTCCAGTGCATTTCCATTACCTTACCTGCTTCGTCCTTATAAAAGAATGGTTCTGTGTTTTATCTACTTTATGATAAGACTTTTGCATTTGTGTCTTCTATGGTTACTACTCAATGAGGCACCTGCGTATTTGTGTGTGTACGGATTGTGTTAAATAATTTCTTTGTTATTTTATTTTTTAATTAGGCTCTAGAATAATATTTACAGAAATCAATGACAAAGATGTAAGTTTTTCTACTTTGATTTTTAATTGTTAAGGCTTTGGCTTTGGGAACAAAAATTATTGATGAAGATGGCCTATTGGATCTCATTAGGACCCTGCCTGGCAAGAAGTCCAAATATGAAATAGCATTTGAAGCTGAGGTTAGTACACAGTGACCTGTTACTCCTTTTTAAGTTAATTTTTCCTATTTTCACATAAAGGAAGTTCTTGGACTATCACATACTAGTTTATAATAATTATAACTGCTATTTCCACCAAAAAGTAATCATATCTTATTTCTTCTAGAGCTGAAGGGCTTTTGCTTTTGGGTGTGATTTGATAGGATGTCTGGTTATTTTTTCAAACCTTTTAAAGCCACAACTGAGAACAAAGAAGGAAGTTATATCTGGTCACCACTTATTTTTCATTTTCTTGGGTGAACTCTATGCAAACCTTCTTGAACAGAAGCTTCTTCACACCGAAATCATAGTATCACAGATCTAGAAGGGGCCTTACAGGTCATCTGATTCGACCCTCACATTTTACAGAATTGAAAATGGAGGCCCAGGCAAGTTAAATGACTTGCCTGGTAAAAGCACTAATCTTGGGTGTCATAAGATCTGAGTTTCTCTTTATAGTATCGTTTTGCCTCTTAGATTTATCCCTATTGGACTGTAAACTTCTTGAAGACCTGGTCTCGTCTTCACTGTTTATGTCCTCAGCAACTAGCACTTCGTGTTTCACATTATAGTCACTTAGAAAAAGACAGTTCTCTCTTTGTGTAAATTGGCATCACTCAAGTTCAGCTCCCTGCCTGGCAGGCTCCCGGGCCTGGGCTTAGGCTCCAGCTCCGTGCTTTGGGCAGTGGCAGCAGCATCTTGCAAGTACAGTCCCACCAGGGGTCCTTGCTCCAGGCACTGAAGCTGCTCTGCAGAGCTGTGGAGGGGTTGTGGGGGAGAGTATGGGGAGATCTGCTGAACAGTTCTCTTAGGTTAGAACAGGCTGTATGCTGAATGAATGAAACTATGAAAGTTAAATGGTAGATAAGGATTATAGCTCCGCTGTAGTGGGGTCATTTGTAGCTCTTTGGTTCCTTCTTAATGCTACCATTCAGTTTTCTTTACTTAAAATGCCCCAACTGTCCTGCTCGAAGAGCCCATCCAAACTCCCAAACCACCCACCAAAACAAAACAGACGCATTCAGAGCTTCTGGAACTTGAAGAAAGAGTGACACGAAGGGTTTTTGTTCCTGCTTCTTGCTTTTGCTCATTTTGTTTCTCTCATGTAGCACTGAATCATCTTTTTAATATACCTATTTGTCCCCGTACCCCTACCAGAAAAAAACCCCAACAACAACTAAAAATACACATATAATATTAAAATTCAAGACTCAGCTTCCTGTTTTTTCCATGAGGTTTTGACAAATGACTTCAGGCCATAGTGGTCTCTCATCAGAAATCTTTTATGGCACTTGGACATCCTCTTCTTACGACTGCGCTCCCTAAAATAGGTATTCCCAGGTTTAAGATACTTTGTGGGTTTGTATCTACTTAAAACTAGCCCATAAGCCTCCACCAATGTGTTAAATTTCTTTAGTCAGCCAGAAGTACTTTAATTCAAAGTAAAGAGATAAGGGAAAATTTGAAATTGAATGTACTCCTGTAAGCCTAAGCCTGGAGTATACCCTCCCTAAAATACACATACCATCAGTGGTGACCCTAGGTATATGTAAGGATCATGTGGGAAGAGCACACACATGAGGAATCCTTGTGGCCAAGGCCCAGATGGAGGAACAGCTCAGCTTTTGATGCTCTGGGACCACAAATGTATCATCCTTCTCTCACTGTGGGTGTCTTGTCAGGTCTTGTTAGTCTCATGGTCCCTACTGTGCACGTAGTCTACAGGGTGTTTCTCTGCTGGTGTCAGACCATGTGGGAGGTTAGGTTCTGTTGTAGCTTCTGGGTGATAGCCTCTTCTGGCCACTGCTTTCTGTTACAGATTTCTGAGATTTATCTTTTCCTTTGCTTAGGTGTAAGCTTGATTGTGCTTGGGTGTGGTGTCTAGAACCTCCTCCTTTATAATGGCAAGTTCACAGCTAACAAAAGGTGGGCCAGGTGCCCCCATGCTAAGAAAGTCAAGACCAAAGTTATAAAATCATTTTTATATTTAGTTCTCCCCCAATCTTCTTTTTCCACTTCCTCCCTCACCCCCATCTTGTTTTTTTTTTTTTCCCAATACTTAGATTTGTGAGAATTGGCTTATGATATAGGGAAAAGTAGTAGCAGAGTGGTTACGTCCATGTTTTCTGTTAGTAGTTAGTATTTTTTAAAGCATAAAATATTCTCATCCTATCCGGATCAAATCTCATAAAAACTGGAGATAGAACACAACATATTTATCAGAGTGGGTATATATGAGTGTGAGATCTTGCTATCCTTGCTTTTCAAATTTCAGATTACTTAATTTGCTCTAATTTTAAAGAAAATTACATGTTTGTGTTTCATATGCATATTGACAGTTTTGTACCATTTAATAAAAAGTATTTTCTCTAATTTTGAAAACGTTTTCATTAGCAACAGAAAACTTCCTTTAAAGACAGTAATGAGTTGGATACTTTACTTTTACAAGTATTTGTAGGATGGGGATTCTGTCTGCCTTGTCATGTTCCTTCTAGAAATTTTGTCTTTTCCAATTTTAAGGTAAAGAAGGAAAAAGCAAAACTGGAGAAGACACCACAAAAAGCTGATCAAGGAAAAAGAAAAACTAGCCCAAATAAGAAAGACTCCGAATCTAAAAAGAACAAATTAAGTCCCAAAAAAGACAGTTCCAGGAAATCAGTCAAAACAGAAACCAGTGATTTTCAAAAAGGCCTGGACTTCAAGCAGGTGGATGAGGAGAAGAAAAATGTCTTAAGCCAAGAGAAATATGTTGCTGACCAAAGCAGAGACAAAGCTGAGGGTTTGCTTTGGGTGGATAAATATAAGCCCACTTCTCTTAAGACCATAATTGGACAGCAAGGTGACCAGAGTTGTGCTAATAAACTCTTACGATGGCTCTGCAACTGGCACAAGAACATATCTGAAGATAAGAAACATGGTGATTATAAAGCTTAACTTGATATGTGTGTTGACAGATTTCCTCATGTGTTTGTAGTTAATGTTTCTCCATCAGCTCTCTGGGGAATCATAGGATTTAGAACTGAAAAGGACCTCAAAGATCATCTCCTTCAACCCCTCTCCCCCCTTTTACAGGTAGGGAAACTGAGGCCCAGTGCTCTTCTGTGACTTGCTTAAAATCCTTCACATAGTAAACAACAGAGCCTGAATTCTGACCCAGGTTCTTTGACACGCCCTACACCCCAGAAAATCTCTCTCTCTCTCTCTCTCTCTCTCTCTCTCCATCCTCCCCCCCCTTCACCATTTCCCCTGGTGATCTTTGTACTGCACTGCTAAATTACCCTTCTATAAAGCAGGAAAAATAAAATTCCAGGACAATGTCACAATATACTTCATTTCACACAGGCTTTGAATTGCTGTCTGTGCCCATGATTACAGTTCTAAAGGGACTCTGAAAGTCTACTTGATGCTTTTTCCTAAGTGCCCTTCAAATAAAGAAGCCAGCATTTTGCTTGGAGCCAGATGCTTTACTTTTGAAAATGGAAAACAGTGCAAATTTAATTAGCAGTATAATATAGGACTGAGAGTGCTGGAATCTTTAGATCATAAACGTCAATGTTTCCTTCATTTTTAAGGGTAGAACGGAGTCTCAGTCTTTCTGGAGAGAATACTGAATATCTTGGTATCCACTTTTACTTCGTTCTTCTTTACCAACAGTAAGAATTACAGTGAATTAGTTACAAGGGTGAGAAATTACTTCGTGATATCAGGGTGGTCAAAAGAATTTGAATCCAAGCATGAGATAATCTTTTATAGTTCAATAATATATAGTTAGTATGACACAACACTAGATTTAGAGTGTTCCCTCTGTTCCATTTTTATTTTTGTTAATTTGACTTAAATTCTGTTTTGAAGGTTGGAAAAATTATCATTATAATCGTGTTATCTGGAGAAGGCTTAAAAATTTTAAGGCTTTGAAAGAACTAATTGTCAAATTTTTTACATTTGTTTACATGGGGAAATGTTCATCTAAACCCTGCAAACTGGTTTCATACGTGTTATTAATTATCAATTATATTTAGTTTGCTTGTGTGATCATAGGGAAAAGAACTTGTTGCCTTGAACACAGAGGGATTATCTCTGAGTCAGCGTTTCACCATTACTTCTCCCTGACTCTGGCTTTATGCACATTCGCCCTTAGCAGCCACACATGTCTGTTTGGATAACAATACGGTGCTATTTTTTTCCCTGACAGTTAAAGTTATCAAATTTGGTGGCAAAGATGATGGTTCCAGTTTTAAAGCAGCACTGCTCTCCGGTCCACCTGGGATTGGCAAAACGACTACAGCTTCTCTAGTGTGTCAGGTAGGTTGTTAGTCACAACTCACTTGGAGCTGTGGGGTAAATTGTAGAGGTTAAAGAAGCCACATATATAGTTTTTTAAAAAATCACTAGGCCTCTAGGATTTGCTCTGGCTGTGCCTTTATTTCCTTGTTGTTATACTTTCTTTCAGTTAGCCATCCTTATCACACCACTACGGTAAGAAACATAAGAATTGCCCTGCTGCAAAAACATTGAGTTCACACATACATACATATTGCACAATGAACAAACAAAAAAAACATTATCCAGGAATAGAAAAATGAAGAAGCTGGTTTTAGGCCCATTGCCTGATTTTCCATTATGCAACCTGGTTTTTTTTTTTCCTCCTGAGAACATAGACTAGTATGGAAAACCTTTTTTTTCCCTGCGTTGATTTGACAAAGATAAAACCTCAGAATTGTAAAACACCATGTGCTTCTTTCTTTGTCTTCTCTCTCTATTTCCATAAGATTTTGAGTTCTAAATTTTCTCCTTCTCCCCAAGATGGTGTGTAGTCTGATATAGGTTATACATATACATTCTCATTAAGCATATTTTTACATTAGTCATGTTCTAAGGAAGAATTAGAACCAGTTGGAGAAACCATGAAAAAGAAGTGACTAAAAAAGAGCAAATAGTATGCTTCTGTCTGCATTCAGACTCCATAGTTCTTTTTCTTGATATGGATTGGATTTTCTGTCATAATACTTTTATTTTCAATAATTGAATTGTTAAAGCTGATAAAATTTATTAAAGAATTTTAGAAGCTGATAAAGATGTATCAATGAGACACCATAACTTTCTACTCGTGAGTGAAGAAAATTTATTTTTTACTTAGCTGAGAGAGAATAATTTTATAATTATTGTGCATAGGTAGTTTATTTGATAAAGGCTAGAAGTACTTTTTACTTTGTGCTGTTGTTTTAGATAAAATGATTGTTCTGCCTGTGAATCATGAGGTTAGCATGCTTAATTCTTAGGTGTTTTATGAGCCACATTCAATAAAGTTGGTCAGATGCACTCTTTATATGTTTTCACTATCAAATCTGCTAAAGTTTCAAGGTCTTATACTGATCTTTTAATTTAAAAACAAACCCTCTGGAAATACCAAGGTATTATAAAAGTCTCCCTAAGAAGCATGTATTTTAAAAACTAAACTTGTTATTTTAATATTTAAAAGATTGGTGATTTCACCAGCTTTTCATACTCCTTCCATTTAGACACATTTCAGCCTGTCCAGGCTTCATTAGACATTTTTTCTGAGTTGGCAGTGGCCAAATAATATCACTTACTGAGGAGCTAACTTTTGATTTAGGCCATGCCTTTCTGAGTTTAGGTAGACTGACTCCCAAATGACAGATTCATCCTGTTGCTAGGTCTTTCCAGCTTAATGTTGGACCAGTCAGTTTTCTTTCTGCTGACCTTGTATTTGAAAAGCTACCCCTACGCTTGAGTGAGACATCAGCATAGTATTTTAGTGTGTACTGTTATGTGAAGGATAGGTGTTAGTTATATGAAGATAATCTGAAGCTAAAAGTTTTTAAAACTGTCTTTTTTACCCTGTTTTTTCCCTTTTTTTACTCTCTTTTTCCCTTTTACATTTTTTATTTAGTTTTGTGATTACGGTGATTTCTTGTATTTTAATTAGGAATTGGGATATAGTTATGTAGAACTGAATGCAAGTGACACTCGGAATAAAACCAGTTTGAAAGAAATTGTTGCTGAGTCACTGAGTAACACCAGCATCAAAGACTTCTATTCAGGTATGTGCCCCTTGGACTTGTTTTTAATAGACATTTAAAGATTGGATGTAAGAAACTTGGGATGAAAAGTAAAAGGGAAATACCAATTCAAGAAAAAATAAGCAATTGTATGAAACATTGATCAATGTTTAGACATAACTATAACAAAAATGTATTCTCTGTGGTAACTGAGGCCTGTTTATTGTTATTTGCTATTGCACTTTTCAGGAAATGCATTCTGATTGAGGTATAAAAGGTCTTTTTTTTGCAAATGGGAAAATAGAACTGGTAGCCTCAGAAACCTTATATGTATGTAGTTAGAAGGGATTTTGGGAATAGTTACACAACAGGAACAAACAAAAGGAGATATTACAATAGAAATCAAGATTCCCGAATTAGGGGTTAAACATGCATGGTTAGGATCGTAGAGTTCATTATATTCAGTTGAAACCTTGTTAACTTCCCACTACTGATGAGTACTTCTTCAAAAGTTTTTCAGTAACTAGATTTTATTGTCTTTTGTATTTTTTGTATATTTGTCCAATTTTGTTATTTGTTGTCACTATGGATCAGGTGCAGCTCCTTCAGGAGGCACAAAACATGCTCTGATCATGGATGAAGTAGATGGAATGGCAGGCACTGAAGATAGGGGAGGGATTCAGGTAATAAAATCCTTACATGTTTTCAATCTGTTCATTTAAATGTACATGTTTAAAGAGCAGGTTGGTTTTTTTTTTTCCTCTTCCATTTTTCACTGCTGGAGTCAGCTAGATGGCACAATGGATATAGTGCCAGGCCTGAAGTCAGGAGGACTCATCTTCCTGAGTTCATATCTGGCTTCAGACACTTGCTAGCTGTGTGACCCTCTGCAAGTCACTTAACCATATTTGCCTCAGTTTCCTCATTTTTAAAACGAGCTGGAGAAGGAAATGACAAACCATTCCATTATCTTTGCCAAGAAAACTCTAAATGGGGTCACAAAGGGTTAGACAGGACTGAAAACAACTGACCAAAACAAATTTTCTCAGCTGTGAGAATTGTAATGATTAAAGTTTATTTAAATAGAATTGTGAATTTGTGACTTTGGACATTGTTTTTTAATGCAATAGTGCAAAAGTATGGCTTTATTTTTTCTTTCTGCAACTGTGATTCTTTTGTGATGATTTTGATGTTGCATATTTGCTTTTCAGGAACTAATTGGCCTGATCAAACACACAAAGATACCCATTATTTGTATGTGTAATGATCGAAACCATCCAAAAATTCGTTCCTTAGTACATTATTGCTTTGATCTTCGGTTTCAAAGACCTCGGATTGAACAGATTAAGGTGCAAAAATTGTTTATTTCTCAAGTATTTGATTAATTAAAGATTCTTGTTGCATTTTTGAGATTTTTTTTTATATATCATTTTCAGGGTGCTATGATGTCTATTGCTTTTAAAGAGGGTTTAAAGATTCCTCCTTCAGCTATGAATGAAATTATCTTGGGAGCAAATCATGATATTCGACAGGTATGTTATTTTTATACTGTAAATTTTATAATATAATGCAACTGGTAATTTGCTCAGTTTTGGCCTTTTTATTGCTCTTTTAGGGTATATTTTCCCTTTTGCCAATCACTTGCCTTGTTCTTGAATTCTAGGTTTTGCATAATCTTAGCATGTGGTGTGCAGAAAGTAAAGCCCTAACCTATGACCAAGCTAAAGCTGATTCCAGCAGAGCCAAAAAAGATATCAAACTGGTAAGAGAAACTTATATTTCTTAGCTGCTCTTTGACTTGGCAGTGTTTCTCCCTACTAATAAATAGTAGAAATAATGGAAGAAGTTTAGATCGTATTTATTTGATGAACTCACTAATCCTGTGGATGGAGGGAAGCTAGGATAATGGTGACAACATTAATCATAAAGAAGCTACCAAAGAGTTTCAGAATTACAACCCAAATTTTCAAGGGCTAAAGATTAAATATGGTAAATTATTGATCGATCATGAATTCTGAAGTATCCTGTTGTTCTAGGATCTTTTTTATATGTACTTAATCTTACAAATAATTTGCATGGAGGCCAGAGTGATCTATCATAGATGATTTAGATTCTTACCTTTTTTGCAGTTTATTTCAGCTCATCATCAGTTAAAATGAATTGATCTGTGATAAAATTGTAAAAGCATTTTTGTGTTCTAGGGTCCATTCGATGTTGCCCGGAAAGTGTTTGCTGCTGGTGAAGAGACCGCTCATATGTCACTTGTGGACAAATCTGATCTCTTCTTCCACGATTACTCCATAGCACCTCTTTTTGTCCAGGAAAACTACTTACATGTAAAACCTGCTGCTGCAGGGTCAGTATTTCAAAGTAATGGTAAAGATGGAATTGGCTGCACGTGCAGCACCTTTTGAGGGCCTGTAGCCTGTGGAGGGTCTCACTTTTAGGGGGTACTCCTAGTAATGGAAATTTGTTCCTTCCTGCAGAGGGGATGTGAAAAAACACCTGATGCTTTTGAGCAGAGCAGCAGATAGTATATGTGATGGTGACTTAGTTGATAGACAAATTCGAAGTAAGCAAAACTGGAGCCTTCTGCCAACACAGGTAGGTGTGTTGTTACCCTTAAGATGCATATAAAGTATTCTGCAGAGATGGTAACTAACTGCTTTTAGATGCTGCAGATGTTGAGAATGTCATAAGCTTTATGAATCATAGAGAATTTTTTGGACCGTATTTATCTAGGCCGTGGTTCGCCATAAACTAAAATGCTTTATTTTCACTGGTTCTTTAATAAAAGGATTTGTTCTGTGAAGTTTGGATTTAGTCACAGGGCTGCACTTGAGGACCTAGAGAGCCTCATGTGGCCTCAAGGCTGCAGGTTCCCCACTCCTTTACCAGACCATCTTCCAAAACTATTTTGGTATTCAGAACATAGACAAAAGGAACGGTTAACAGTAGGCTCTGATTGTGACTCAGATGTGAGTAAAAGGTTTCATTTAGCCTGTTGCCTTAAGAACACACTTCTGATTAGATTCTCAACGTGTTGGAATCAAGGAACTGAGCCAGATAACCTTTCCTTGACTTTTTCTGACAGTGCCATAGTTGTAAATGGTCTCTTCTTTTAGAATCATAACAGTTTTTTAAGTTAGGTAAGATTTTGAGAGGATTTCCCCCCCCTCTGGCCCTCCTTTTGCCATGTAAAATAAAAGCTTTAAAAAAGACAGTAGTGCATTTAAGTTGATCTCATCACTAGGGTTGGTCACTCAGTGATGATTTCTTTCTTTTTTTTTTTTTTTTTGGACTCAGCAGTTTATCTTGGGACATAGGTTTCTGTTCTAGTTGTTCGCAGGTCTAATCATACTCCTCTCCTGTATTATTTTTGAAGTTGCTAATTTTCTAAGTAAACCACAGAAAACTAAAACCCACTCCTAAAAAATGACCATCTCATGAAAATGTGTAAAGGTTCAAATCTGTGGATGGAATACCCACATGAGCAATAATACAGGTTTTTTTAAAGTGTGAAGTTGAGGTATTCTGGGTGATTATTTTACTTAAAACAAAGGGTTACCAACTTTTTAGTAATGAAATCCTTAGTTGCTGACTTGTGTGGTAGTTGTGCTATTGAGAGCTGGAATAAAAAGACCCCACATGATCACACTCAACCACACACACCACTAATGAGAGATTTCATTTGGGCCTGAGCTCATCTTTTAAAATGAAAGTACTTTTAGAGGGGATTTCGGGGTCATGCTTTAGATCTGCAAGGGACCTTAGAAGACACTGCATTCCTGTTTAGTATTTGAACCTCGCTCATCTAAATTGATCAGAGGAGGAAAGAAGACATACATGTACAGAGAGAGAGATATTTGGGTATATAAATACATTTCACTGAAAAGGGGAAACAGAAGAGAAAAGGTAGAAAGGGGCATAAGAAGAGAAGGTAGGTTAAGGGAGTAATTATTCTTAATCATAACAAATTAAAGGGTTTTAAAAAAAAATTATCTTTTTTCACTGTGGTGAAGAATTAGAAACTGAGGGGATGCCCATCAATTGGGGAATGGCTGAACAAGTGAGGGTATTTGAATTTGATGGACTATAAATAACTGTTTTAAGAATATGAAGGGGATGGTGTCACAGAAACCTGGAAAGACTTGTATGAACTGATAGAAAGTATGGTGAGCAGAACCAGCAGAACAATTTATATAATAACAAAAATATTGTTTAAAAAAAAACCCTCTGACTTAACAACTCTGTTCAACATAATGACAAACTACCACTCCAGAGGATAAGTGATCATATTTGCTACCCACCTCCTGATAAGAGATGAAGAACTCAGAGTACAGAGCAAGACATGTTTTTTAAGACATGGACAGTGGAGGAATGTTGTACTTGATTATATATGTTTGTAACGGGTTGTGTTTTCCTTTCTCAATTTGATGTAGGAGGGGTAGGGGGATTTTTTGCTTATTAAAAAAAGTTATTAAAACAAAGCAGAATAAAATACACTTAGATACTTTTCACAACTGCGACTAGGACAATTCTTCATCTGAGATTGTGATTTTTAAAAAAAATTCTGATTATATAAAATTTAAATGTTTGAATAAAGTAAGTGGAGATCAAATTAGAAGACAAATTGTAGAATGCAGAATATATCCAATATTGCATGAAAAATGACCAAGAAAAGCAATTTATATCCAAGTATAGAGAAAACTGACTCTCGTATACCAGGAACCATTGCCAATAGATGAGTGCTAAAGGATAGGAAATTTTCATAAGTCCTGACAACCATAAATGACACATGAAAACTTGTCCCAAAGCATTGATAATAAGAGGAGTCATATTAAGACAATTTTGTCATTTCTTGTCATGTCTTCAGAATTGGTGAAAAAGATCATCAATATTTGATCTTCTTTAATTTTGAAATTCACAAACATTAACTAAAACGAAACAACTTCTAAAATGTGTAGCTTGATTTTCCTTTTGAGTAAAAGAATTCAACATGATACTTGCAAAAAAAAAAAAAAAGAAAAAGACATCGCATTCTTTTTACAGATGAGGAAACTAAGGTCCAGGTAACTAAATGACTAGTTTCAGGTAGGAGTTGGCATAGTCAGAATTCTATGCTCCAAATAATAATACTCTTTTCACTGTACTATGCTGCCTTTTAGTTAAACCTGTTAGTCATTTACACCATAACATGAATGACTTTGACCATATTGCTATCTTCCTGTTAGCTAAGAGGGCTCCATTGAAGAATTGGGGGATTGGGTTGCACTAGGGGAGAGCAGTTCTGTGTTGGGTATCCTAGTGGGATAGCTTTGGCTAGCATTAGGATACTGGGAGAGGGATACAGCGATAGAAGAACGTACCAAAAAGAAATGTCCTACCGTTCAGCCTGGCACTGGTGTTGAACATTAGCCTAGTGCCAGTGAATATGAATGCCCTTGTTGTCTTTAGTTGTTAATGATAATAACAGCAGTAACTTGACATTTATAAAGCACTTAAATCTGTATTAATAACTTGACATACATTTTCACATATGAGTCCCACCACTGCTTGTCTCTTTATAGGTAAGTGTACTGAGGCTGAGAGAATATAAATAAATCATTCTTGGGTATGTACCTAGAGACTGCTGGAGGTGGCATTTGAGCTGTTTTCTCTTGACTCCCAGTTCTGTGACAGCATGGTGTAGTGGATAGATCACTAGATTTCAGATTGGGAAGACCTCGACTTGAATTCTTTCTAAGACATTTACCATGTCTGTGCCCTGGGCATGTCATTTGATCTCCAGAAAGCTCAGTTTCTCCATGTGTAAAATCAGAGGATCAGACTTAATGTTCCTTAAGAGCCCTTCCAGCTCAAAAGTCTATGATTTTATAATCTTAACTCTGGTTAACCTGGGTTCCATGTCCAAGGGGAAAAAAATTAGTACATCTTCATTTTAATATAGTTGGCTCCCTTTGTAATCTTACATGTTTTATTTTATGCGTTTAATAACATGATTCTTAGAAGGGCTCCATGGACATCACCAGATTGAAAAGGGGGTCCATGACATAAAAAAGGTGATAAACTATCCTCTTTCTATTGAACCACTGATGTCTTACCTGTAGGTTTAATGTGGTCTGACAGTGTTTCTTCTTAACTAATAAGTAAACACTAAAGTAATAAAAAGGACTTTATATGTAAAGGATATAACATGATATTCTTCCTGTCTTATTATGAGAAACAGTTTTTTAAAGGTCTGTTTATATCAGATGTTGTGGTACTTATATTAATAAATATTAATCTACTATCTATGAATTTATAATCTGTGATCAACTTTTAATTATCTGGTTTGTCTTCTGACCATTATTCAGTGCAGGTTATGAATAAAGACTAATTTTAACAAATCATAGTTAAGAAAGTACATTGGCTACCAAAGAAATCCCATCACACATCTCAAATCCAAATCTCTTGCTTAGATTACCTTGCTAATACTTTTCTCTATTAAGGTTGGTGATTGATTAGACTTTGTATCTATTAAAATAGTAGAAAGTTAATTATCTTTTGGGATTGAATTCCAACTTTTATTTTTCTGTTTTATATTGTGGTTTAACCTGAACTAGTTTTTGTTGCTTGACTTTTCAGGCCATTTACTCTAGTGTTCTTCCTGGAGAGTTGATGAGAGGTTACCTGACTCAGTTTCCTTCCTTCCCAAGTTGGCTGGGTAAATTCTCATCTACAAGCAAACATGATCGCATTGTTCAAGAATTAGCATTACACATGAGTCTTGAGTAAGTATAATCATTCCTCTTTGGAGTTTCATTGGTGTGGAATGTTTGCCCTTTTATTGGACAGCATGGCATAATGTAACAAATGCCAGCCTAGAATGCAAAAGATCTGAATTTTTAGCCAGTAACCTAAAGTATGACCTCGGCAACTTCTCTAACCTTTCTCAGCTTCAGTTAAATGATATGTAAAATGGAAATGATAGCACCTACCCTTGTTACATTTTGGAGTTGGGGATATTGGGTTGGATAAAGTGAGCATTTAAGACAAAGTTCAAAGCAATATATAAATCTGAGATCCTGTTATAAATACTGTAGTACTGTTTAGCTTCAGGTCATTTATTCAGTAAATACTAATAATACTAAAACCAATAAATACTTACTCTGTGTGAAAAGCACCGTTCTAGGTACTATAAGAGACATAACAAGAATAGGACATTCTTATTTGCTGGGGAGGTAAGATGTTTATATACATACATATCATATTCTATTTTGTATGTGTATACACATCCTATTCAGTTAAGAACATTAGGCCTGTACAAACAAGGCTTCAGAGACATTTAATTTATTAGCAGGAATTAGTAATAATGACTTAGGTTCCTATGGTACTTTATAATTTTTAATATGCTTGAATATGTCTTGCTATCTCTTAGAAAACACTGTTAGCTGTTTTTAGGACACTAGCTATAGGGAAATTACCCAGATGACTGGTAATAAGTGTTTCTAGAGAATGGGCACAAGGAAGGCAGTAGTATATTGTTTATTCATTAAGGATAAAGGCTTAGAAAGTGTGTGTGTGTGTGTGTGTGTGTGTGTGTGTGTGTGTGTGTGTGTGTGTAATGGAAATACATTGAGAATTTAACTTGAAACATTGAGAGGAAACTGAGCTACCCCAAAAAGTTCCCTTCTGGCTAGGTCTAAGTATTTTTTGAAACCCAGATCAGTTTCTGGCTTCTGTTTGAAATGGGTTTGAAATTAACAACCACTTCATCAGAACTCGCTTTGCCCTGTTCACAGGAAATCCAATTTTCCACTTCTTTTTTTCTCTAGAGGAAACTCTGGCTCTCCAGTCTCCCCTTTCTACTTAGTTCCATGTAACCTGTTTCTTTGTCTTTCACATCCTGGATAGTCTGTTCTTCCAGCTGTGTAGTTTTTCTGAGCTGAGCCGAGCTGAAGTGCTTTAACCCTATACCTTGGATTCACCATCTCAGTTCTATCATCTTCCTACTCAGTATTGGATTTCTCATTTTAGCTCCTTATTTGCATCAGTTTCTTGGGCTTTTTCAGATTTGGCTTCTCCCTTTTTGTTCACAACCTCCTTTATTACTTCTCTCACTTCTCAAAAAAAAATGCAGCCATTTAAGAGCTTCTTTTTAACATAAATCTTTCTCTCTCCACTCACAAAGCTACCACCTTAGCACAGACCCTCATCACCTTTTGCCTAGGCCATTGCAATATTCCTTTTAATTGATCTCCTTGCCTCAAGCCTCTCCCTTCTCAATTCCATCTTCTACTCAGCTTCTAAAATGATTTTTCCGAAAGTTCAAATCTGATCATGTAACTTTCAAATCCTCTGCCTCTACCCCTTTCCTCTGCCCCTGAATACGCTATCCTCCGATAGCTGCCTACTAAATATAAAAGTCCTGCCATTTAAAGCCCTTCACAACCTGACCCCTTCCTATTTTTTCAGTCTTTTCTTTTCTCTGCATAGTCTACAAACCAGGTACATTGGCATTCTTTCTTTTCCTCACATGCAACACTCCATATTCTAACTCGGCTTTTCATTGGATGTTCCCCATATCTAGAGTGCTTTCACTCCTTGGCTTCTCTGACTTCCTTTAAGATTCAGTTCAATTTCCAACTTCTTGAACAGGCCTTTTCTAGTTGGGGTCAAACCTGCCCTCACCTACCCCAACCCCCATTTGTGCCTTCTCTCGGAGATTACTTTCGTTCATCCCATACTTGTATGCACATAGTGTTTTTTTGGCACTTGGTCTCCCTATTAGAATATGAGCTTCTTGAACAAGGACAGTGCTTTTTTAGGTTCTTTGTGTCTTTAGTGCTTAATACAGTGCCTGAGACATAGTAAGTGCTTAATAAATGCGTGTTGATTGATTTCTCAGTTCTGGTACTTTCTCTCTGTCCCATTTCTCTTTTAGAGAATTCTTCTAGGTCACCGTTTGCCCATACCCAGCCTAACTTTATTTAGGTTACTGGAACCCTTTCATGAGTTCACAGTAAACATTGGTATATCATTATCAACACCTGTTGGCTTCTGTACTTTTAAAAAGAACAAAATTTGTGTGTTCTTGTGCAAGTCATTTAGTATTCTTGTTCTCAATTTCTTCATCTGTGGGGAAAAAAAGGGCTAGAGAGGATGACACCGATGGGTCTAAATTTCCATGATGCTACCTACCATTCTTTAAAATACATTTTAATTGATTTTTTTTACATTATTATAATTTCCCAGCTATCCCATATAAAAATAGTATTTTTAAGATAGTAAAAAAGAAAAGAGGAAAAAAAATCATCGTAATAGATCAGTATATCAAAAAAAAATCTGAAAAATACATGGAATGTGCAACACTTGTGTATTTCCCATCGCTACAAAGGGATAGGAGTATCTTTTCCTTTTTCTTCTTTTGTGCCTTTCATGTTCTTTATAGTTTTGCAACATTTACTTGATTTGTTGTTGTTGTTTGGTTCTGTTTACATTGTTTTGGTCATTGTGTATATTGTTTTATTGGCTCTGTTTATTTCATTCTCTATCAGTTCACGTAGCTTTTTTCATGTTTCTCTGTATTCACCACAGTTGTCATTTCTCAGAGTGAAGTAATATTCCATTACATTATGCACCACAGTTGGTTTATCCTTGCTCAATTGATGAGCACCCACCTAGTTTCCAATTCTTTCCTATCACCAACAGTGCTGCTGTAAATATTTTGTTGTGTCTTTGTACTTTCTTCTAAATGTCCTTTTTGGGATATAAGCCTGGCATGGAATATATGGGTGAAAGACAGTGGACATTTTAGTCACTTTATTTGCATGATTTCCAGTTGTTCTCCAAAGTGGTTTTACCGATTCACAACTTAAACCGTGCACCAGTGTGCCTATCTTCCCACAACCCCTCCGACATGGATTATTCCCATATTTTGTCATCTTTGCCAATTTGCAGGGTGTGAGATGAAACTTCAGGGTTGGTTTGATTTGCATTACTATCATTAGTAATTTGGAGCATCCTTTAATAATGTTAATAGTTTTCGATTCTTCCTTTGAACATGGTGCAGGGAAGAAAATGTAAAAATTTGCAAGAGAAGAATGCTTCCCTTAGATAGATGAATGGATGGATGAAAAGTTATGCAAATATTAATATTATAAGTATGTTGTGCCTTAATAAACCAGAATTGTCTTCATATGTTAGTATGGACAAACCAGTAATATGGACAATATGAAAGATTAAACCAAGAAAGGAAATTAGGAGTAAAGTAAAGTTAAGAGAGGTCTTGGTTAGACATAAAGAAGAGCTACTAGGCTAACCAAATAATAAAATTCACTATTGAAGGCACAGAATTTCCATCTTTACTAGATAATTTATATATTCACCTAGTTACAGCTAGAGGCTCCCTAATACATAAAGGGCCCTTGCAGCTCTATTCTGTGAAACCTCTCCAAATTCAAGAGTGTTGTGTTGTAGACTGACAAAAAAGCTGTCTTTGAGATCTTTTTATTAGCTCCTAGAATAGAATCCTTCACACAAACCTCGGTAAAGGTTTGTTGAATGGGAGACTGGATGAATGGATGGTTAGATGGATGGATGAATGGATGAAACATAAATATCAAACTTAGATAACTGCATAATTTGTGCTAGAGCTAGAAGTGGAGAACATGAATTAGGATGTAAAGACAGTTGAAACAATATTCTCTCATTTCTCTATATTCTGGGAGGAAAGGGCTGTTGGGGGAAAGGAGAGAACATGACAGTGGCTTGATGAGAAGACTTGATTCTGGTCACATAGTGTTTTCAAGGCCATGGTTAACTTTCTAGGTTTTAACAGATAAGTGCTAATTTGGTTGCATTCCCTGCTGCCATCACCAAGCCAGTTCAAGTACTTTGTCTATTGAGAGATGTCTTTACTTCCCAGCCTAATGATTTTAGAGCTGTAACTCCGTAAGGGCTTTGTAAGTGGTTATCCCCCACCCTACTTCACCTCTACCCAAAGTCAGAAACCAAGAAATGTCAGATGTTTATAGCAGAAATGGCAGCCGGGAAAGAGAATTATAGGTGATAGCTCTGATTTTTGTATTTTGGAGGCTTGGGAAGTGAGTGTTCTTGGCTATAGTAGGTGCCATGTGACACCAAAATATAATCCCTCTTTTTAAAATTCAGAAAATCCACCGTTGCTGTTGTAGCCTTGAGAGTTGGATAGTGGTAGGAGCCAAAGCCATCCCTTGAGTTCACCTTTTTATTTAAGCAAGTTTTCTGGGTACCGTGGCTATATTTGTAAATAATCATTTTCATAACTATTTAGAACCAGAAACTTGAAATCTTTGTTGTAACACAAAATTTCTTTACGTAAACACAACCTACGTTTGATACTAAATAAAAATTTGTAGGATACTAAAAAAAAAAATGGAATTGAACCACTGTCTGATTAGTACAATTGATCATTGAAAACTTATGTTGTTGATTTTATAAAACTGACCTATTCAATATGCTTTCTTACTTTTGGTAAAGAACTCACTCCAGCAAAAGGACCGTCAATCTGGATTACCTTTCACACATGCGGGATGCACTTGTTCTTCCTTTGACATTACATGGGACAGAAGGTGTACACAGTGTTGTTGAACTTATGGATACGTATCATCTCATGAGAGAAGACTTTGAAAATATCATGGAAATAAGCGTTTGGGGAGGCAAACCGAGTTCCTTTTCTAAATTGGACCCCAAGGTAAAATTCACAACTACTCATACTTCTGTTAAATGTATTTTCATTTCTCACATAAGTACAGAAAATTAAACGTTTAGCAATATTTGGGAATGTACCTCCTTCATTATTAATCCCAAGCTACCAAATACTCTTGGAGGAAATAGTGCTGATTGAGTCCACTTACAGTCATACCAGCAATACGGTGTGATGGAAAGAGCATTGAATTAAAAAACAACAAAAAAAAACTTTAAAAGAAAGTTTTATTGATGCCTTGTGTTGTTACCCTACAGTTGTTTCTTGTAGCACCCCCTGCCCTGTAGAACCCTTCCTTGCAAGAAAGAAGAACAGTTGAACAAAACCCAAGGGCTTAGCAACTTTTTTCCTAGTTTATGTATCATTTGGCAGCTGTAGTTCAGACTCTTCCTCTGTACTCACGCGAGGGAAGGTCATCAAATTTAATAAATGTTCAACTGCCTTTTAGTGATATTTTCATTTTCATTATCATTGTGTTCACTTGATTCTGCTTTCTTTACCATGCATTCTTATTTTATTACATTCATATGCGACAATTTTTGGAGTAGTTTGCTAATCAGTAACCACCCACTCTGTTTTCAATTTTTGATACCAGAAATAAATTTTGTTATGAGTATCTTGGTAAGTACAGGACTTTTGTGTCTTTGACTTATGTGGAATATCTAGGCATAGGAGGATTCTGAAGCGTACTGTGTATGAAGTTAGATTAGCAGGGTTGGAATCCTAACTTTTTAAGGTGTTTCACCTTAAACAAATTTCTTAGCCTCTTTGACCTTTTATTTCCTTGTCTGTAAAATGCACATATTGAACTAGATAGTCGTTCCAGTCTCTTCTAGATTCTGTATTCTTCCTCAGTTAAACCTTCGCTGTTGTACAGCATTCTCATTATTCATTTATCATATTTCTTACAGTTCTTCTGAATGTTTCCTTTTCTTCTCAAACCCCAACTCTTTCCTCAGTCTCATCACTCCAAGCAGATGACCTCACCTTCTTCATTACAAAGAAGATGCAGGTTGTTCAGTTTCATTTTCTCAGCTCCCTTTTTGCATTCCTCTTATGTTCTTCTGGAAAGAATAAGTCTTCCTCCATGTGCCCTTGATCCCAGTCCTTCCTTCTGTCTTCTCATTTGCCTTGTTCCACCAGCTATCTCCTGCCTTTCTCATAATAACCATTCTTTCCCTCTGAGATGCCATTTTTTTTCAGCCTATGTACCTATTCAGACATACTGTATTCTTAAAATAGACAAAAAGATATCCCAGAAGCCTTCCATTAACTTTGTCCGTTCTTCATTATCAAATCCCAGGAGACTTCCATCAACCTTGCTAGTTCTTCATATCAAAGCTTCATCTTTTTATTCTCTTTCACCACCAAATTTCAAGATAGTGATATACATGGAGACCTAGAGAATAGTCTATATTTGCTGCTTCCCCTTACCACTACTGAAGATACTTTATCAAAAGTTACTAATGAATCACCCACTTCATTTTTATTTTCTTCCTCACTGACCACTCTTTTCTTTGCTAACTCCTCCTCCTCCTGCTGCTTACAGGTGGATGTCATCCAGTGTACTGTCTTCAAACTTTTCTTTGTCACTCTCCTTTGGTGAGCTCATCTCATGACATCATTTTCCACTTTTACGCAGATTAATCCAAAATGTGTATCTTTTGGTCACCGAGGCCCCAGTCTTCCGCCAGGGCCCCAGTTGCAACCTGCCATTTTTTCCTCCACCTAGTACCTTAAACTCAACATGTCTGAAATTAAATTGAAAACAATTTGTCCCTGCCTTCCCCCTACCTTCTGTATTTTTCTTGGTGGCATCAGCACTTTCTAAGTCATCTAGGCTTATGATACTGGCATCATCTTTGATTTCTCCTTCTGCTGTACCAGATACAGATAATCTGTTGCCAACTTGTCAGTTTTATCCCTGTAATACCTCTCGAATCTCTTCTACCATTCCTCCTCTCTCCCCTTTAAATCTTTCTACAACAACCCTTGTTGTGTACCTCATCTTTCCCTACTTAGACTATTATAAGAGTGTTATACTGGTCTCCTTGCCTCCTGAAATTCCTCTACCCAAACCATTTTCCAAACTGCTGCCCTGCCCCAGTGATCTTCCTGATGTACCACTCGCATCTTGTCGTTCTTGCCTGAGACAAGTCACTTGACCTCTCTGTGCCTCTCTTACCTCCTCTGTAACATGGGAGTGATAACAGCACTTACCTTACTAGCATTGTTGTGAGGTTCCAGTGAGTTAATATGTAAAACATTTTGCAAATCTTCAAAGTTCTATATAATTGGCAGCTATTTTGTTGTCATTATGTACCTTCCGCTCAGAATCCTTCAGTGGCTTGCCTTCGCCTACCAGATTCCAGACTTCCATTTTTGCTTCTTCAGCCAGCCTGCTGTCTCTTACCTCCCTATCAGATATCCTTGGGCTATTCCTCTTTCTGCTTCCTACTGTTCTGAGGCAGGCATTCCAGGACGTATCACCATTAACCAAAAGGTTGGCTCTTAAAGGAGAACTGTGAACAAACTAATCACCAGTATCCCTCAATGAATCTCTGTCCAACCACTTTTACTATGCCTGGACTTACACTTAGTGGTTAGCACCCCCCCTCCCCACCCCCCCATATACTCTTTCTACTCCAGTAATTCTGAACCTCTCGCTACTGAAGTATAAATCCCTCTACTGCCCACTTCCTTCATCTTATTCCCCCTTACCCCTACTATCATAATATCATACTCCACATTCTCCCTCACCCCCTTCTGCTGTGCTTCTTGGAGTCCTTACTCATTAATTAACTCATTTCCTATCATTCTGAACCTTTCCTTCTATCTTTTGGCGCTGAGACTTGGTACCTTCCTAATGATACTGCATCCCTGTCTACCCTTTCCAGTACTGGTTGCACTTACACCACTGCCCAGTAGTTGTAGTGGGAAAGTCAGAACACTCCTTGCCTTCATGTCCACTTTTAGACCCTCTCTATCACTATCATTCAGTAATCTGTCCTCCTTTGATGATAATCCTCATTCATCACTCAATCTGGACATTGCATTGGTGGTAGTTATCTACTGACCCCAAGACAGTCTTCATCCTTTCTCTGTGAAGTTCAGTGCTTGGCAGTCTTTTTCAATTCTGTCAGTCAAAAACACTTATTAAGTACCTACTGTGTGCCAAGCACTGTGCTAAGTGCTGGGGATAAGAAGAAGAGCAATAAATAGTCTGCCCCACCTCCTGCCTGCATACTAGGGGACTAAAGTTACACATATTAGTGCTTTCTCAAATATCGGTTCCTAAACCTGCTAAATTCCTGTGAATTACTCCTTAGCTCCATGTCTGTTAATACACCAGAGATAGTTATAACTTTGATCTGGACATAATCATTTATCTTTCTCTTTTTGTCTGTGACTTAAGGCTCGCTAACCTTGATCTTTGTCTTTACCATGACCTCTATTCCTTTCACCCCTCATTCTTTCTGAGCCACCCTCTCTATACTGGCTATACGTTCCTCTCTTCTCCGCCTTAACCCATTGGTAAACCAATTCAGCTCTACACTATCCTCTGTTCTCTGATCCCTTATTCCTTTGTCCGATGGCCAGTCATACCTTGGCTAACCTCAACCTTGGATTACATCCACAGTCCACCTCCTTCCAGGTATTTGTGTGCTGGAGAAAATCATGAAACTGCTGATGATAGCTACTGCCAATTTCTGTTACGTAGTCTCAGCTAGGCCCTCGCTGAAGCAAGGTGTTCCTTCTGTGCCTCCCTAATAGATTCACTCTTCTGCTCACCATAGTGGCTATTCTAAACATCTTCAAGTCTCGCACTCTGCTCTCTCCCACACCTTTTTACCTGAGGATCTCATCTCATATTTGACCAAAAAAATTAGTTATTTGCTTAGAGCTCCTTTTCCCCCCTTCCTCCTCATCTCACATTACTCAAACATCTTCCCCATTATTTCTTCTTCCTCTCCTTTCTCTTAAGAAGACATAATCCTTACCAAGACAAAATCCTCTCCATTCGCCCTTGATCCCATCCCCTCTCATCTTCTGCAGTGGATGGTTCCCATTATCATCCCCACTTGGCAGTCTTCAGTCTCTTCTTATATACTGGTTCATTTCCTTCTGCCTGCAAACATGCCTCTATTTCCTCTGTCCTTAAAAGACTTGATCTGAGTATCGACCCTGGCCATTATCTTATTTCCTTTGGCTCCTTCACAGCTAAACTTCTTGAGAAAGCCGTTGACACTGACTGCTTCCTCCTCTTCTCTCGCTTCTAAGTGCAATCTGACTTCTGAACTACTGCTGTCTCCAGCATTATCAATCGCTTAATTGCCTGATCAGCTGACTTTCCCACTTATTGTTCTTGATCTTTGACAACCTTTGACACTGTCAATCCCCCCCTTCTGGATACTATCTCCTCTCTAGGTTTTCAGAACACTATTCTTTTCTGGTTTTCTTCCTATACTAGCTGTTTGATCTCTCCTCAGTTTCTTTTGCTGTATCTTTATCCAAATCACTCATTGTGAGTGGTCCCCCAAGCTCTGTCCTGTGTCCTTTTCTCCTACATTATCTTGCTTAGTAATCTGATCACCTCGCACAAAATAGTTTATCATCTCTATGCATATGATTCCCAGATCTAGATGTCTTGGTATCTCTCTTGAACTCTAGTCCCACATTATTAGCTGCCTTTTGGACATCTGGAACTAGATATTTCCCAGCATCTCAAACTAAACATGTCTGAAACAGGACTCATATCTTCTCCTCCCCCCCACCCCCCCCCCCAAAAAAAAAAAAACAAACCTCATTCCTCTTCCCAACTTTGCCAGTACTGTGGAGGAGACCACCGTCTTCTCAGTCACTGAGGCTCATACCCTCAGCATCATCCTCATCTCTTTACTTACACCCACACCATGTGTCTAATATGTTGTCAAGTCTTACCATCACTGCCTTCAAATCTCCACTCAACATATAGCTTGATGAAGGTCCTCATCACCTCTTTCCTAGGCTACTGCATTATCATTCTGTTTGGTGTCTGCCTCGGTTCTCTCTCCATTCCAATCCACTCAGCTGGGAAGGTGATTTTCCTGAAGAACAGGACTGCCCAATTACTGAGCTCCCTTTAGTGGCTCCCTGGTCCCTTCAGGATCAGGTAGAAAGTCTCTGCTTTTCAGATCATTACTTTCCTCCCCAGCCTCTGTGATCTGTTAACTGCACTGACTTGCTCTTCCTCACACATGACTGTCATCTCTGGATTTGGTGGTTTTTGTCTGTTTCTCATTTCTGGAATGCTCTGCCACCTAATGTCTCTGGCTTCCTTCAAGGCTCGGCTCAAATCCTACCTTCTTTAGGAGATCTTTCCAAGTCCTGTCAACTGTTTATTTCTTCCTTCGGTTATTACAGGGAGGACTAGTGCCTCAGGTGGGAACCTTTTTCAGTGCTCTAATCCACTTTTGGTGTCCATTTGTCACCCAGCTCTCACCTATAGACACACCCTGGCTGGTAAAGCCATCTCAGCAGACAGCAAAATTGGGTTGAGGGTAGCTCCCCATTGGTGAAGTTCTTCAAGTGGTGGCTCAGTTGCCACCTATTAAGGATGCAGTAGATGTGTTCTCTGTTCAGCTTCATGTTGGATAAGATGACCTGGGGTCTTTGCCAAGTCTGATGTTCTAGGATTCTTTTTTACTGTGAAAAATTGAAATGATGCCAAAAGAATTATGATAGTCATACCATATAAAACCTATCTTTTTGGCATCATTTTTTTTTGTATTGCACCCCAGTTGGTGCTGTTTTGCCTACTTTGACATTTTGACATGGTTTTACTTTTACTTGGGGAGTCTTAAACAGGCATCCCTTGTTAAATCATGGGTGGGCCCTAGAACTTCATTTTGATTTTTCAGAAGAATTCCAAATTATCAGCCACATGAAAAAAAAACTCCAAATCACAATTAGAGAAATGCCAGTTAAAGCTACTCTGAAGTTTCATCTCACGCTCATCAGATTGGCAAAGTTGACCAAAAAAAAGGACAATGACATATGCTGAATAGGCTGTTGGGTAATAGGATAAATTAAGGCACCATTGGTGAAGCCGTGAACTAACCCAGTCATTCTGGAAAGCAATTTGTAACTATCCTGAAAATGTTATTAAACTGTGTGTGCCCTTTGATATAGTAATACCACTACTAGGTGTGTAAAGAGCCAAAGAAATAAGGAAAAGGACCTATGGGTACAAAACGTATCCGTTCTTATGGTGAAAATGGGGAATGGCAGAACATGTGGCTTTATATGAATGTGGTGGAATAATACTGTTGTTCTGTAAGAAATGATGAAGGGGATAATTTTAGAGAAACCAAGGAATTGGTATATGAACTGTTACAGAATGGAGTGAACAAAATCAGGAAAACAATTTCTATAATGACAATAACATTATAAAGACAATCCACTTTGAAAGATTTAAAAATTCTTACCAATGCAGTGACCAGCACAATTCAGGATAACATATGCTACCCACCTTCTGACAGAGAAGGGATTAATTAAGGGGGCAGGTTGAGACTTTTTTCAATCTGGCCAACATGGGAATTTGTTTTTGCTTAACTATGCCTGTTTGTTACAAAGATTTTGTTTCTCTTTTTTGGTGAAGGGAGGGCTAGAGAGGTGGGAAGGAGAGAGAGTGGACTTTTTGTAAATTGAAAAAAACAACTCTACATTTAAAATATTATAGGCTAATCAGTGCATTTATTAAAAGTGACTTGAAGGGGCAGCTAGGTAGAACAGTGGGTCTGGAGCACTAGCCCGGGAGTCAGGTGGACCTCAGACCCTTACTGATTGTATGACCCTGGGCAAGTCACTTAACCTCTTTTGCCCTCCTTCTTCCCTCTCAAAAAAGTAACTTGGAAAACTTCAAAAAACTGCCTTTGGGCTGTTGTGCCTTGAAGTCACAAAGAAAATTTGGGACTCATAGTTTTTTTTCTCTATGCTTATTCCATACAGGTTAAGGCAGCCTTTACACGAGGCTACAATAAAGAGGTGCATCTCACACCGTATTCACTTCAAGTAATAAAGACATCTAAACATAGTGGAGGACCATCGCTGAGTTCAGACTACAGTGACGAACTAAATGAAGATGAATCCCAGTCTGATGAGAAGGACCAAGATGGTGTTGAAGCTGATGCTATGATCAAGGTATTTTAATTTTTGATTCAAGTATTACATGTTATAAAACCTGTGATTTCTTTGGTGTGGGATCCTCCTGGTGAAGAACTTATCTACCAATGCAGATTAGGATTGCCTGGGGTACTAAGAGGTACCTTTTATCACACAGAGATAGGGCTTGAACCCAGGTCTTGACTTTTGGGTCAGCCCTCTCTGTAATCATTACAAAACACTGCCTTTCATCCTGTAATATGCAGCCTCCTCTCCCAGTAGATAGATAGATGGAGCACAATGCCCTAAGTGCTTGGAGTTACAAATATCTATGGCAGAAGAGTAGCATTCTCGTCTTGGTGGTTCTTTCTTCTCTTTTCCTGTTAGGCAAAGGAATATTTTTTGGGTCTTTTGCTCCTTTTTAGTGCCTTTATGAGAGGCCTTGTGCCTTGCATGTTGCAAAGGCTACTCTGACCAGGGCCTAGGAAGGGATAGCAGGGCCTCTACCACTTGAGTCATGAGGGGGGGTGCTCTACACCTTGCAAATTTTATTTAGAATTTTAAATAACTTCTTACATACTTTTGTAATCTTTGTATGTACTGCTTCCTTTTCCCCCATTTGAACCTCAACAGAAAAAAAAAACTCTAGACAAATAAAACCCCCACCATTAACATGCATAATCTAGTAAAGCAAATCCCCCGTTGGCTATGCTCCCAAATGAAAGTAATGATTAAAGGACTGGAAAGGGAGTTGCCCATGTTCATGCAGATAGCAGGAGTCTGGGGGTGGGGTTTAACCCGAGCTTCCTTGATTCCAAGTCCAGCATACCTTATGCTGATCACCCCTTCATTCTGCCTCTGCCTTCAGGACCCCCCATTCTGAAATGACTTGCTAATCACACCCTCCCTACATAGGCTTTCCTTCTCCCTCATTGGCAAACATCATTTTCACCCTCCCAGTCTGCTACCTTGCTCTGGCCTTCCGTCCTATTCCTGAACCAGCTCAAGTACACCTGTACTGTTCTGTCCTTCATTCCTTTAGTCTTCTATCCTTTCACTGTTGATGTTATTGGCATTTCTACAATTAAGTCAAATAATGGGCATGGGCCAGGGGCATCCTTGATTGGGAAAGCTTCTAGAAATTGTACTTTACAAATAGTGATGGTTCTTGCCTTTAGATATAGATGCAGATGGGTAATGAGGCAGCTAGGTGGCACAGTGGAGAGAATATTAGACTTAAGAGCCAGGAAGACCTGAGTTCAAATCCTGCTGCAGGCACTTGTTAGCTCTGTGACCGTGGACAAGTCACTTAATCTCCCTCATCCTCACTTTCCTCAACTATAAAATGAGGATGAGATGACTAACATTTACCTCTCCCACTTGTGGGGATCGTATGATATAGCAGATGTAATATGCTTTACAGACCTTCAAGCTCTACATAAATGCTACCTATATGCTTCTGATCCCATTAAAGAAGGGGGACCATTCACATCTATGCTTCTGAGGATTTTTAACATAAATGAACAAGGGCCTTTTTTGCTTCTATTAAAATAGTTGTGTGGATTCTGTTGTTATAGGATTATGCTAATTTTTTTCTTAATATTGCACCATCCATGAATCCAACTTGGTCACAGTGAATTATATTTTGGAGTATACTTGCCTGGCTTTAAAATTTTTACCTTTTCATAACTTCCTGGAAAATAGATCAGATTTGATTTACCCTGATGATAAGCTTGATTTACAAATTATAAATTGACTCTTTTAAGTCTGCTGTGGTAATGCCTATGTACATGTTTTTGTTTTTGTTTTTCGGCAGAAAAGGACAAAATCTTCAAAGCCTTCAAAACCAGAAAAAGATACAGAGAACAAAAAAGCAAAGGGGAAAAATTCAAAGAAAACCTAAATAAATAGAGTTATCCCCACATTGACAACCACTCTGTAGTAAGTGGTGATGGTTGGAGCTTCTGGACAAAGCCTTGCATTGATCAGAACTGTGGTGTGACAGTAATTTTGCTGTGTGGTGGTCCATCTCATTATTTAGAGAACTGTGGCACAACTCAAAGGGTTTAACCAGTTGGCTAAAAAATGCTCCTCTTATAGAGGGTGGTTTGACTGCTTGTTCTTCCACTTTTCAGTGGCAACGTAATTACATCATTGTGCTTCAAAGCTACCATGTAAAATTCTTACGAAATGCAGGCTTTGGGAGTAAGATTTTAGTAGTCAGATGTTAAGATGTCTAGGTTCATCAATAACATAGTAACTTTGGGATGGAATGTATGCTAATAGCCTTCATAGGGCCAATGTCTTTTTTTCAAACTAGTTACTATTATGTGGTGAAATTTTGTAAATAGAACATAATGAAAAAACCACTGCCCAGATGTGGGTATTTCTTTTGTATATTGCTGTATGTCACAATAATCTGCAATAAATTTACTTTTGTTTTGTTTCTTGGCTTATGGTTATATTAAGATAGCAATATTTTAGTATATATCTGATATTCTATTTTGTCTATACTTTGAAAAAAAAGTTGGAAAATAATAATGTTAGGTTACATTTATTACTGTGTGAGACATAAGTTTTATTAGAGTCTCTGCCATGAATGGAATTATGATGCTGTGTGTGTTAAGGCTTGTCAGAAAATGCCACCATTTCTTTACTGACCTTCATGAAGGTTTTGATCCTGTCTGCCTCTAGTTGCTCCCAGTTAACGCAGTGACCTTGTAAGACTGGAATGCATATTTATCATGTATGTATTTTAAGGTTATAAGTTTTTATGCACATTTATTTTTAAGACTTGTATCGTGTTAGTCACCAGTTTTAACTTTTTTATATTTTAATACAGAATTTTGATATGGTGCCTTTCCTCTCTGACCATACGCTATACATTGAAGCTGTCATCAAGATGATGTGTCTCTCTCCCTCTTCCCCTGCTCCATATACCTGTATCTCTAGTTAACCACTATGGTGACATCTTTTGAGTGAGTCTAAGGAATAGGACTTAATTCTTTTGGCCCTCTGGTAATGAAGAGCCTTGTCTTTATCTTTCACCCTGTTAAAGTAGCATATTATTCTTTCATAGTAAGAGTACTAGTCTCTCTACTGACTGATGATAATTTTTCCATGACTTAGTAGGTGCCTGTTAAGTTGCTATGGTTGAAATTCTTCATTTTGCAGCCAACCTGGTGATATAAGTCTCAGACCTAGGCTCATACTCAGATGATAGACATCATCAGGCCCTTATTCAGCTTTCCTAGCTCAAGTAGAACTTCCCCAGAGCTTGTTCTCCATTGCACTGGTCTAACCTTTGAAAACAAGGTTATCTCCGTGCCACTATGAGCCACAGGAGCATACTGTATTAATATCACTGCTGCAAGCAGGTTTGTATCTCAGGTGACTTGTTCAATTATGTGTTATAAAATGATTCAGCAATATGAGTCATTTATTTATGATTACTGGTGTTTCAAATCAGGGTTAGTAAGTCTACTAAGCACTGCCTTGTTAGAAGCTTATTACAAACTTATGACACAAATGTAATGTGTAAGGCATGGTAATGCTTATGTATATTTGGTTTTATTTTCCCACAGAAAGGAAAATCTTCAGCCTTCAAACTCAGGAAAAAAATATGGAGAACAAAAAACCATAAAGGTTAAAAAAAACAACCTAAATTGAATTGTACCTTATTGCTAACTACTCTTTAATCACTGTACTGATGATTTATACTTCTTAAACCTGATGATGTGCCTCCCCTTAGAGGTTAGAAAATAAAAACAGATAAATTTCAAATACCAGTGACCAATATAATTTTAAAATCTATATTTCAAGATATAAAAGTATCAAAATTTAAATGTGTACAGAATCACAATATAGGAGACAAAATTGAGGAAAAGTACACCAAGGATAATAAAGAAAATAGGAGAAATGTGAGAAGGGACCTTGAGATGTCGTCTTTGTTACTGTTTCCAGGAAAGATTGTCCACAAAGCCCCTTGAGAGACATTTCAATTACCCTGGGAATATATGATCTAGCTTCTAATATCTGTTATATCTGAATCTTTAAACTTTCCACCACATAAGTGTGATGGAGAGAATAAAGCAAATGCAAATATTTGATAGGAAATAAAGCTAAACACTTAACAACCATAATATTATTTATACTTCCATTTCTTTCATCTCAGTTGGAGAGGGACTGTGGTCCTGTTCTGGTCACTCAGTGCAATAAACTGAAGCACAATCCATGTGGAATAGCCATTCTACCAGCTGCATCTTTTGTATCCAAGAAAGGGCCAGGTAATATAGGTGGGAAGTAATAAAGGTACAAAGAATTGGTAAAAAGAGAGGGAAGTATTGATAGTAGTGAGTAGGAGAGGTCTGAAACAGCTGCTTTTAAGAGCTGTTAATTGAATTCTTAAGTGAATTACTGAAGCAGACTATACAACTATTATTTCTGTTAAGGAAGCCAGACATTTCTTAGGATAACTGCTTCTTGAATAAGGAGACTTCAAGAAAGTGTGATCTTCTTTTCATTAAAGAATAATAAAAACAATAGTTTGAATATTACAAATTCATAACTTGTAATAATTTAATTTGGGCTGGATCTGGTTCCTCTAAATTACTTATGAATAAAATATTACTAAACAAGTTAATATAAAAAAAGTTTGCAGGATTTGGGGGAGGACAGATGAGCATGAATCTCCCTCTCCCTCACTTGCTGACAAAAAATGGTCGTCTGGTTTCTCTTTGCAGACCTCCAGTTATGGGAACTTAAGAAATGCAGGACCAAAGAAAGTAACACAATCAGGAAAAAGTTGACATGTATATAATTTTTGCAGCTGAATGAGACAAAACAAGCATATTCCTAACTTGATTCAGTGCCACCTAATACATGTGGGATGTTGAGTGTTTAGTTCAGGGAGTTGTAACCTTTTTATGTGTGTCAGACCCCTTTGGCTGACTGGGAAGCCATGAACCCCTTGTCAGAATGTTTTTAAATTCATAAAATAAAATATATAGACTTATAAAAGAAACCAATTATACAGCAATACAATTCACAAGACGTAATAAAGAAAAAAGTCCATGGTTCCCATGTTTAAGAACCTTTGGTTTAGTTTCTATGTTACTTGCTGATAGAAATATCAGCTATACTGTATTCTTTAGCAGTTACTGAACCTTTAAGAATAGCATCATTTTCAGGGGTTCTGGGAAGCTACCAGCCTTAAGGAATGCTTGCTACGTACAAGCCATTTAATTCAATCAAGTTGTGTCTTTTAAGTACCTACTATGTGCAAAGTACTGGGGACAGATAAAAAGAAAATGAAAGCCACTGCCCTTGAAAGAGCTTACATTCTACAGACTTTTTTGATTTTTTAATAAACATACCATAAAGTCATTATCTTAAATAATCACTAAATAATTTGAGGTTGTAAACGGTTTTAAGGTTGCTTTCATTCAGAATATTTTACCACTCTTCAGGGCCAATCTACAAATCACAAAAGTCCATTTCAACTCAACAAGCACTTCAGACCCTACGATGTGGAGGGGACCATGCCAGGCACCTGCATTATCTCAGTCTTTCAGAATACTTGTTTTTCTTCGAGGCTTAGCTTGGGCACCGCTAACATGACCTGTTCTTTAACTATCTCAGTTAGTGCTCCCTTCTCAAGGTACGTTATAGCTCCTTGAGGGCTGGGAGCATGTTTGGTCTTCCTATCCTACACTGCTTAGCACGGTGTCTTGCACTCGGTAGGTACTTAATCGGTGCTTACTGAATTGAATTCATGATCATGAGAGGCAGCATGATACGGTGCTGAACTTACTACAGAGTCTGGAGAGATGTGGGTTCAAGTCCCACCTCTGACACTTGTGAGTTGTGTGGCCATAGGGTCATCACTTAACTTTTGGGCCTTGGTGCCCTCAATTGTAAAATGGGAAAATATGTAGTGCTTACCTTATCAGGATCAAATGGAAATGTTATAAGTATTAAAGTGCTCCACAAATGTCAGGTTTGTTATTTTTGCTTAAGCACAGTGCTTTTGCGTATATAGTAGGGGCTTAATAAACAATTGTTGAATTAAATTGAAAAAAAATGAGACTAATTTTCTTGGATGGTTCATAAACTGACAAATGGCAATTCAAAATAAAGAATTCCAAAAATGTTTTGAATAATGGCATCACTACTAAAGAGGATAGTCTCTCAAGAAGACCATTTTGAAGGACAGTCCTCACTGTGAAAGTTGTTGAAAAAAATCTGTCATTACTATATAGTCATCATACATCTTCCACTTGAATACTCTTCAGACTTCTCCCATTGTAAGTATTTCTCTGTTACTTAGGGCTGTGTGTACTTGACGACTAATTGGGCCATTTTAGTACCTGAAAATTAAAAAAGCAAATTGTGCTATATTAAATGGATTAACTTTAACTTGTATTTTAAAAAATTATTAGGAAGTTTAAAATATAAATTGAATATCGGATAAAAATGAATATTGGAAAGGAAAACAGGGGAACCTTTTAATAAGTCAAAATTTTTATCATAAAATCTTACAATTGTGTCAATTTAAATAGTTAAAAAAGTCTGTTATGTTACCTGAACAACTTTAATTGAAAATGATTTACAAGTCATAATTTTATCGACACTGAGATTAGGCCTCATGTGTTGCATTTTGGATGCATCCACTGCTCATGATATAAAGAAAGTAACATCTGCCTTTCATATGGCTCTTGTGAAATGCCTTCTATTAAAATAAGTATTTGGTGTTCGTGCTCTAAATTATGGCCCTGAAAGCTTAGAAAGGAGAACTAGTACTGTAGCATTTACCTGGATGTATTCATTGCTCCACTTCTCCTCTGGTGTATGGTGCAAAATCTGTTATTTTTTGAAGCTGATCACTGGTTAGCCTTTCTGAACACATAGGACATGTGTTTTCTGTAGTTAGCATGCTGAATGGAGGGAAATCAGGGTAAATTAGATCTGGAGCATTTTTGGATCTTTTACACGGGTGTGAAAATAACTCAAGGTTTATGTAACTTTTGGCATCCATTCAGTTTTTCATCATTTACTTACCGAAATAGTATCATCATGCTTATTATATTTTATAAGCACAACTCTTCTTTTAAAAATATTCTCAAAATTCGTAGAAGATGGGGGTCTTGGGGAAAGTAAATATAAGCAGTAGCTTCTACCTATCCATTCACACCCCCAAGATTGCTGAGGTAATTTGCTTTTAAGTGAATCAAAGAGCAACATGATTTTTACTTACCTTTTAAATTCGGAGTATAAAGCAGGAAAGTCACAATGTGGACATATAGTCCAGTCATCTTTTAACATATGTCGACCCTGGATCCAGTACAATTAAGAAAGAAATTAGCATTTCTTAAAATTATGGGTTTGGGTTGGTTTTTTTTTTAGTATTCACTATTTAGCATTACTAAAAGCAAGACTATTCACATTACTGCCATCTATAAGAAATGCCCTTACAGTGTTTCACAGAGCTGATTCTATGTAGTCAATTAGAAGAGGCAACAAATTACCAAATAAGTAGCACTGAAAGGACTAAAACAGGTTATATGTTTGTATAGACTAGGTTTTGTTTTGTTTTTGGGGGGGCGGGGTTTGCAGGCAGGTACAAAAAGACAGGAATTCTTAACTGAGCTTATACAATACTTATGGTGCTCTAATGATTTAAAAATAATTTGGTATTTTAAGCATATCTAAATAGTCTTAATATAGCATATTATCAATATTTATTAAAAATAGAATGGCCAAGGCACTACGGGTTAAATAGGAATGCTATAGAAAATACAGAAGTTAATAAAAAGGATTATTTCATAGGCAAAGAGAAATTGTTAACATTTAAGAACATTCAAATAGTTCATAAATACAAAGAATGTAATATTTTTAATGAGGCTTACAGTGGCAATGCAATATGGGATATTATTTTTGCATCCAGGGCAGAGTAGTTCAGACTCAGGGAGCAGGAATTCACAAAATGGACATGGTGTTGAAACCTCTTCTATTTCTGATGTGTCAGGTCTCCTGTGAGGAGGAATCATACATCATTTACAAAGACATGCCCCTATTTATTCTGAAATTAGAACAGAAAAATCAAGGCATTGATATGCACATAACCTCAGCTTTGAGATCAGAGATATTGCAGCTGAGAATTACGCACCATTTCTGTTTATTTTTCTCATACAAAATAAATAACATTTCATAGGTTTTTTTTTTTAGGACATTGGATAATAGTGGGCTACTTAGTAAGAATATACCACATGTGCCTCTGAGGCTATTCATTTATAAATTACGAGGGTCTGGAAATTGCCCATTCTGAGAATGGCTCGCTAATCAGACAATAAAGTTTCTGTGATTCATTTCTTTCCACTTATTAATGATCCTGCTAAATTTTAAAACCACAAATCAAATAATGTACACCACTCACCTCACCATTGCTTCAATTTTCTTTTTATATTTCATATCTATTTTATTGCGATACTCGGGTCTCATCAACATAGCAGCAAAACTGAAAGCAGAGTTTTTCAGGCCTGCTCTGTGACACTCTATCACTGTAGAAGTCAAGATAGGTACAATATCTATAACACAAATAGCACAGAAAAATAGGAATGTAATTAACAATATAAAAACAGGCCAGAACAAAGCCTTTCTAAATGTAGGGAAAGACTAATTCTGTCTTAGGCACATGACACACATTTATAAAAGTGATAAACATTCTCACAACGGATAATGGTCAAAAGAAATGAATAATTCTTAAGATACATAAATTGTTCATAATCACATGAATCTCACACAAACCAATCAGTAGCTAGAAGGGACACCCTATTGATACTCTTAGCCTAAACCCCCTCATTTTATAGAGACACTAAGGTAGAGCTGTTTAAGTCAGGGGTGGGAAACCTGCAGTCTAGAGGCGGCATGTAGCCCTCTAGGTCCTCAAGTGCAGCCTTTTGAATCCAAACTTTGATTTTTTCTGGGAAGTTTGGATTCAAAAGGGTGTACTTGAAGACCTAGAGGGTCACATGTGGCCTTGAGGTCACAGGTGCACCCCTGGCTAAGTTCACACAAGTAGGCCAAAACTTCTAATAATCAAAGAAATACAAATTAAAATAACTCTAAGGTTACACTTAGATGCAATTCAGTGCTGGCAGGGCTTTAGGAAAACACACTATCAAGTTACTGGTGGAGCTCTGAATTAGTATGGTACGTTGGAGAGCAATCTGGCAATATAAAATCAGAATTACAAAACTAGCTATACCTTTTGATCCCTCAATTCTACTACTAGAATGTTATTAAGAGGAGGAAAAAAACCTACTGATACTCATAACTGCTTTATTTGTAACAGTAAATTATTTCTTTTAAATTAAAGGTGTCAAAGAAGTGCCTGCAAAACTCCTCTAAGTGCAGCTGAACCAGATTAAGATATACTAGGGAAATATTTAACAAAAATACAACAGAACATACATAATGTTAATATGTGGTTTTCAAAGTCAATACATGCATTCCATTCTTATTTTTGGTTTAGTGGTCCTATTTCTATTTGAGTTCGACATTCTTGTAAAATTTTTAGTTCTTGGTGAATTCTAGGAGTGTGTGTGCGTGTGTGTGTGTGTACACACACACACAGTTTTTAAAAAAATCAGAAATGTGTAAATTTTTATTAATTGGGCAATTTTTAATTATGCAAAGTTCCTTTTAATATAATCAAATACATTTATTTTAGTTCCATCAGTTTTTTCCTTTTTTCTCCATAGACAGAATTTTTCTTCCAACTTGTGTATATATACAGAATTTGGCAAATGGCTGAATAAACTGGTATATTCATATAATGGTATGATATGCCCTAAAAATAACGAATACAAAGAAATATAGAAAGACATTAGTGATGCAGAATGAAGAATTAGAAAAGTATATTCACTAGCTACAGTTATATTCAAAAAGACTGACAGAAACCAAATTTAAGTACACAAATGGGGAAGAGATCACAAGTGTTTCCAGATCAAATGCATTTTGTTGAAGCTTATTCTTCTTTTCTTTTTTAAAAAATATTTTATTATTTATTTAATACTTTTAGTTTTCAGCATTGATTGTGAGTTACAAGTTTTCTCCCCATTTCTACCCTCCCCCCCACTCCAAGATGGCATATATTCGGATTGCCCCGTTCCCCAGTCAGCCCTCCTCTCTGTCACCCCACTCCCAGCATCATCCCCTTTTCCTTGATTTTTTTGTAGGGCAAGATAGATTTCTATGCCCCATTACTTGTATATCTTATTTCCCAGTTGCATGCAAAAACAATTTTTTTTGAACATCTGCTTTTAAAACTTTGAGTTCCAAATTCTTTCCCCTCTTCCCTCCCCACACACCCTCCCTAAGAAGGCATGCAATTCAACATAGGTCACACGTGTATCATTATGTAAAACCCTTCCATAATACTCTTGTTGTGAAACACTAACTATATTTTGTTCCCTCCTATCCTGTTCCCTCCTATCCTGTCCCCCTTTATTCAGTTTTCTCCCTTGACCCTGTCCTTTTTCAAAAGTGTTTGCTTTTGATTACCTACTCCCCCTATCTGCCTGTTTCAACAATCCGGCTAGTAGTTGCTGTGGGGGTGTAAGATCCACCAACAGCCAGCACCCAGAAAGCTGCCAACAGCACAGGTTCTTTTGATCTGCTTAACTAAGGAAAGCAAGGTTAAAGGGGTTGACAAGCTTACTTTAATTCGGCATATAAATATCATTCACTTAGTTCAGGGGAAAAGACCAGCACACTGAACTTCAGAGCAAAGTACAAACAAATTACAAACATCAACAGACAGACCCAATACAATTCATAGTTACCAACATCTAGGTTCAGTCTGGGAGCTCGTAACAAGGGCTGGTCCAGAGTCATGCACCACTACGGCTGTGGGTAGGAGCCCCAAAGAAGAGAAGTCCAACCCCTGGTTTTATATCTTTTTCAGCATCAAGGGTGAGTCACACATGCGACTCACCCATGTGACCTAGAATCATCACAATGAGGCCACTTAAACCCAAGTGGTCTAAAAGCCTCTGCTGTCAGACAGGTAAACTAGGCCCTCCCTGGAGTTTGCCCCACCTTGGGCCCCACCTCAGTTGCCAATCCACACCCACATAGGTTCCACACCTAAGCCACACCTCTTCACCACAGCAGTGGTGGCGCATGACTCTGGGCCAGCCCTTGTTCTGAACCCCCTGGGCTGAACCTAGATGTTGGTAACTGTGAATTGTATTGGGTCTGTCTGTTTGTAATTTGTTAAAGGGCTCTCACTGGTGATGGTGCTGATGCAGAGACTCCAGGCAGCTGTAGCTAAGGAACCCTCCAGCTCGTAAACCTGGATGCTGAGACTTTGTTGAACTCTGGTAACTATGTATTGGGATTTGAATCAGACAAGGTCTGTCTGTTGATGTTTGTAATTTGTTTGCAATTTGCTTTGAAGTTCAGTGTGCTGGTCTCTTCCCCTAAACTAAGTGAATGATATTTGTATGCTGAATCAAAGTAAGCTTGTCAAACCCCTTCACCTTGCTTTCCTTAGTTAAGCAGATCAAAAGAACCTGTGCTGTTGGCAGCTTTCTGGGTGCTGGTTGTGGGTGGATCTTACAACCCCAAAGAAGCTGCTAGCCGGATTGTTGAAACACTGCCCTCCCCTCTATCATCTCCACTTTTTTATCCCTTTCCCCCTTCTTTCTTGTGGGGTAAGATACCCAATTGAGTGTGTATGTTATTCCCTCCTCCAGTCAAATCTGATGAGAGCAAGATTCACTCATTCCCCCTCACCTGCCCCCTCTTCCCTTCCAACAGAACTGTTTTTTCTTGCCACTTTTATGTGAGATAGTTTAACCCATTCTATTCCTCCCTTTCTCCCTCTCTCAATATATTCCTCTTTCATCCCTTAATTTGATTTTATTTTTTCTGATATCATCCCTTCATATTCAACTCACCCTGTGCCCTCTATGTATATGTGTGTGTGTGTATATACACACACATACACACACACACATATTCCCTTCAGCTACCCTAATATTGAGGTCTCATGAATTACACACATCATCTTTCCATGTAGGGATGTAAACAAAACAGTTCAACTTTAGTAAGTCCCTTATGATTTCTCTTTCCTGTTTACCTTTTGATGCTTCTCTTGATTCCTGTGTTTGAAAGTCAAATTTTCTATTCAGCTCTGGTCTTTTCACTGAGAAAGCTTGAAAGTCCTCTATTTTATTGAAAATCCATATTTTGCCTTGGAGCATGATACTCAGTTTTGCTGGGTAGGTGATTTTTGGTTTTAATCCTACCTCCTTTGACCTCCGGAATATTATATTCCAAGCCCTTCGATCTCTTAATGTAGAAGCTGCTAGATCTTGGGTTATTCTGATTGTGTTTCCACAATACTCCAATTGTTTCTTTCTGGCTGCTTGCAGCATTTTCTCCTTGATCTGGGATCTCTGGAATTTGGCAACAATATTCCTAGGAGTTTTCTTTTTGGGATCTTTTTCAGGAGGTGATTGGTGGATTCTTTCAATTTCTATTTTACCCTCTGGTTCTAGAATATCAGGGCAGTTTTCCTTGATAATTTCTTGAAAGATGATATCTAGGCTCTATTTTTTTGATCCTGGCTTTCAGGTAGTCCAATAATTTTCAAATTATCTCTCCTGGATCTATTTTCCAGGTAAGTGGTTTTTCCAATGAAATATTTCACATTGTCTTCCACTTGCTCCAATCTGATTTTCAAGGTGGTATTTTCTTCAGTGGTGTTTTGGACCTCCTTTTCCATTTGGCTAATTCTACCTTTCAAGGCATTCTTCTCACTGGCTTTTTGGAGCTCTTTTGCCATTTGAGTTAGTCTATTTTTAAGGTGGTGTTTTCTTCAGTATTTTTTGGGTCTCCTTTAGCAAGTCTTTGAGTTGTTTTTCATGGTTTTCTCACATCACTCTCATTTCTCTTCCCAATTTTTCCTCTACTTCTCTAACTTGCTCTTCCAGATCCTTTTTGAGCTCTTCCATGGCCTGAGACCAGTTCATGTTTTTCTTGGAGGCTTTTGATGTAGGCTCTTTGACTTTGTTGACTTCTTTAGGCTGTATGTTTTGGTCTTCTTTGTCACCAAAGAAAGATTCCAAAGTCTGAGTCTGAATCTGAGTCCTGTTCATGTTCCCAGCCAACTACTTGACCCCTGAGCTTTTTGTCAGGGTATGACTGCTTGTAGAGTAGAGAGTACTTTGTCCCAAGCTTTAGGGGCTGCGCTGTTGTTTTCAGAGCTACTTCTACACAGCAAGCTCTGCCACACCAGCTCTCCTCCTCCCCCAAGAACCACCAACCAGGATTTCAGC
The DNA here is from genome assembly GCF_011100635.1 of Trichosurus vulpecula. Lineage (NCBI taxonomy): Eukaryota > Metazoa > Chordata > Mammalia > Diprotodontia > Phalangeridae > Trichosurus > Trichosurus vulpecula. The sequence continues at coordinate 168,468,035 of NC_050578.1, forward strand.
CCAGATCCAGCAGGCCAAAACAGGCTTTGTACTCCTGCTCTGATCCGTGGCTTAATTCCTCCCACCTGGTGGGCCTGGGGCCAGAAGCAACTGCAGCTGTAGGTCTGGAAGCAGGCTCAGAGCTGTACCACCTCCACTGCCCCCGGGGCGGCGGCCAACTGCGAACTCCTTTGACTCTGTCTCAGCAGCTTTTCCCACTAACCTGCTCTGTTGTCTTTGGCATTTGTGGGTTGAGAAGTCTGGTAACTGCCACAGCTCAATGATTCAGGGCCCTACCACCTGTTCTGCCCGGCTCCCAGTGTGGTTGGTCCGGGCATGGCCCACACTGGACTCTGCTCTGCTCCTCTCCCAGTTTTGTGCGATAGACCCTTTCCAGGAACCATCCAGGCTGTCCTGGGCTGGAGCCCTGCTTCCCTCTGCTATTTCGTGGGTTCTGCAGCTCTAAAATTTGTTCAGAGCCATTTTACAGGTGTTTGGAGGGACCTGTGGGAGAGCTTAAGGAAGTCCCTGCTTTCCAGCCGCCATCTTGCGAAGCTTATTTTTCCAAAACCAAAATGCAAACCATTTGGAGTTTATGATGTAATTTGGAATTTCATTTCTCATTCTATTTGACTGTCAGCATTTCCTGAGATTATCATCTAATAAAAGTTATTTTGAAAAGTTAAACATGTCAGCATGATTTATCCCCAAAATGATTTCATCTATTAGAACTAATCCAATTTTACAGACTATGACAAATCATGGTGAAGTTAAAGGCTTTTTATAAGGGAATGGTGGAGGTTGTCAACCATCCTGTTCTTTAATCATAACATGTTTCCCCTAAGATTAGGTGAAGTAGGTGTATGTGATGACTGGAGATGAGAAAATGGCACTGGAGGAATATACTAATGACATGCCATCTTTTTCTGTTCCCTTTTATCTCTGTTCCTGAATTCCTCTGACATCAAGACCATGCCCTCTCTACTGCTAGACTCATCCTGGACCTGCCTTCTCATTCTGGCACAGCCTACCACCACCATAGCCCACTGACTGTGGAACAGTCCTCTGCAAGGCCTACTCTCCTCCTATTTGTAAGTTCCTTTCTGTAGAAGGGCCAAGGCTGGTCTCCTTTCATTCTCCTCCATGACCAGTTTCTAAATTTTTCGGAGCTTCAAAACCAAGCCCCCCTGAATACTTTTACCTCCTCCATTCCCCAAGCCTCCTTTCAGTAACCTTTTGTAGGCTATCTTCCCTGTTAGAAACATTAAGAAAGCTCCTTGAGAGCAGAGATCATTCCTCTTGCTTGTATTCATATCCTGGGCTTATTACAGTGCCAGGCCCAGTGTTCAATGACACTACTTTCCTTCCTTTCCCTCCCTCCCTTCCTCCCTTCCTTCTTGCCTTCCTGTTGCATGTATATCTAAAACATTTTTTTTAGAAGGATCCAATTTCTGTATTTCTTTTTCACTTGAGTATATGTAGTTTTGATCTATTATGCTATTTTTAAAAAAACCAAACAAACAAGTTCAAATCACAGTACAGTCCTAATGCCGCCTAAGTATAACAGCAACAAAAACATGCACTTGAAAACAGATCTTTTGATGGAGCTGTCAAGTATATTTTGATTAGGTTTATCACAGATTATTTTTATAAGTGAGAAAGGAGCACTTCGTAGATAGTACTTACGTGATGGGAATTTGCTGATGTTGTTGGCCACACGAATAAGCATTCGTGCTCCCTTCATGTGATCTCCACTTCTAACATGAATCTGAAAGAAATTATATGTCTTACTCTACAGTAAACATCCAAAAAAAAATATATATATATCTTCATACTCCTCTGGATGAATGCACATGTGTAAGCACATGAATTTTTTTAAAGCTCTTTTTCTTCTGTTTCTACAAAAATAACTACTAGAATTCTATAGTAATTTCCATTATCCACAAGATAATAAGCCACTATTCCCTAGGAAAACCAAAAAAGTTATTTAATGATAGTAGCAGTAATACCTTACATTGGTATAAGAGTTTTCAGAGTGAATTAATTTCCACTGTTCTCAAAGGAACCTTACTGCGACCCTGAGTATTAGGCAGGATGGGTATTATGGGTGTAAACTTAATGCAAGGAGGTAGATTTGATGTTACTGTTATCACTATGACTTGCTGAGTTTTGATTCAACTGGAATATAGTGACAGAAGGGTATGCCTACTTCAAAGGAATAGATGTGCCAAAAGGGACAATAGGATAACACTATATCAAAAAGGTATGACTTCTGTGAAAAAATCCATGTTGGGATTTCACATATGGATAAAAAGTACTGGCATAAGAAACAGGAGTGATAATGTAGCTGGAGCATAATATAGACCACCTACCCAGAAAGAGGAAATAGACAATGAGTTCTGGAAGCGGAGGGAGGATTTAGTTATGGTAATGGATTTTAACTATTTAGCCATTTATTGGAACTTTCTACTAGAATGGGAACAGCAGATAAATCGTTTACTTGCTAGATGAACTACATCCCAGGGTTCTTTAAGAACTTGGGGATATCATTGTTAAGCCACTATTAGTGATCTCTGAGAAACTGTGTAGAATGGGAAAGGTGCAACAGAAATAGAGATGGGAAACAGCTCAGCTTTTAAAAAGGTGAATGAGATGGAACCTTCAAACTATAGGGCAGGGAGCTTAAATTCTTGGCAAAATATGAGAACGCATTATTAAAAAAGATGGTTTGTGAACACTTAGAAAGGAAAGCTGTGACCACTACAAATTAGCATAAGCTCATCATGAACTTATTATTCCAGGGGCAGAGTCAAGATCAGACAAAGCAAAAGCAAAAACTATCCTAAAATGAAAAGAGATAAATAGAAACTACATTTTGCCAAAAGGTACCATCGACAGTGGATTAATATCAATATTAAACCAAATGTCATAGCATTGAAATTTTGAAAGGAAAGGATAAATGAATTACAAGAAATAGATGGCAAAACTATAATAGTGGGAGGACCTCAATTTAGACCTAGATGAATTAACCAAAAAAATAAATAACAAAGAAGTTAAAGCCTCGAATAGAATTTTAGAAAACATAGATATGATAGATCTCTGGAGAGTACTGGATGGTAATAGAAATAAGTATACCTATTTCTCAGCTGTGCAGGGTACCTTCATAACTAATTATGTATTAGGTAGGGTGTGAAAACCTCACAAAAATGCAGAAAAGCAGAAATATTAAATGCATCTTTTTACCAACAATAATATAATAAAAATTACATTCAACAAAGGGTCTTTGAAACAAAGATTAAAAATTAATTGGAAACTAAATAATAATCCTATAGAATGTAGGGGACAAAGAGGGACTCATAAAAACAACCAATAATTTCATTAAAGATAATGACAACAATGAGACCACATTAAAAAAAATTTGTGGCATGCAATTAAACCAGCACTGAGGGGAAAATGTATATCCCTACACTTATAAATAAGAGAGAAAGAACAGATCAATGGATTGGACATGGAATTTAAAAAGCTGGAAAACTAAGAAATTAAGAACCACCAATTAAACAGCCAAGCAAAAATCCTGAAAATCAGAGATTAATAAAATTGAAAGTAAAAAAAAAACCTGTTGAATTAATAAATAAAACTAAGAGCTGTTTAAAAAAACCCAAATAAAATGATAAGCCACTAGGGAATTAAAATCTTTTTCTCAATTACATATAAAAACAATTTTTAACATTCATTGTAATAAATTTTGGGTTCCAGACTCTCTCCCTCATTCCTTCCTTTCTCTCTCCTTGAGAAGGCGAGCAATTAGTGAGTTTGATTTTAAAAAAGAAAGAAAGCCAAATTACCAATAGCTAGGGATGAGGGAAGAATTCATGATCAAATGAGACAGGTTCATAGGAGGTAAAATGGACAACTTTGATTACATAAAATTAAAAATATTTTACTTAAATGGATAATTTTGATTACACAAAATTTAAAAGGTTATTTTTTTTCATAAAGCAATGTGGCAAAAATTAGAAGAAAAGCAGGAAACTGAGGTAAAAAATCCTTGCAATAAGTTTCTCTGATAAAGGTTTCATTTCTAAGATATCCATCTATCTGTCACGGAACTGAATCAAATGTAAAGAATAAGAGCTCTCAGAGCTCTTCCCTAATTGATAAGTTGTCAAAGTACATACATAGTTTGCAGAGAAAGAAATCCAAGCTATTAATAGCCATATAAAAAAATGCTCTAAATTGCCAATAGAGAAATGCAAATTAGAACAACTCTTGAAGTGCCCCATGACACCCATGGTATTGGCTAAGACAATTAAAAAAATAAAATGATAAAAGCTAGAGGGACCGTGGGAAAACAAACAGACTAATGCATTGTTGACCGAAGTGTGAACTGGTCCAGCCATTCTGGAGACAATTTGGAACTATGCCCAACGAGCTATTAAAGTGGGCATACACTTTGACCCAGCAATACTGCCATTAGGTCTATACACACTAAAGAGATCAAAGAAATCAATGAATGAATGAACATTTACTGTGTTTTATGGGCTAAGCACTAGGGATACAAAAAGAGGCAAAAGACAGTCCCTGCCCTCAAGGAAATGGACAATCTAATAAAGGAGACAGCATACAAGCAAATATATACGAAGCAAGCTAAATACAGGATAAACTGGAAGTAATTTACAGAGGGAAGGCTCCAGTAAAAGATGGGATTTTAGTTGGCCCTTAAAGGCTGGGAGGTCAGTAGCTGGAATGTAGGATGGAGAGCATTCTAGGCATGGAAGACAGCCAAAGAAAATGCTCAAGGCCAAGGGACATCTTGTTTGTGTAACAGTCAGGAGGCCAGTGTTACTGCATTGAAGAGTATGTATGGGGCGTGAGATTGTAAGAAGGCGAGATAGGTATAAGGGGCTAGAATACGAAGGGCTTTAAATGTCAAATAGAGCATTCTGTATTTGATCCTGGAGGCAATAGGAAGCCACTGGAGTTTATTGACTATTGGGGTGAAATGATAAGGGCTGCAACTTTAGGAAAATTACTTTGGCGGTTCAGCGGAGAATGGTTTGTAGTAGAGATAGATTTGAAGCAGGCCGAGCCACTGGCAGGCTACTGCGATAGTCCAGGCATGAGGGGAGGAGGGCCTGCATTCCAGTGGTGGCAGTGTCAGAGGAGAAAAAGGGGCGTATTTGAGAGATGATGCAAATGTGAAATTGACAAGCCTTGGTAACAGCCTGGATATGGGGGTGAGAGACAGTGAGGAATCCAGGATGAGGCCTAGGTAGTGAGCCTGAGGGACTGGGAGGGTGGTGTTGTTTTCCTCTATAGTAATAAGGAAGGTAGGAAGGCGGCGGGTGTTTAAAGGGAAAGATAAAGTTTTGTTTTGGACTGCAAACTTAACACGAATTGACAATGTGAAACAGGAGCTCTGCTTGGGTCAGATCCCTTATGGAAGCTGGTGTTCAGCTGTGGGCATGTTCTAGAAAGAATATTGACAAAATGGGGTGATTCACTGGAGGCCAACCTGGGAAAGAATGGGTTTTCTATCACTGGAAAACTTGAAGGGGAACTTGAATGACCACCTGCTAAGCATGTTTTAGAGGTAATTTTTGGTAAGGTATGGATTGGACTAGATTCTATATTAATTCAACAAGTAGATGATGTCTGAGGTCCCTTCAAATTGAGATTTTTATTATCTTATTATTCTATGCCATGGATGAGGAAGCTAAATGTCTTAGATCCTAATTGACTTGTCCAAGATCACATAGCTAGTTAGTGAGTCTAGAACCTAGCCATCGTGAGTGATTGCAGTCTGCTTTCCACTAAATTATCCTTAATCATTGGTGGGAAATGAGTGATTGTTCAAAAATACAGTCTTAAGTATTCATCCTATCCAAGACACTTATGTATTACCTTCACTAATACATAGCTGTGCAGAATCATAAGATTGGTAGCCATCTCAGAAGGAATTTTGATTTTCTGGGTTTTTAATTCTGCATACATACTGAAGAGAACATCATGTGCATTTCGATAGTTTCCTTGAAAAAAAAAAGGTGAGAATTTAAGACAACAAATTTATAAAGAACGGAATCTAAAAATTTTGGGGAAGCAGGTATTTCTTCATTTTACAAATGAATGAATTATTTATATGCTCTCATTATGCTGTTTTAGGTGACAATCAAATAAACATGTTATAGTCTTTACCTCTTAGGAGGTAAAAACCTATGCACCCCATGTATTAGGTGGCACTGAATCAAGTAAGGAATAACTTCAGAGGGAGGAAAAGTAGTATAAAGCAGTCTTTGTTGGAGGATATACAAAATGAAGACTAGGTAGTGAGGCCTTTAGTGTGCTGATTCCTGTGTACAGGGAATTCTACATCTTAGAGCTTATCTAATTTGAATCCACAAGAGGGCAAAGGAAAATAAATGGAAATAATTGGCTTCTTCCCCTCGGTGGTCTGGGTTCTGCCCTTTGGGACCAAGCAGAACAAGCCTAAGTCCTCTTATCCTATAAACATCCTTTTAATGTCTTCTATTCTCCAGGCTAGAGATGGCCAGTTCATTTAAGCAATCCGTGAATGGTTTCATCATCTTGGTTGCCCTCTCCTGAAATGTGGGGCCTGGAATTGAACACAACACTCCAGAAAAATTCTGACCTGAGTGGACTCAGCCTTTCTTACACATATGCCCAAGTTTCTTCCCTCAGGTTCCAAAGAAGGGGGTGTACAATTCAGTCTTAGGTTGTTATTTCTCTAGGAAAGGCAAATTCTTTCTGGAAAATTCCAAGTTAATTACTTCATAACCACAGGAAAGTTCTCTTGGCATGCTCTGAGCTAGTTCTAATTTCTCCCATTCCAGTCATACTAGTCTTCCTGATATTCTTCTCACATGGTTCCATCTACCATCTTTGTGCTTTTGCACAGTCTCCGCTCCCCTCCCCACTCCTGGAATTCACTCTCCTTGTCTGTACCTTTTAGAATCCATAGCTCCCTTCAAAGCTCCCTTCAAGCATCATCTCCTACATCAGGCTTTTCTTCTATCCCAGATGCTAGTACCTTCCTTGCAACTCAACTTTGTATTTTGAATATACTAATGTTGTTTCCTCTGACAGAATATAAACAACTTTTTTTTTTCTGGAAACTGAGTCTCCCTAGCTTACCCTGGCTGGAAGTTCAGGGGCGACTCATGGGCTCAATCCCAGTACTGTTTGGCAAGGGAGTTTTGATCTACCCAATTTCTGATATGGGCTGGTTCAGGCAACCTGGTGGTTCCTGGCTCCCAAGGCCTCACTATAATGATACTGAACTTAGTGTGGACACTCAGATCAGCCAACCCACCGAAGCTCAGAACTCTCAAGCTTAAGAGGTCCATCAGTTTCAGCCTACCTGGTATCAGGGATTACAGGTATGAGCTACTATGCCTGGCAGAATAAGCTTATTGAGGGCAAAGACTATTTAATTTTTGATTTTGTGTCCTCAGTCCCTAGCAAAATGCCTGGCACATAGAAGGCCCTTAATAAATGCTTGCTTGATTGTTTGGCATCAAATTAGAGTCTGTGATGCTCAGCTTAAAAGTATAGCCTCAGCTCAGCTTTTTTTTTATCCCATGTTTGTTGCAAACACTCATCTCACATATACAGTCTCCAAGCCATACTTCCTGTTTGGACTGGTGGGCAAGGGGGTCAGTCACTTGGGGAGATATCCCACTAAGGCTGGATATAAGCTCCTTTCTGGTAGGCCAGCCTTAAATTTTAAGGTTTTCCAGAAGTTATTTGAAGTCACCACCAAGATGTGTCCCCTGTCATCTTTGGAGAGACATTTTATATTCTATTCACCTATCCAGGGAAAGTCTAAGTCAAAATACAGCAAAATTAAGTAGATAAAGAGAGAACAGCTCAAAGACTTGGGCTTAACTATCCTCTTTATTACTTTGGTGACCTCGGAAAAGTCACCTCACTACTCTGTGCTCTGGTTTCTTCTGAAAAACAAGGGGGTTTATCTAGCTGACCCCTACCTTCTTTTCCACGTCTAAATCTTATGACCAGAGGGCAGGATCACTGTCCATTCAATAGCCATTTCTGGCATGAGTCCAAGACACTAACTCAGCAGGCTGGCCATCCAGCAGCATGTCACAGGCTGCATTTTTCAACACTATTAAGGCTAGTTAGAACAGTCTCTTTCACATCGTTGTGTTTTTCACAGAAGAGGTTTCCTGCCCTAAGGGTCCCACATTCCCTACAGTCACTGAAGACAATATGTGGGAGGGGTGAAGTGGGAGAGTGTTGAAGGGGTTGATGTAGCTGCGTTAGAAACAACTCCCAAATTGACTTTAGTGGAAGCAGGATACCACCCATCTTCTTACCCTCTGATTAGCTGATCACTAACAGCTTGGATTCAAATCAAAACCCCTTGTGGGTTATTCCAGTTCCCTCTGCATTGGAGATCAATTGAGCTAGACCAGAAATAGGTTCCTAGCTGGTCTTCCTCTGATCCCTTCTCTGTCTCCCATAGCTGCCATATTGATATTCCTAAAACATGGATTTCACTATTTTCCCTCCTCCCTGGAGCAGTTTTCTATCATCTCTAGGAAAAATACAATCTTCTCAGCCTGGCATTTAAAGCCTTCCAAATGTGTTTCTTGCCTGTCTTTCTAGTCTTATTTCAAATTACTCCTCTTCACCCACTGTGATAATTATAAACTTTATATTGTTGGATGTTATGGTTATAGTTTGATGTCAAATTATAATGATAAGACATAGAGTCCTAGGCTTCGTGATCCTAATGCCCCTAGAAAAAAATGGGCAAAGCAAACAGTCCACTTTTCCACTGTTAACTATGTGTCAGGCAGATAATTTTGCAGTTTTCTCACTGGATAAACTCCTGAGCTGCTGTAGGGGTCTTGAGTCATTCTTCTGTTGCCTTAGTTAATGACAGATTTGTGGTACCAATAAAATCTCTCCCTACCCGAGCTTTACCCAGGCCTGGTATTGATAAGAGACTCCAAGAACTCCACCACATATGGGTCTGATCAGGAATGCCCCTCCCACATCTGGCACCAATTACCTGTGCTCACCCAAGCCCATTCTTAGGGAATAGAATCTTGCCACTTGAATTGCAAATTTTGAGTGTGTTCCTTCCCCAACACGCTTCCCTCACCCTCAGGTTGGCATGAGTTTCTTGCATGTGAGGACAAACCTCTGTCTGTTGATGTTGCCATAGTGTGGCTATGCTGCATTTTGGCTGTTTCCTGCATCACATAATAAAACTCATGACTGTATCATTTTCTTGTGTATCAGTTTTCTAGAAATCTCGAATCCAGGTATATGCTTTAACCTGAGCCATGAGGTCACCTTGGTTCCAGTCCAGTTAGCTTACTCTTTGTTCCCTGTACAATCCTTAACACACTACCTCTTGTATACAAGCCTTTGCATCAATAATCCTGCTCCTCTGGACTACAGGCCCTCCTTATTTCTGTTTCACAGAATGTCTAAATTCCTTAACAGCCAAGCTTGGGTGCCACCTTTCCCGATCCCCCTCAGGTGTTATTCATCTCTCCCTCTGGAAATTATCTTGTATTACTTTAAATATACTTTGTATTTATCCACCTACTTACTGTATTTGCTCAGCAGAATATAAGTTTCTTGAAGTTGGGCATTGTTTTATTTTTATCTTTGTATACTTAGCACCTAGCTAGCACTGTGCTCACACTTAGTAAGTGTTTAGTAAATGTTTGTTAATTGGAATTCAATTGAAAATTAAAAGTAACCCAAAGGACAGTACACGGCAAACCTAAATAGCCCACAGTATTACCAACAATAAATTGGTGGAGTTAAAGACAGCATTGAGGACAAGAAAAGGAGATGAACTGGCCATGTTGCAAGAATTAGACATGACAGATGGGTACATCAGTATCCTTCCAAACATTAAAAGAACCAGGGAAAGCTGTCTCATTTGTTAAGGGGATTCCCTATGGTGGACTTATGTAAAGTTAGGGTTAAGAATCTTACAGGATGAGCGTAGTGATAATGTTAAAATTATAAAGCCACCACAGTATTAAAGTTGTGAAGATAATGCAAAGGAATAAACTTAAGTATAAGGAGATAATTTCCAAATCCTAGTAATCTCAAATCTTATAAAAATCTAAGTAGGCTACAAATCTAAAATAAATGATTCAAATTCAAACTGAAATGAGTTTTGTATTATTTGCACTGTTGCTCCTCATCCTTACCAGGTAAATAGATGACTGGAGAAAGGAATTGTGAAGACATGAAACCAGATTGTCTTTTGACTGGAAAGAGGCCTACTTTGAATATACTTCTCATAGTCTAATATGCAATTCTTACTGAGGTGTAAAATTAAAATGATGTCATATCAGCAAAAGCAGTTTGAATCCTGAGCTACTCACCTGCAGATTGTTCTTCTCTGGCAATTATAATAGCAGTCCTAGCAGCTTCTCTGTATTGTTTTAGGGCCATGTATAAGCGGAACAGATATTTGGCATCCTTAATTAGAATCACATAACAGAAGCTATAATTAGGGAAAATATCACTTCCTTTACAGATAATTAGCTAAAAGCAAAATAGCTGGAGATCAAATGAAAATGCTGCATTTCAGCTGGAATAACATCTGTTGACAAGTAGCTGACAGTTTGTATTGATTACAGTTAATTTGTCAATTTTTTTAGAAACATCCTAGATAATATATATCTATGCTTTCAGAAGTATGTTTTATATTATAATATACCATTGCAAATAGTTTAAAATTAATCCTGTGAAAATTATATTTCACATATAAAATTTGTTGTCCATTCTTCATCCATTTACATTTATATTCTTCTAATATTATATTTATATTCTTCATCCATTATGCTACATAAGAAATGATGAGCAAGATAGTTTCAGAAGAATCTGGGAAGACTTATGTGAACTCATACAATGTGAAATGAGCAGAATCAGAACACTGTATATGGTGACAGCAATACCGTAAGGATGATCTACAGTCAGAGACTTGGATCAAGACAATGATCCACGACAATTCCGAAGGACCCATGGTGAAAAATGCTATCCGCTCCAGAGAGAGAACTGATGAACTGTGAATGCAGACGGAAGCATGCTTTTTTGAATTTTACTTTTATTGTTTTATTTTGTCTTTTCTTTTGCAACTTGGCTAATATGGAGAAATGTTTTGCATGATCTCACATGTATAATCGATATCCAATTGCCTTCTCAAGGAGGGGGGGGAAGGGTGGGAGGGAGAGAATGTGAAACTCAAAATTAAAAAAGAAAGATTGTTAAAATTTTTACATGTAATTGGTAAATACTTAACAAAATAAAAATGATCAAAAATTATATAATAAATTCAACATCTCACTTTCAAAACTTGTGTTTCTTCTTGCGTGTCTTTCTGTTCTCTTCCTTCTGCTTAAATATATACATCAACAGTCTTCTGCTGAAAAAATATATCCGTGGTCTTCTCTTTTTGGGTATCACTATTGCTAGCCTCCCACTCTTCTCATATTCTCCAAACCCAATTAAAATAAGAAAAAACCCCCCTTTTTTTAAACAAATAAGCACAATCACAAATTCAATGTGTCTTTCTGCACCGTGAGTCCTTTTGGGTACTTGCTTTATATGTCCTCTAGAGACATGATTGCGCATGCTATGATCAGAATTCTTAAGTCTTTCAGAGATCTGTATAAATTGTTCTCTAGATTCTGCTTCTTTCACTCTGCATTAGTTTACACAAGATTTTCTAGGATTTTCTGAAAAATGTTTCCTTTTTCATTTCTCATATAATATTCCATTACATTTGTATACCACTATTTGTTCAGCCATTCCCCAATGATAGGCATTCCTTACTTTTCAGTTTTGCTTTTCATTTTTTTCCCTATTAATTGCCCCTTCAGGATCTATCTTCCAAAGGTGGAGTTTGTTTGGCTACAAACTATTCCTTCCTCACTTGGTTGGTAACCATTATTCTCCCTCCTAATAACTCTCTATCCCCACTTGTTTCCAATTGCAGTGGATATATTTCTACACAAAACTGTTTGGGTGTATACACATACATATATATTTCACCCTCCTTTTATCCATGTCAGATAAGACTGAAGTTATTCTCAACTTGTGTCATCTGGGTTTCTGTACTGACCTCCACCTATGGAATATGTCTATGCTAAGAACTTTGGTAGATTTTAGTTGCTGTACCTCCCACCCCCATCTCTGAAATTTAGAATGCTGAATCTTCAAGGCCTTCTATGGCCTCTCAGGACAGAGAGCTATAGTTCTCAGGATCCTGGGCCCAGGGCAGGGGTGGGGAACCTGCAGCCTTGAGGTTACATGTGGCCTTCTATCTAGATCCTCAAGTTCGGCCTTTTGACTGAATCCAGATTTTACAGAACAAGGCCACATGTAGCCTCAAGACCGCAGGTTTCCCACCCCTGGACTAGGGCATGCCAGTCTGAGTGATATCATGCCGAGACTGATCATTGCCATTCCCAGTTGCTTACAAAGTCCACACTGTGGAATTCTGAACTCCTTGGTACTTTTTTTTTCTGTGTTCAAATTTAAAATATATATATATATATATATATATATAGATATAGATATAGATATAGATATAGTTTCATTTTCCCCCAATTACATGTTAAAACAATTTAAAATATTTGTTTTTCTTAAACTAAGAATGAAAGAAAGTGAAAAATAGCATGCTTCAGTCTGTAATTCAGACAATATCAGTTCTTTCTCTGGAGGGGGACAGTATACTTCATCATTTGTTGTTTGGGATTGTCTTGGATCATTGTATTGCTAGGAATAGCTAAGTCATTCAGAGTTCTTCATTGTACAACTGTTACTGTGTGCAACATTCTCTTGGTTCTATTCACTTCACTTTGCATCAGTTCATGAAGTCTTTCCAGGTTTTTCTGAAATCATTCTGCTCGTCATTTCTTATAGCACCATAATATTCCATAACAATCATAGACCATAGCTTGTTTAGCCATTCCCCAACTGATAGACATCCCTTCGGTTTCCAATTCTCAGCCACCTCACAAAAGAGGAATATTTTTGTACAAATAAGTCCCTTTCCCTTTTTTTTTTGATGTTTTGGAGATATAGACCTAGCTGTGGTATCACTGGATCAAAAGGTAAGCACAGTTTTATAGTCCTTTTGGCATAGTTCCAAATTGCTCCCCAGCATGATTGGATCAGTTCACAACTCCAGCAACAGTGCATTAGTGTTCCAATTTTTCCACAACCATTCCATCCCTGGGACTTTCTTGTAGGAGGTCTCTACTCTTGCTGCTTCCAGACATAGAGTAATTCAGGCTACAGATATTTCTTCTCTTTTTTCTTAAGTACCAACAGTCAAGCTAAAGTTTATTTACAGTCTAAGAATTGTGGTTCTTAGTACCTCTGCCACTTTTTCCTTTTTTTCCCCTCCTTCCCTTCCAACTTCACACTAGAAAAGGTTAACATTTGACACACACATATATGTGAAACTATACAATACAAAGTTCCATATACCAGTTCTTTCTCTGGAGGTGGATAGCATCTTCCTTCATAGGTCCTTTGGAGCTTATTTGAATAGTTTCATCATTCACATTTTCTCTCTGAACCATACTGCTGTTACTATACACAATGTTCTCTTGGTTCTGCTTGTTTCACTCTTCATTATTTCATGCCAGTCTTTCTAAGTTTTCCTAAAATCAGCCTGCTCATCATTTTTCACAGCACAGGCATTTCTGACCCATCTCCAGTCACACTGAGAGGATTACAGCTCATTCACCTGGCTTTCCTATTCCTCATGGGCTTCTAATTTTTTTTAATGTAGTTTGAGGTGAAAGAAATCACGATAGTTTTCTCGCTGGATTTCTTGACCATTATTTGGTCTAGGGTTATTTTAAGGTTTTTGCTGAAGTAGTTATATGAAAGCTGGGCTAACTGCCATCTTAATATGAATTTTCAATTTTTTTCTGTTTTTATTTTGTTTTTCATTTTTTAAATTCTGAACTTATGAAATATCAAATAAAATCAGTATTTCCATATTCATTGTAACACAGAAGGAATGGCTTTCATATGAAACCGAGAATACCTACTAATTTGGGCTTGATTTTCTAAGTGTATATAAATTCAATATGTAACTTTCAAAGTTGTCCTGCTTGAGTATGAGTCCTTTTGGCCTTCCTTCTGTTCTCTTCTCATTTTGGACAGAAGGGGAACCCTAATCTAGTCCCTCTCTCTTACTCAATTATTTCTTCAGGTCTTCCTTCTTTAGCCAGTTTCTTGTACTCAGGCAGATACTGGTCCACCAAGGCACTGTAATTCATGTCCAATAGTTTGGTGACATACTCGTGCACCAGCTCTGTAAGGCTGTCTGTCTTAGCTGGTGCCTGAGTTTGAGACTCTGCTGTAATCTCTCTTCACCCAGTCACACAAGGAATTATGCCAGGGATTATCCTCATGGCTGTAATCTGCTGATGTTTTCAATGGGAGCTACAAAGGTTTGTACTCTTGAGGCCATCCTTAACTTCTCTTCTCCCTCAACCCTCCTATCCAATCATTTGTCAAGTGGTGTTATGCCGACACTCACATCATCTTTTACATCCATCCTTTTCTCTTGATTCACGCAGTGTCTAGTCTAGTTTAGGCACTCATCACTTCTCACCTGGATGACTACAATAGCCGTCTAACAAGTCTCCTTACCTCTGGCATCTCCCTTTTCCAATCCATCATGCATTTCTGCCAGACTGATATTCCCCAAACACGGGTCTGACCATGTCACCCTTTATACAAAAATCTTCAGAGTCTCCTTTACTACTTCTATGATAAAATACCGACTCTTCAGCATAACATTCAAATCACTTCAAGTTTATCATCATCCAGTTACCTTTCTTCGGCTCTAACTTCCATATTATTCTGCTCGCTCTCTGTTCTAGTCAAGCTGGCCTGCTGGTAGTTTCCTGCATACAACATTTCACCTCCGTCTCTGTGCCTTGCACATTGTCCCTATGTCTGGAATGCTCATCCTCCTCATTTCTGCCTCCTTAAATCTACAGCTCAGGTGCTGTCTCCTACATATTGCCTTCCCTTGTCCTCTAAGTAATGGAATTTCTTTTTATGGAAATAATTTTGTATTTTTTTAATATACTTGAGAATATGTTGGGCTCCCTCAATAGAATGTAAACTTGAGATCAGGTGACTGTTGTTGTACCTAGAACCTTGTACAGTATCTTGTACGTAGTGGGTACTTAATAAATAAATTTGTTGAATTGAATAACCCAGTACTTTTCCTTAATAATGTGTTTATACTTTATGTTCTTCCTGGAATACTTCTCTATGGATTCTTAGTGAAGGAACAGAATATATCCTTGCCATATAGCATTCTGTCTCTTTTCCTTGCAACTTTTGAATTTAAAATAACATATACTTATGCTTTTAGCATAACTGGCATAATATTTTCTGATTTTTTCAGTAGAGTTACCCTTTGAGATAACTGTCTCAGTATTATCTAGAAGGAGATTTCAATGTATATCATCAATTACAGTGTCCATTTTAAATGACAAATAAACAAAAATTCTTCCAAAAGCTAAAACACAATCAGAGGGTAGAATGAAATAAAATCTCATAAGCAAGATCCCTAAAAAGTTAAGTGAAATAAACGATTGTAATACCTTAGGCATACCATCACTCTCACCCAGGAGATAGTCTATTAGCTGATTAGTTAAAACTTCATCCTTAGCGTGCCCAACCTATTAAATAAAATCAAAGAAAAATATAAATTTCCTGTAGTATATTATTATATAAAGCATGCAGAAAAGTATATGAAAACATCTTCATTATTACATATTTCTTATTTACAAGCAGCAGATATAAAGCATTTGAAAAAAATCTCATTCAGAATAATTGACTCTATCTAGAACAAAAAGTCCTAGAAGTCACTGAACATTAAGGTTGGAAAGGATATTACACATCATCTAGTCCAATTTTCTAATTTCTGGTTAAGGAAAATGGTTCTCAGAAAGCTCTAAAGGACTTGCTCATGACCACACAAGGAGTTAGCAAACTTCATGCTAGAGCCTGGACTAGCAATCAGCCCTTGTGACTTCCAGACCAATGCTCTTTCCCACTTCCCCACACCACACTTTGGGGATAGCATCTAGGACCTCTCCTTCCACACACAGCATCCAGCCCATACTATATGAGTGACAGTCGCTCGTACACTCTGCTTGAATACATTGTGATGTATAACAAACGCTAAAATGTGGGTTCAAAACCTTTGTGTTTTCCTAGAAATGGATAAAAAGATTAAATGGTAAATTATATTAGAACGCATAATACATTCTATCTTGAAAGTGTCTTATTATGCCAGAACTAGATAGATTTAGAGAATTCTGACAAACTTTAGATCTCAGGGGAAAAAATTTGATCTTCTTCATTAACTTGAATAAGGCTTTGAGTGGGGTAGTGGATACAAAGCTGGTTGCAGAGTCCAGAAGACCTTGATTAAAGAGTCCCACCTTTCATACAAACTAGTTGTGTGGCCTAAGGCAGTAACTTCAACCCCAGGTCTGGCCCGCATCACCTCAAAAACATCAGCTTGAAAAGTTTCTTACTGTTTCAATTGCCATCTCTATTGCCAAATTATCTTCTGAGTTTGGACATTTCAAGAAATGTTTAAGTGCCTGAAAGAAAAAGAGATTGGCAAGGGTGACCTTAGAAGTCAGTAACTACATGCTAATATGTAAGAGCAATAGCCAAAATAGACGTTTGATTAGTTTTGTTATTGTTTAAAGTTAAAGGCATTATCAATTATTTTTAGAAAATATATGTGGAGCATTTCAGCTACAAATTAAACCGAAGTTGTAAATATAAGAACAAGATAAATTTTTGCTCCTATGTTAGTCAAGTTAAAATCGTTAGTATACTACTTAAAACAATGAAACAATGATTCTTTTTAATTTAATTTTTTCAATTAAAAAGCAATTATTTTCTTTCACCTCACTCTCTCACCCCTTTGGAAAAAAAAACTAAAATATATCTATTTATATACACACACACACATATATATGTTTCATTCTGTATCCTGAGTCCTTAATCTCCTTTTTCAGGAGGTAAGTAGAATCATCAGTTCCTTGGAATCGCATTTGGTCACTGCGTTAATCAGAATCTTAACTTTTTCAATGCTGTTTGTATAAATTGTCTTACTGATTTTGCTTACTCTGCATCAGTCATATGAGACTTTCCCCGTTTCTCTGGTACCACCCCTTTTGTCATTTTTTATGGCACAACATTATTTCATTAAATTCATACACCATAATTTATCAGCCATTTCCCAATAAATGGGAACCTTCTTAGTTTTCAGTTCTTTGCCTAGAGTTGTGCTACTATATTTTTAGTATAGATGGGTCCTTTTCCACTTTCTTTGATCTCATAGGGGTACAGGCTAAGTAATGACATTGCTATGTTAGAAGATGTGCACAGTTTAGTAGCTTTGGGGCATAGTTCCAAACTGAGAAGCAGTAATTTGAAAATCATTACCAAGGATTTGCAGTTTCATGGCATTTTGTATTTTTCTTTCTTTTTAAAACTATTCTGTACACACACACACAAAGGATGATTTCCATATGTACAGCAAAATACAAAAAGACTGTATGTGAAACCATGAATTTCCATTTCATTCTATACCTACTGAAACCCTCTCCCTCCAATAAAAATGAGGGGGAAAAACCCTTGTGAAAAATAAGCATAGTGGAGCAAAATGAACTCTCATTTGGCCATGTTAAAAAAATGTGTCTTTTTCTGCACTTTGTTTCCAATACCTGTCAGGAGGTGGGTAACATGTTTCATTATGGCTTCTTTAAAGACATGATTCGTCATTGCTTTAGAAATAGCTGTCATTCAAAGTTGTTTTTCTTTACAATATTGTCCTTCTACAAATTATTCTTATAGTTCTGCTTACTTCCCTCTGTATCAGTTCATACCACTTAGATTTCTCTGAAATCACCTCTTTTATAATTTGGTATAGCATAATAATTTTTCATTACACTTATATAACAAAATTTGTCAATTCATTTCCCAATGATGGGACATCCTGCCACCCCCCCCCCCCCACCTCCATTCTAGTTCTTTACTTTTTTCTCCTTTTATTTCTCCCTTCAGGATACAGACTCCAAAGCTGAATTTGTTTGGCTTATAAAAACTCCCTTCCAGTTACTTTCACCCTTCTTCACTCTGCTCCTTTCCCATTTGAGATACTGTGTTTGTTAAATCTTCCTGTGTGCATTTCAAGTAAGAGTGAAGTTACTCTAATGTCCATTCTCCCTAGCCTTTCTTCCATGTTTATGTATTCTTTTTATGCACCCCAATTATAAGAAATAGCAAGTTCCAACTCTTTCTTCCTCCCTGATACACTAGCATATTTCTTTTACCTTCCCTTCTCTTTCTTCTCTTAAAATCTTCAGACCACAACCAATCTACCCCGAAAGGACACCTCTTTTTCTTACTTAACTTCATGAAGGCCCCTTCAAGTCATTAAGGTTCTGCCAGGAGAAAAATTTATACAATAACAATATTGTAAAGACAAAATACTTTGAAAGATTTAGGAACTCTGATCAACACACAATAACTAACCACAATTCCAGGAGATTCATAAAACATGCTACCACCTCCAGAGAGAAACGATGGACTCAAAGTACAGATTGAGGCATGGTTTTTTGTTTGTTTTGACATTGTGGAAATTGGTTTTGCTTGCTTACAAAGGTTTATAATGGGTTTTTCCTTTCCTTCTCAATTGGGGGGAGGAGATAAGAGGGACAGGAAAGTAAAACGAAACTGAATTTTAAAAAAGAAGACAACGTTCTGAAAGGACAGCTATTCTCCCCTTAATAAAATGTTAGTACATCATCTACATCATCGTCGTCGTCGTCGTCGTCGTCGTCGTCGTCGTCGTCATCATCATCATCATCATCATCATCATCATCATCATCATCATCATCATCATCGACAGCCCCTTCCAGTTGTTCAAATAAGTTCCTTTCTAGGTTTCTCCTGATTTCTGTGTTTGTATTTCATAGTTACCATTTAGCTCTGGTCTTGTTATCAGAAAAGCTTGAAAGTATTTTTATTAAAGGTCAATTGTTTTCCTCTGCAGGCTTATACTCGGCTTTACATGGTTAAGTATTCTTGGTTGTAAGCCTATTTCATTTGCCTTTTGTAATACTGTACTCAAAGATTTCCTTTGGTTTGTAGTAGAAGCTCTGGGTGTTGGGGCCTCTTTCTACTGCCTCCTCTGTGCTACGTTTTTGGTTCCTTAGTACCTGAACTACCTCTTTTCTAGATACTTACAGTATTTTTTTCTTTGATATTGGGGCTCTGGATTTTGGCTATGATATTTCTGGGACTTTACTTTTTGGGGTTTCTTTGTATCTTACTTTGACCTCTAGTCCTAATAGATCTGGGCAGTTTTCACTTATAATTTCTTGAAGTATACTGTCCAGGATTTTTTAAAAATCTTAGTTTTCATGGAGCCCAGTGGTTCTTAAATTGCCTCTTCTTGGACCATTTCCAGGTCAGTTATTTCTGATATTAGGCACGTTATATTTTCTTTTATTTTCTTCAATATTTGATTTTGTTATAACATTTCTTGTTGTCTCATGGAATCAACGAATTCTGTTTGGTTTATGCTAGTTTTTAGGGAGTTTGTTACTTGAATAAGGTTCATCAATTTCTCTTCCTAAGATACTTTTTTGTCCTTCTCTTTTCTCTAGATCTTTTAATTTCTTTTTTAATCTCCTGCTTCATTTCTTTCAGATAGTCATATAGTCCCCGTGGAAAAGCAATTTGTTATTATCTCCTTTCGGGAGATCTCTGAATAATTTTTTGTATCAATTGATGTATTTGTTTTACTAACTTCTACAGTTTTAGTTCTAGAATTGATGCTTTGTGTGAGGGCCAGACCCTGCCCCTGCCCCTGTTGAGCTTTTAGGTAGGAGTAGTTAGCTCTGCTTCGTATCACCTTAGTTCCCCTGTATTTCTTCGATGACCTCCACATCTGGGTGTTAGGTCCCCCTAACACCCACTCTGTATCTTCAGGTACCTCTCTATAGCATGTCAGGATGGACTGCGAGGAACCTCAGAGATTCTGGGTGTCTGGGCTGTCATGGTCTGAGCACTGTTACAGCATACTGGTCCCTACCACTCCTTGGGGCCTTCAAAGGTTTCAGAGCTCCCTGGGGCTTCCTCATGAGAGCCCTCCACACTGCTGTCTTCAGACCCAGAACTCTGTTGGTTCTGTAGTTTCCACATCATGCTAAGAGGCTACAAGTTTCCTCTTTGTGCTAGTGCTGGTTTTGCTAATGGCCCTACTTTCCTATTGCCCGGGGGCTTCTGGATGACTTTTTGTTTCTGTTCTGGGTGCAGAAGAAATAATTCACTATAGCTTCTCATTGGATTTCTTGATCATCATTTGGTCTGGTGTGAATTCCAGGTTTTTGCTGTAGTAGGTGTGTAGGAGCTGGCTGCTCTGCATCTGTTTAGGAAGCCATCTTCACATTTTACATTTTTCTCAGTGAATATACAGAATAAACAGTTTCTAAAAATGTCTCAGTCACAACTGGTGCCTGAAGCATAATAGATGCTTAATATTTTTTAAGCAGGAAGTAACTTGGGAAATGGGAAAATCTAGTTAATACGCTGAAGATTTATGTTTCTTCTGATTTTTGATGTTAAAGGATATTAAAATGTTTCCTAATTTCAAAAGGCATAATCCAAAATTGGGTTCTTTCAATCATTTTACAAAACTCACTCAGCAGTTACTTCCAGGCACATGGCACTTAAGAATTATAGGAGATTCAAGGAAGTATCATACTGTCCCTCTTCTCAAGGAGTTTAGGTCTGAGGAAACACACTATATGCAGTTCGACAATAAAGTAATGAAACTATTTTAGAAATCTAAAATGATCATTTCATCACTTTAAAGTTCCACTCATGAAAAGTTACATTACAGTGTAAAGCAGTATATGACTTAAGTGTGAAGCAAATAGAATGTATAATAAATTCTATGGCACTTCAGAGAATTAGGTAGAATTTGATTGGTAGGATTTTTCGAGAAAGGAGGGAGGAAGGCCTACCAGTTGCAGGGGACGGAATAAGGAAAGAATGAGATGTGTTTAGGAGATAGTGAGTAGGAAACTCTGGTAGCAGCAGAGGGTTCAATGTCAGCAAACAATATAATATTAGATTCATGCTCTTCCAAACCCTTTCCCCACTCTTTCAGTTGTGAATCCTATGCCTTCATTCTAAGCAGATGACAAAGGACCTTGCCTCTTCATTTACTAAGATTTGTTATCTGCCATAAACTCTCTCAATTCCTTTCTTATGCTTTTATCCTCTCAGTGCCCTCACCCATCTTTTCCTTCCGTCCCAAGAAGCACAGGAAGCTCTCCTCCTTGCTCAAGTTAACTTATTTATCTATATTCTCAATCCTATTCCCTCCCATTTTCTTCATGATTATTCTTCATCAATCTTAACTCATGTCAAGCATCTTTAATCTTTTTCTTTCTATCGAGTCCTTCCATTGAATATACAAACATATTCAAGTCTCCCCAACCCTTAAAAAAGGCCCTTCCCTTTCACTCTTACCTTCAAGCTGTCAAGTTCTCTCCCTTTCACTACCAAACTACTGTGAAAAATATTGGCCCCTCACTAGTTACACTTTCTCATCAACCATTCATTCGCTGAATTCTTGCAGTTCATTTTCTGTTCCCAGAATGCTGAGACAGTTCTCTTCCAAAGACCTTGTTACTAAATCCAATCATTTTTTTCCTTGACCTCTCTGACAATATTTGACACAACAGACCACCACCAGCTTCTTGATGCCCTTTCTTCTCTTGGCTTCTGTAACATTATTCTTATGGTTCTCTGCCAACTCTCTGACTGGTCACTCAGACTCCTCTGGGTCCCTTAAATATAGGTGTTCCCTAAGTTCTGGCCCTGGGTTCTCTTCTATACTCTTTCTACACTCTTATCTTTCACTAATTTCCCTGATGTTAGGTTAAAGAATTGGGGCTTCATTTTGCAGGCAAAAAAGAATTACTGAGGTTTCCTGCACAAAACCAAAGAAACTCAGCCTTAGGAGGGAGCTCTGGGGCTATCCAGTCTAATCCATTCCTGAACAAAAATCCCCACTATAACGTAACTGAAAAGTCATCATCTAGCCACTGCCTGAAGACTGTCAGTGGGGTCTTCACTATCCGTCAAGGAAGTTCATTCTACTTTTGGATAACTCTTAGTGGTCAGGAAGTTTTTACTTATGTCAAGCCTAGATTTTCCTCTTTCCAAATGTCCACCAGTTCTGCCCTCTGAGGCTAAGCAGAACAAATCTAATCTTTTCTTCCATGTGACAGCCCTTTCAAATAGTTGAGACAATCATTATGTCCTTCCTGGGTTGTCTTCTCCAAGTTCCTTCAACTGATCTTTATATGGTATGATGTCAAGGCTGTTCAATCTCTGGTTTATCAATATCCTTCTCAAAATTGTGATATCAGTTCTTTGTATAAAAGATGGCTCTCTGGAAGTTCCCCTTCCAGAGGAAAGAAATATAAGGAGAAATCTAGGCAATATAAAAACAAAAGATATAAATAAAAATCTATTTAAAAACAAAGAAACAAAAAATGAACTACTTGGGACCAAATGTGATCTTGCAAGAGCAGACTTCAGTAGGACCCTCTCCTGCCTAGTCCTGGAGTCTTTGCCTCTCTTCATGAAGCCCAAATGTCTAGCAACTTTATCAGGAATCAAAGTTTGGTTCTCTTTCAGTTTTTACCAATTTTATTCTGATCCTTTTTTTTTTTTAATTTGGACATCTGCCTACAGAACCTCTCTAAGTCTCCAATCTTTCAAAGATTCCTGACAGTTTTTTGGGAATTCCATCTGCCACTTCCTGAAGTACTCTAGGATGTATGTTTACATGATTTCCTCCCCAGGAGAATAGAAGCACCTTAATGGTAGAGACTATGTAATTTCTGTCTCTAATTCATAGTACCTAGTACACAGCTTAGCACACAGTCAGTGCTTAATAAATGCTTCTTGATCTCAGAGACAGATTATATGTATCAGGCAAGTCAACTTCAATCACCACCTGAAACCTAAACAGAGACAGCCCAGAACCCCATGCTGAAAAGTCCCAGCAAATAGCAGAGGCCCCCATATCACTAGCCCTGCTTGCAGCTCAGCAAGCTAAACCATCATTGAGAGGGTCAATCCTTGTAGAGAAATAACCAGGCAACTGCTTCTGTAGGTGCTACACACCCTGCTTCTTCAGCAGTCACAGTTACTGAGAACCAACAGAAGAAGATCCTTGCCACCAAAGTCTTTGGCATTGCCACGTGGATGAACATCAGAAATAGATATGGTTTTATCAGTGAAAATGGCATTGAAGAAAATGCATGAGCATCTGCTTTGTGGATGTCCCCTACGGGGCATTGCCACTTGCCCCTGAAACCTCCCCTATTGTGTCATCTGCCCATATCAGAATATGAGCTTCTGGAGGGCAGGGGCTATCTAGCTTTCCTATTTGTATCCTTAGCACTTAGCAAGGCTCCTCGGACACAGTTAAGTGCTTAACAAATGCTCTTCTGTTCATTCATGAAAGTGGTGTTTTAGCGAGATTGTTGGCAATGATAATACATTCAAGAGGGAGAAGAGTAAGGAAGCTGTGAGAAGGTTGTATTCATTGTGGCAGGAGGTGATAAGAGTCTGGCTGAACTATGGAACAGAAAAGCGATGGATCTGACAGACATTAGAAAAGCTTAATGAGAGCCTGAACAAGGCATTGATCAAAGAGCACTGAAGTTTTGACTCTGAGTCTGGGACAGTGAAGGTCATATTTATTTTTTCCTTGGAACCCTCAATTTTTTCCTTTAGCCATTTCTATGAATTCTGGTGGTATTCTCCTTTGTAAATACTAACCCGTGCATATTGGCCACATAAGAAGAAGAATTTTCCTGCTTGAAGATGCTTCTTTTCTCCTTCAAAGTATACTGCAATGCTCTGGTAGTCTTCATTAGTAGTGTCTGTAGAACCTATAACACAAATTCATTGAGTAAAACATTCTCAAGTTAATACTTCGTAAAGCTTTGATAAATAATCTACATAATATTTAAAAATGAAGACATCATATGTATTATAACTTGTAGTTTTGTAAAGTGGGCCATGTATCAACTTTGCTATCAGTACATTCTCTCTCACTTTTCTAGTGATTTCTTTATTCTATATAAAGCAATAAATGAGGGGGGAGAAATTATTAAAATTATGAGAGAATCTGGCTTAATTAACTACCACTCTCAGTGATTTTTATGAATCTAAAAAAATTCATTCTCATTTACAGATTTAAGAGTTTATAGGAATCAGCAAATTCAACAACAACTTAGACCTAACTTTTTCCCTTCTTTCAGCAATTCCTTAAGCAATCATAAGGATGGGAAGGAAATGTAGACAACCTTTAAGAGGCAAAATTTCATATGGATATATAGCATCTACATAATATATACACACATATACATACATGTATATATGTGCAGATATGTATATACACATACATATATGTATATATTTGGTATATAATAAGATCCCTGGCTTGGTAATCAGGAACTTTGCTACTATGAGAACTTGAGAATAACTTAATTCTTTTGGGCTTCAGTTTTCTCATCTATAAAATGAATGTTTTTAGAGCCCCCTCAAGCTGTCTAATTTTTTTCCTTTCACATTTCAGGTTGGATCTTAAGTACCTCTAGCTCACAGTCTGAATCCAGACAGGATATGATAGTTCTGAACATCTGGGATAAATGAGGGAGATGTAGATAGGTGAGAGGGTATTAACTGAATACTATATAACTCCTCTGCCTAGAAGTGTTATTTTTTTTTTTATTTTCTTTGATCTGGGAAGAGCAAAGCACATTTTGCTTAAAGGAGGTTTGCTGGCAGCAGTGGCTGCTATTTCAATAAAGCATAAACTGTTATAACTGCGGGAGGAATTACGTCAGGAAAACCCTTATTAATTTTCTCTCAAAATATGTGTGTAAAAAGGAACAAGTTGGGAGAATATTAGAATCTTACTTTTAAAAATCAAAGGACTACAATAACTTATACATTATACTTAATGTAATCTATATTCAGTTAATAGAATACCCCATAACCTTCTCTAATGGAGAATGACGCATGTTTGGAGTACATCTGTGTCCTTAATTGATACAGATTCCCCATGCAGAGAGGCTAAGGAGCCTGCTTTTGGGAGAGTCATGATGACGCGGAATGGAGGGGCTTGAGAGAGACTATGGATTATGCATCTACATTCTGTAACTGGATCAATTTGCTAACCATGTGGTTAGGAGCATCCATTTTCTACTGGCTTAGGGTGAGCTCAGCTCAGAACATCTCATTTCTCACCGGGTTGCACTCTTTGTGACTTCGCTGAGCTTTCCTCTATGCACCAGGAAGCTCATTATTGGGAAAATCTCATCTTGGAATATCTCATCAGCCCTGGTACTCCACTTCATTACTGCCCTCTCCTCTGATTGGAGGCTGGAACCATGAACTCCAAAATCCCCAATTAAGGAGGGAGCTCAGCTCTGAACCTCTCATTTCTCACCTGGTGCTATTTTGGGACTTCTTTGACTTTTCCACGATTCCCCGTCATGTACCCCAGCTCCCAACCCTCTGCCAACTTGATTTTCAGCTTCTTTTTATCTGTTTTCTTCCCTCATTAGACTGTAAGCTCCTTGAGGCCTTGAAGACAGGGATTGCTTTTTTTTTCATATGTGCATCCATAGTGCTTAGCACATGCCTGGCACATACAAGGTGCTTAATAACTGTTTATTGACTAGTTGACTGAATCAGCCTCAGTCTAGTGTCTTTGGCTATTTTCTCTCTGGCTGTGCTCCTATCATAGTTGGACTCCACTCAATGCATCTGGTGAGAGACAGTGTTATAAGGGGCAAGGACTTGGGGCCTTCTCCATGTTAAGTCCATGGGGCCCTTAAAACACGGGTTTTGGTCCTTGGCCTCTGCATTTGTTCTTTTTTGTTCTAGGCGAGGGAGGTAGAGCCTCCAGTCTTGTGAGTGTTGAAAGGTCAGAAGTGTGCCCTGGACACCTGGCAGTCCAGAGTATGGGTCTGCACCCAATGCAGCACTGATGCCCCAAGGAGCAAGGAGTGACCTTCAGGACCCAGGCTAGCAGGAGCTGAGACAAGGACTCATCTAGCAGTGATACTACCTTTGGAAATGAATTTGTTAGGACAAATATGATGCAGAACCTGGGCTAGGTTTGAACCTACTCATCCCAGAGACTGAGGTGGTGTAGGGGACAGCATGGCCCAAGTACTGGGGGAAATGTCATACTTATTCTGGTTTTATCTTTGGAAGCAAATGTTCCTTTGTAAAACTGGACTGATTTGAAGCGGTCAAATGGGACTGAGATGACCACACAGTCAGTCCATAAGCATTTATTAACCATCTTCTGTATGTCAGACAACTGTGCTAAGCACTGCTAGGTTTACAAAAAAAGGCAAAGGACTCCTTATTCTCAAGGAACTCAGAATTGAATGGGAGAGATGACAAGCAAACACATATGTATAAATAAGCTACACACTAGATAAACAGGAAATAACTAATGGGCAAAGGCATTAGAATTAAGAAGAATTGGAAAAGACTCCCATAGGAGATAGGATTTTAGTTGGGACTTGAAGGAAGCCAGGGAAGTCAGGAGGCAGAGATAGGGAGTAAGAGCATTCCAAGTGTAGGGGACAGCCAGCTGAAATACCTGGAGTCAAGAGAGGGAGTGTTTTGTATGTGGAAAATCAAGGAGGCTGGTGTCATTGAATGGAAGAGCATGTGTATATATGGGGGTAGTATAAGGTATAAGAAGACTGGAAAGGTAATGAGGAGGAAGGAAAAATAGGGTTTGAAGGGCTTTGAATGCCAGAGGACTGTGTATTTGATCCTGGAGCTGGTGGAAAGCCACTGAAGTTTATTGAGTATGAGGAGGGGACACTGGCACCTAACAATGTGAACAACAGAGCTAATGGGAGTTTAAGTTAACAATAACAGAAAAGAGACTTTCCAAACTCCCCAGACCCTGAGGGGAAAATATAGCCAGCCTAGATTTGGAAGAGATCCTATATACATGCATACATGGTAACATGTGCAAGTTCATCCAGGATAAAATTGGACCCTGCACATTTGTGGGGCTCCATGGAGAGATTCTCTACATAACGCCCATACAAGCTTCACAGTGTCTCCAAGCTCCTTCTTTCTCACATCATACAGCTCTCTTGGAAGCAAGCTCTATATGGGGAAGCTGCATTAGCCAAGCACACGTTAATATACTCTAAGCATTTGCCTATCTCCATTACGCTTCATTATTTCTCTGAAAAACAAATTACAAATAGTAAACTGTCATGAAAGACAAGGGAATCTGGAATTAAGATTTTTTTATTCTTATTTTAATTTTTTTGGGTTTTTTTGGGCAGGGCAATTGGGGTTAAGTGACTTGCCCAAGGTCACACAGCTAGTAAGTGTAGCAAGTGTCTGAGGTCGGATTTGAACTCAGGTCCTCCTGACTCCAGGGCCGGTGCTCTACTCACTGCACCACCTAGCTGCCCCTTATTTTAGTTTTTTAAAAGAATTACATGTTTTTGATACTCTATAGCTATCTTAATAAAGTTAAATCACAATGGTACAAAGTTTACTTGATGACTTCTAATTGTAACTGAAATATGCAGCTTTTTTCCCTAACCCCTGCTATTCCTTACTCCTTTTCCATTTTCTCATCTCTCTCCAACCCTATCCCTTCCATTTCCTACCTTATATTTGGTTTCTTCTTTCTGACTTTATCCTCAGTCTTCCTCAGGGTTGTACTTTTGTTTTTAACTATTGGGCACCTATCTCTCTGCAATCTAGGCACTTAGGGAAAGATATTAAATTAGATTAATTCAAGATAAAAGAATGTTTTCTGATTCTTTCTTGATTGCCACTTGAATGGTGAGAGGATTAAGAAGGTAATTCAAAATTTTATGACTCTCTCCCTGAACAGGGATCATAGGTACATAGATCTAGAGACCAAGCATTAGTAATTCAACAGTCTAGATACCAACCAAACATCCTGATTCCAGGCCTGAGGACTGAAAGTTGTAGTATGGATACACTGCATGGAAACAGGAAGTTTTAACAGCAGTTCATGAGATAAATAAGTGGGTCTTGTCTTATTCAAATATGAAGGTCATAAATTTGTTCACACTTTGTTCAGTCATTTCAGTTGTGTCTGACTCTTTGTGACCACCATTTGGGGTGTTCTTGGCAAAGATACTGGAGTGGTTTGCTATTTCCTCCTCCAGCTCATTTCACAGATGAGGGAACTGAGGCAAACAGGGTTAAGTGACTTGCCTAGGGTCACAAAGCTAGTACACGTCTGAGGCCACATTTGAATTCAGAAAGATGAGTCTTCCTGACTCCACACCTGGCATGCTATACACTTTTGCCACCTAGTGGACATGAAGGTCATAACATGTAATTTAATGCACTACTAGATACAATGCAAGGACATTCTCTAGGTATTAGAAAATTACAGTGTGTTTCTGGATTCAAAACAACACAAAAAACCAACCCCTTTCCTCTCAAAAAACCCAAATAAAAATCTGTTTCTATATTTTTCTCATCAACCCCACTGCTAACTACCACTAATATTTTGTCACAAAAAGGCTTTCTGGACATTAAATAATGGCTTATGATATTAGGATGGAAATTTAAAGATTTCAATGATTTCTAAGTTTATCAAATATATAAAGAATTTGCATTAAGTATCTTGAGAATAAGAAGTCTCTCTTTTTGATTCCTCCAAAATCATAGTGACATAGCTTTAGTGATAGACTAATTTCTACTTATGTATCAATCGTCAACAATGCATGCCACAGATCATCACAATACGACTATTTCATTTGCTGACTTATTAATACTCTTCAAACAAAAAAGTGGCACATTGAAAACAACACATTTTCTTTACCACTCAGGAGTTTTACTATGTCATTGTTAAATACCAGTCAGGTAAATCTTGGCCTACATCCAATGGGGCTAAATAACTGAAACAATAAATGGATCGAATTATAAAGTGGTCTCATCTACAAGGTCCTACTGAATCTAGCCTTAGAGTAGAGCATATAGGAGATCAAGCACACATTTTTAAAAGACTTATTTGATCAATTAAACTTTCAGTATCTAGTTTTTATTTTTAAAAAAATTAAAAGTAATTAAAAGTAAAAATTTAAAAAAGCACTCTGCTTACCAATGATATCTGCATAGATTTCCATCTGATTGTGCTGCTGGGCCAGAGCAAAGGCTTCATGATTACATTTGGACATAACAAGAAACTGGATGGCAGAGCCATAGTCACCCAACTGAAGAAAGAATCTAGAATAAAATAATTTGCTACAAGTTAGATTATGGTTTGTATTAAAACACAATCTGTGATTTATTTAAAAAAAAAACAACAAAAAAACCTTTCGAGCTCCCACTGTGATAAACTGTTTAGACAAATTATGTAAAACTTTATGAGCATAAGGGAGGGGTGGGTGTGACTAGCTAGGATGATATAGTCACAGAATTGTAGTCAGCAGGATGAAGTTTTCATGGGTTAATAAGGTTTATCCCACTATGATCCCTTTTTTTTGATCCCCAACAAGAGAATAACAGGAAGGGATAAGCAAACCAATTAGCCATGATCCTAAGGTCTTTAAAAGTAGCTAAGCTCAAGAGAAATTTCATTCTTTAAGAAAGAGTGGAAGAGATTAGTAGTCTGGAGTTGTTTGTGGAGGAGACCCTTGGCGGGGGGCTCTGGGGAAGGACCAAATTTTTTGATCCCTTGCCTTAGAAAAACAGTTCTACTAAAAGTACCGATACCCTAGAAATGCCCCTCCACTTAGCTCACCTCGAAAAACAAAAACAAAACTAACAGAAACATTTCGATGTCTCATTTTAAGCCAGGAGGAAAACCAACATTCATGGGAAAAAAGATGTTTTCTCCAAGTCTTGGAAAACAGAACCAAATCTGTTATATCTAATTTTTTTCACTTGGAATCCCTATCGAAAGGCTTTCTGGAAAGGTTATGATCATGGGATCATGGATTCAAGCTAGAATGGACCTCAGAGGAAACTAAGTTGTCCAAGTTACCCAGGTCCTCTGACTCCAAATTCAGTGTTCTTAAATGATGTGGCTTGAGAATGGATGTTGAAGGACTGAGGACCTTCTGAATCAATGTTATAATGCTACAAAAGGTTGTAAGAGGACATACAAAATACTATTCTGTGAGGTATCTGG
Source organism: Trichosurus vulpecula (assembly GCF_011100635.1). Classification (NCBI taxonomy): domain Eukaryota; kingdom Metazoa; phylum Chordata; class Mammalia; order Diprotodontia; family Phalangeridae; genus Trichosurus; species Trichosurus vulpecula. The sequence goes on from NC_050578.1 coordinate 168,498,366, forward strand.
CCAGGAAAATGAATGTAAGCTAGTAGAGGTGACTCTTAATAGAAAGAGCTTCCAAAGTAGAAGGAATGCTGAACTCTATCCAGCTGAGAATTAGCTCTTTAAATTTAGGATATTGGGGAAATGATATTAGGGCTAAAAATAGGGCTAAAAAAGGAAAGTGAAGCTAGGTGAGTGTATCATTAAGGCAATAAATGCAACATCTATGATGTTTGTGATTATGCCTGTATAGTTCTGTATCAGAGGATATAAGAGACTCTCCATATAGGAGGCAGAAGAAGTAAAACATTTATTCCGACACCAGAGGATCAAATCTTAAAATCAATGACTCCAATTCGACATAGCAATTATATCCCCAAACCAGTAAGTCCACTTCATCATAACAGCAAAGAACTTAAAGCACAATATCACAGAAGGGACTCAAGTCATCCTGTAACCTTCCCCCCTGCCGGGGCTTTCCTCTAAACACTAAGGAATCCCAACTGTCTGCTTGACTGCATTCTCTCCTTGCTCAGTTCTCTGGTCTCTGCAGCTCCCTGGTTTCCACTCTCTGCTCTGCACTCTCTCTGCAGCTCTGTTGACTCTGAGTTCTTACTCCTTCTCCTTGGGCTGAATTCTGAATTCTGGCTTTTCTTCTGACTCCTGAATTCTCACTCCTCAATGGCTATTTTCTGGGTATAGAAACTCTTTTTAGGGTCTGAGGGTCTCACACCTATCGTGACCTAATTAGCAAAAGGGTGTGAGCCTGGGGCTTCTCAGCTAGTAAGTAAAGGGTGTAAGGCTGCCTACAATCAAGCCTCTCCTAATCAAGCTTCCCTTAACTGGCTCCACCTGTGAAGCTTCCCTTAACTAGCTCCACCTGAGGCCTACTGAATGGGTGGGGAAGATCTTTAACACCACAGTGAGTATGGAATTTTTTTTCTGAGCAAGAGTAAGAAGTAAGCCTAGTTGACCTGACATCAGGAGAAAACCTAGAAGGTTAGTTGAAATAGTTTACCTGGCTACCATTTTGGCTCCATCAAGAGACTGGGTTTCTCTGACAATTCGAACAGCTTTTTCAGGATTATTAAGGTGATCCAAGTAGATACGGATTACACTGTTCCATTGCTTTGCATTTTCATAAGCAAGAACGGCTTCTTTATATCTGTAAGAAATAAATGACCACTGTATAAGCAGACTTGCTTAATTTAAAAAAATTAAATTTTATTGATGCTAAATTTTGTCTTCGCATCACAGTCATTTCAACACCTCCTAAACCAACTGAACTTTCCCTTGAGATAAACAATTAAACAAAAGCATCCAACACAGTGACCACATCTGAAAAGAGATAATGATATTCTTTTCTTGCAGTATTCCTCTCTGCCATGAAGGAGAGGGTGTGTTTGATTATCTGTCACCTGAGATGTTTGCTGGTTTTCAAATTCTCAGAGTATGACTTCTTTTTAACTAGTGATCCTTCTGTTCCCTTTTGTTCATATTGTATTTTATTCCTTTGGTTCTACTTAATTTGTTCTGCATCAGTTCATACAAATCTCATATTCCTCTGAATTCTTCATATTAATCATTTCTTAGTGCACAATCATATTCCATTATATTCATAAACCACAGTTTGCTTGGCTACTCTTCAGTTGGTGGGCACCCACTTTGTTTCCAGTTCTTTGCTACTATCAAAAGTGATTTAGAGCATGTTTTAATTTCATTTTTAGTTCCAGATCTTTTTGTGAAAACTGTTCATATCCTTTAACAACTTATCTACTGGGGAGTGACTTTTGGCATTTTCAACATTTTTAAAGAGTTTTGAATATGAAGAGTATGAATATGGATATTCCTCTTCTTTGCTCTGCCTCCACTTTATTCGTATATTGATAGTTAACTTGAAAACTTATATAAAAATTACACAATCTAGAAAGTATACAAACCTTCCATCTACTTCTTTAGCTTTGGCATACTGTAGATGGATCTTGGGAGAAGAAACATTAGGTAGAAGCTCGCCAACCTTTGCCCTAGAAAAATGGTACAATAAAAATTTAATTATTCATTCATTCAAATTAAAAATTAACTTATTACTATGAATTCTTGACCTATTTTAAAAAAATCACCATGATTTTTCAAAATCTCAACTACTGATTATATCATGGAGTCAATAACTGGTTTTTTCTTTTCTTGAATAGAGAATAGAAAGAGAAGAGAGGGTTTATAAGTCTTTTCTGGACATTTAGTAATTTAACTGATTTAGGATTTACCCACACCAATCACCACCTTCAAAGACAACAATTTTCAACATAAGATATTTAGATTCAGTCAAAGATAAAAAATGTATAGAAAAAGGTAAAGAAAAGAGGGGCATGAGTAAAGAATTACTGCATGAGGAGAGTTGGAAGACTAAATACTTGATTCCATACGTCTACGCATACGGTGGTGGAATATCAGGGTTGGAAGAGCAACTTGAAAATAATACGGGTAAAGGCAGAGAAGTATACAGGTGATTATTATGGAGTAGAGGTGAGTTAAAATATATATATTTCTAAATATTATATTGGTAAATCCTTACCAGTTTTTACAGCGAATGTAAACAGATGCTGCTTTGTCATAGTACTGCCCTTTTTCATACAGTTGGGCTGCTTCTGAGAATTGCTGCAATAGGAGAGTATTGTTGATATTTATGAAGAATAGGACTGACTCATTTTCTTCAAGTGAATATTTATATAAATGAAAAAAATACCTTCATATTTTCCAGAATAGCACCACAATCCCTTTTCAGGAGGCGACTTGGGTGTTTGATGGCTTGGTTAACCCCTCGTCGAATATCTCCCATTCTAAGAGACATTTGAGCCACTCCAGCTAGACAGGCTTCATCATGTTCTAGGTGCTGGAAGTGAAAAACAAATACTTAAACCACTCCCTTAACAGAAAGTTATTGAAGGGAAAAATGATGAAAATTCACCAGTCCCAAACTGGGGAAATGATATTGCTATGATTAATTGAATCGTTTGAACAATGTTTTGAGGAGATGCTGAAAAGACATTTATTCATTGTTTTGTTTCACATCTGCCAATTGTCAGAGTACCAATCATTTTCCTTCTTTAGAAAACTGCTTTTTAAAATTTGTTTTTATAAATTTTTAAGTTAGATTTGTCAGTGTCTCGTCTATGATACAGTGTTACATTTTATATAAAATTCTGGACATAAAGCTCATGGGCCATGAAAAAGTAGATTAATAAGAGAAAAATGATTAGTCTAGCTTTCTTTTTCCGGTATAGATGCTTATAAATGGTAAGTCCAACAAGCAGTTACTAAACACTTACATGTGATGTGCTGGGGATACAAAGACAGAATGAAAAACAGATATAAAATTTGGTGGAAAGGAGGAAACAAGGAAAAGCTTTCCATAGGAGATGGAATATGAAGTGATTCTTGAAGGCAGCTAAGGAATCTAAGGTGGAAGGTAGAAGGGAGTGCATTACTGGCACAGGAGACAGTTTGTGTGAAGGCAGAGAGACAAGAGATGGAGGGCTGTGTTCTGTAAACATGAAGCAGTTCAGGATGGTTAGAACACTGAGTCCATAGTGGGGGGTGATGGTACAGTAAGCCTGGAAAGGTTGGCTGGAGCCAGATCGTGAAGGTCTTCAAATGCCAAGCTGGGGGGGATTTGTATTTTATGCTGGAGGCAATAGTGAGTCACAGAATTTTCTTGAGTGATCAGGGAGAAGGGAGTGGAACTGTTCAGATCTTTGCTTCACGAAGATCACTTTGGCAGCTTTGTGGAGTACATGGATTGAAGCCAGGGGAAGAAAGCAAGGAGGAAAGCATGAATGAGGTGCTTCAATAGGTCAGGCAAGAAAGGATGAGGGCCTCTATTAGGGTGGTGGCCATATGAGTGGAGAGAAGAATTTATAATTCTTTGGTCTTTATTCAAGGTTACCTTATTATCACCTGTTATTCCTTTTTCATAATGAGCCAAAGCATTTACATAATCACCCCTAAAAGAAAAAAAATCATAGTATAGTTTAGTAAAGTAAGAATATTATGTTCACATATCTTACATTAAGTTTTTTATTCCCATATCTTCCCAGAATATATATCAACACATCAAGACTCTTTGATTTTGTCTGTGTGGGAACTCCTTCCAGTAATACAGTTCAAAAACAGGCTCAGGAATAATTTCTAGGAAACAAGCAAGTAATATTTGTTTGAATACCACTAGTAATACTTATTTGTAGAATGAAGTTAAGTTGATGAACACACTTCCTTTCTTGAGAATATTTGAGGCAAACTAATTCACTTTCCTTCAATTCAGTTTAGTTGCTTTTCGCAAGTGTTCCCTTTGTGCTCAATGCTATAAGAGACACAAATTATTGTTGGTAATACAAAATAAATAGAATACATGGTCAGATCTCAAGCTGCTTAAACTCATTAAAGATAGAATCAATCAGAGGCGTAGTCAAGAGGCGTAGCAAAAAGCAGCTCAGCAAGTTCCTTCCAAAAATCCTCTGAAGAGATCTAGACAATGCACCAGACCAAATCCTGATTGGGGGAAATTCATGAAATTATCACAGCGAATCACTTTTCCAGCCCAAGTCAGCATAAAGAATCAGGAAGATCTGTGGCCATTGGGGAAAAGGTTTGACTAGGAACGAAGTCATATGGAATGCTTCAACACAGGGAGAGGCTGAGTACCAGGTCAAGAGGAGATCCCATATTTGTACTGGGGCACTGAGCTGGGAACAGATGCTAACTGGCAGTTTTGTTGTCCACTACTCATTTTTGAATGCATTCCAGGTATGGAGCAGTTGCAGTGGTATACCTGAAGAGAAGTTTGAGGCGGGAGAGGCAAGAGAAGTGGTGAGGCTAGGATCACAAGGGCACAGCAGGGTCTCAGTTCTAGGGTTTAGCTTCATCTGAAGCCTTCAGAGAAATAACTAGGGCAGGAATCCCAGACCAAAGGAAAGCCTAAAGTTCTGTCCCTTTGAGCCAGCAGAGCTTCTCAACTGGCTGACAGGGGATGATTCTAGAAGTAATCTACCAATGCTTGGCCACAATGCCAGATCAAAAACTTGCAGAGCTCAGATAAGGGAGCAGCAATCAATGTTTTCTATGGATCAGACCACTTTGGGAGTGCTGGAAAGCTTGCAGGTCCCAGCCTGAGTTGTCTCTGAGATTCTAGAATAGCGCAACATCCAATATTTCAGCAATAGGATTGGCCTAGATTTTTCTCACTAGTATTGCACAGAGATACCTTAATATAAAGTCCAAATTTAAGAAGTAGGTTGGAAGAATGAGTAAACAAACAAAAAAGAATCCTACCATAAAAAGCTATTATTATTATTATTACAGGGACAATCAAGACAAAACCCCCAAAAGAGGATAATGACTCTAAAACATCTACAAACAATGCCTCAAAGGAAAACATAGCTGGGATACAAATTCAATTAGAATTTCTAGAAGAGAAGAAACAAAAGTTTAAAAAATTTATAAATAAAGAAGAGCACTAGAAAAAACTGGAAAATTGGTGAGAATTATGGAAGGAAAAACTGGAAAGGGAATTAACAGGTTGGCACAAGACATAAAAAGTCTTGTGCAAGCAACAAACTGTCTGAAAATTAGAATGGACCAAACAGAAGCCAATTACTCTATGAGATAATAAGAAATATTCAAAGTTAAAAAAAAGAAAGAAAAGAAGAAGAAAACCTAAGGTATTTCACAGCGAAAACAACTGACTTAGAAAACATGGAGAAAAAAATTAAGAATTGCTAGACTAACTCAATGCTATGACCAAAAAAAGAATCTGGACATCATATGTTAAGAAACCGTAAAAGAAAACTGTGCAGATCTCTTAGAACCAAGAGGACAAAGTTGAGATAGAAAGAATCTACTGGTCACCTCCCAAAAGAAACTTCAAAATGAAAACTCTCAGGAACATGATAGCCAAAATCCATAGGTTGCAGCTTGGAACACAATATCCCAGAAGGCAAAGGATATAAGCTTATAGCCAATAATAACTTTTTCTGCAAAACTGAGTAGAATGCTACAGGGGAAAAATGGACTTTAATGAAAAAGAGCAGGGTTCAGCAAACTAAAACATAAAAACCATTCTTAGCTCATGGGGTAAGGCAGCAGGCTGGACTTGACACATGGGCCTTAGTTTGCTGACTCTTTTTTAAAAAATTCTTTTTAAAATTTAATTTAATATTTTTTCTGAACTTGAGGAATAAAACAAGCATTTCTATTACTTAGCAGAAAAAAAGATGACTGCACATGAAATCATAAATCTATCATGTACTAAAATAGAGGACTTCTAAACATTCCTAATGAAAAGATCAGAGTTGAGGAGAAAGTCTGAAGTTCACACAAAGGAATCAAGAAAAACATAGTATGATAAATGTGAAATTATAAGAGACTAAACAAAGATAAACTGTTCACATTCTTACACGGGGAAATGATACATGCATTTTCTTAGAACTTTATCACCAAAGAAAGAGTCTAATTAGACAGAAGGCTAGGAATAGTTCTGTGATGTCTTGATGATCTCAAGAGAAGAATGGAAAGAGATGGGAAGAAGAATATTCTAGAGTGGAGGTTAGGGAAAATTATCTCACCTAGTCAGGGCACACAAGTAGACAGCTACACAAAAAAAGAGGAGGGAGTGGGGGAAGTGGCTGACACCTGGACCTCACTTTCATTTGAACTGGTCAAAGTAGGGAAGAATACACAGATCAGAGTACAGAAATACATTTCACTCAACAGGGAAATAATAAGGAAAGGGGAGAAGAGAGGAGGGGGAGGATTAAGGGAGGGATCAGTCCTAAGCAAAACAAACTCTAACGATGTATAAAAACATTTATAGCTCTTTTTGAAGTGGCAAAGAATGGGAATCTGAGGGGGTGCTCATAAATTGGGAAATGGTTGAACATGTCTTGGTATATAAACATGATAGAATACTATTACACTGTAATAAGTGATGAAAATGATGGTTTCAGAAAAACCCAGGAAGACTGTATGAACTGATGTAGAGTGAAGTCAGTAGAGCAAGAATAGTTTCTACAATAACAACCACATTGCAAAGAAAAGCAATTTTGAAAGACTTAAGATCCCTGGTCAATGTAATGGCCAGCCATGACTCCTGAAGAGTGATGATGACACATGCTGCTGCCTTCTAACAGAAAAATGATAGACTTAAGGTGCCAAATAAGACATAGGTTTTTTTGGATGTTGCCAGCGTGTAAAAGTTGTTTTGCCTGATTATGCATATTTGTAATGGGTTTTATTCTTCTTTTGTTCTCAGCTGAGCAAGTAGGTGGGGGTGGGGAGTAGGGTATGAGGGAAGAAGGTAGAGTTTTATTGATGTTTTCCTTGTTCAAGATTATTACCAATGTTACTTCAAACTGTCTTGGAATAGGGGCATGTCTGAAGGCACGGGAAGGGGGACAATGCCAATTTGGACATTTATTCACTTTAGATATTAGTTAATAAAAATGGCTTCTGGCAGACTTGTGCCTAAAATGAAGAGTACAGTATTATGGTTTTTTTTGACCATCCTCTAGTATCTCATTCTAGCTCTACCTGCTCCTTTCATTATGTCCTCCATTGTGCTTCCACTCTTCCATAATTAACAAACTTGCTGGTGGTTCCACCTGCCTCTTTCTCCCCTCATTCCAATTCATCCTTCATTCAGTTGCCAAAGTGATTTTCATAAAGTGCAGGTCTGACTATGTCATCTCCAGTACTCAATAAACTTCACTGTCTCACTATTGCTTCCAGGATCAAACAGAAAACCCTTTTGGCACTTCAAACCTTTCACAACCTGGCCCCTTTCTTATCTTTCCAGTCTTCCCCTCCCTGTATTCTACAATCTAGCCACAATGGCTTTCTTGACGTTCCTCACACATAACATGCCATCTCCTGACTGCCTTTTCACCTACTCTCCCTCATGCCTAAAATGCCCTTTCTCCTTACCTGTGTTTGCTGGCTTCACTGGATCCCTTCAAGATTCAGCTCAAATCCCACCTTCTGCAAGAGACCTTTTCCATATTGCCCCGCCCCCTCACCTGCTTGTTCCTTCCCTCTGAAATTACCTTACATTGACAATTTTTGAATGTAGTCTTTCCTATGATAATGTGAGATCTTTGAGGGTATGATCTGTGTTTTTTACTTATCTGTATCCTCATTGATTAGTAAAGTGTCTATCGGCAGTGACTGATGTGAGACGGAAGCTCAGACTGAGATTAAGGCAATAGGAATCATCTGTGTGGAAATGATAATTGAACTCATGTGAGCTGCTGAGATCATCAAGTGAGATATTCTAGGGAGGGAAGGAGAAATAAAGATAGAAAGCATAAGAGTAAGAAGAGAAGAAGTGGAGACAGTGAATATAGATGGTTTTCTCAAGAAGGTTAGCTGAGAAAGGAAGGAAAGATTTAGGATGATAGCTGGTAGGGATGGTCATATCAAGTAAGGGTTTTTTAAGGGTGGAGGGGACACAGGTATGTTGTAAGGCAGCAGGAAAGACCTAGTAGATAGGGAAAGTTAAAGATTATTGAGAGAGCAGAAAGGATGGAGGGGGCAATATTCTGGAGAATACAGAGTGATGAGAATAAGGGGTGCATATTCAGGGGTCTGCCTTGGCAAGGAGAAGGGTCACCTCTTCTTGTGAGACACAGGTAAAGGAAAAGATTTTGCTTGGCTTTAAAGCAGATAACATACGTGAACTCAAGCTGAATAGCATATTCCTTTGATATGAATGGGATTTGTTCTGGGGCCAGACGTTTAGCGAGCTGTAGTGCACTGTCCCAATGTTGCAAATCTCGTCTCATCTGTGATGAAAAGAAATGCCTTAAATTTGACATAGAGGAAATTCACATACAACAGTCAATTAGATCACCACAAATGCTATTTAATAAAATAGCATCTACAAAATGGGTTAAAACCAATATTTAGGTGGTAAAATAACCACAGATAAACTATGTGATATCACACAGCAGTCTGAAGATACACAAAAATCACAGTAAATCACAGTGTTCAAAAAACATAAAAATAAAATAGAAGATACTGGTAGAATTGAAACAACACAGGTCTTTCTCCCAGCCTTTAAGATGAGTTTACTGTGTCCTGTCCTTAGTTACAAATTCAAAAGCATACATGACCACATATGAAAATGATTTTAGGTCCTGCATCTTATTCAAGATTGAAGGAACACTCTCATTCTAAATCACTGACATATTCTAGAAGGAGTATGGGAAAGTAGAAAGAATATTTTATTTGTAGTCAGGGGACATAACAGTGTGATTATGAGGAAGTTTTCTCATCTGTAAAATGAAGGGGTTGGACTTTTAAGGTCCAACTCAAGTTTTTTCACCCTATAAATGAATTCTTTTTACGGATCCAGGAGAATGCTATTATTGTACACATTTGGGCAGGGAAGAAAGAGGATTACTTATTTTTCATCACTTATGTGTGCTCTAGAAAAAGTTGCAAAAGCAGACATATTCCTACATCAGTGAGTCCTAGTTTTAATTTTGAAGTTCTGAGGACATTGTTGTGTAGAAAGTAACAGTGGGACGAGACCTGGGTTCAAGGTAAATTTAAGGTGTGGATTTATTGATCAAGTGCGCGACTACCTGGAGTATATTCTCAAATCAGGCAGTCTCGAACTGAGGGATTTACAGGCTTATAAGGGCAAAAACCACAATGACACAACTAGGGAGGGTCGCTAGCGGAAGCAATGACTTACAGAAGCAAAGATCAGCCATTGGTTGAATTCATCAGCTCAGAGCTAATTTGGGAATATGGCTAGATTCAGGCGCGACCATCCTGTGACACAGGTCTGCTTCCTAGAATGGGTGGCCCTCAGGGGTGCGACCAGTTTCCTATAACTGGGTGGAGGGTACGAGGTGGAATTCCCCAGAAAGTAACCCCTACTTGATCTATGGTTTGAGGGGGGGCCCTAGCTTGGTCAGCAGAATAGCTGCACCCAACCCAGGGTGTGGGGCTACTTGGTAACCGGGGGAGGGTTTCCTTAAAACAAACTTATGCCTTACCCTAGCAACCGCACATAATGCTGATGTAGAGAGAATATACAGAATGCTGAATCATGAGGAAAGGGGGGGTCAGGGGACTAGCCTTGGGTAAACTACCCAGACTATGCCTTAAGGTGTTTCAAGCCATTTCAGGGTGTAGGACAGAGACAAAGACAAAAATATAAAGGGGATTAATTATCAAAGGGGATTAATGGTGGGCTCAAATGGTGGGCTTCAGTTTGGGTGTAACAACATCTTCAATCATGTCAAAGGATGCTGTATAAAATATCAAAGAATTCCCTGAAGAAAATAAATCTAACCTCAAATTAGTTTGAGATTTCGATGGATTCATTATTTCATTGGTACGGGTACAAAATGCCACATTTTCACACATTATCTTTGAGTTCACACTAATTTTAAAAAAGTATACATAATATGCATGTGTAAATATATGCAAATTTTTTCAAAATAAAATTAATCTCAAGAAAGGTAAAGTGTAAAGGGGCAGTACCCTATGTTGGTGAAAGGAATCACCATCATATACACGTGTGTATATATTCATAAATCATATTTTATATATGTGTATATACAGACCACCTAGGAAGAGAAAGATGGGAATGAAGTTTCAAATAAATTGGGTATTGAAATAGCAAATATATGGTCAATATTGTTTTACATCTCTTAAGCCTCCTTTCCACATAGATATGTTAGATATATTAATGTGTAAGAGTTATGAGGAAAAATGAATGAGAGTTGCATAGGATGAGAAGCCATGGAGAGGTTACAGTTGTATTGGTGGAGTGTATGGCCACAGAGATGACATCGAATTTACCAAAAGAATATCAAAGTATTGGCTAAGCGTTAATTTTGTCATAACATTTTAAAAACATAAAATATTTTAAACAAATAAAAACAGAGTTAATACAAGAATTAGGCACTTAAATGGATACCTCCAGTGCAGCAGAGGGATAGATAGATGACAAATAAAGATCCTGAGCCAGACTGAAATCATTTGTAAACATGGCAAGATGTCCTGCTAAAAGGTTATGGTCTTCTATTCCCTGAAAACAGAAGTATTTTCAAATTACAAATGTTACATGGATTTAATTTACTAAGAGACTATGCTGAGACGGATGTGGTGGTTCCAGGAATTCATATACATAGAAATTAGGGAAGCCTTGGGCAAAGGGATGAGATTTACATTTCCTTGAAAATATTTTGATATGAAGAATGAATGAGTCAGAGCATGACAGACTTGGTGTGTATCTTATCTTCATTTGCTGCTAATTTGACCACAAGATTGAAACTGTCTTGACATTTTGGGAAAATATGATCTCAACCTCTGGTACTAGATTACTTGTTGATATCAACACAATGCTGTGAAGGTCAAACCATTTTTGCATTATTATCCTAGAGTCATGCCCAGGTAATTAGATTATTTACTTTAGACTAAACCCTTCCACAGCCAAAATCCCTAATGAAATTGACTGAGCTTCATATCAGACAGCTTTTGGGAAGGAGTGGGAAAGTGCCTTAACTTAGGGGTTATCTGACTGTGATTTGATGAGTCATCACACTGCTCTGGCAAGTTCCCATGTTGCCCCCTCACTATTACTGGCTCTTTAAGGAATTTCTCTTTTGTTATCAATTTCATAGCTCCATAAAGACTTATGGATCTATGAGAGTCCTTAAAGGTAATTGAGTATGTTTACTTCCCAGGAAAGCTTTATATACCATTCCTAAAGAATGTCTTGGCTTTCGAAAGCATTACCAGTGATGGTGAATTCACTACTTCACGATACCAAACACTTCATTTTTGGACAGTTTTATTTGTTTAGAAATGCATCCTTTTATTGAGCTAAAATTTCCCTCCTTGTAATTTCCACCCTATTTCCAGTTCTACTCTCTAGAGTTATCAGTCAACTAATAATCCTTTCATAAGAAATTCAAGTATTTGTAGTTAGCTATCACTTCTCTGTATCTCTTCTTCCATACTTTAAACATTCCTAGTACCTGGTCATTCTCAGGACACACTCTAGTTTCTGTATAATTAAAATATGGTACTAGAAATTGAGTACAATACACTCCATGTATAGTCTAACCAGTAAAGGGCATCATTAAGTTCCCTTGTGCTTGGCATACTTCCATTTATGTGGCTACGATTGCATTGGTTTTTTAATTGAATTTTTATCTAAAAATTACACTACTGAAGTGAGTATGATTACATTAACATTTTGTATAGTCATATCATATGCTTGAGTCATATTGAATTTGCAGTCAAGTGGGATTACTCAGTCTTTTTCGTGTGAACTGCTAGCATGTTACACATTTTATTCCTGTTGAAATCCATCTTGTTTGAATTGGGAATCAGTTCAGAAAATCAAACATTGTTAGGAAAGGAACAGACCATATCTAAATATATAGCCAAATTCGGCAATAATTAAATGAATTTCTGGATTTTTTTTATTCAAGAGCTTAAGAGTTAAAAAAAATTAATCTGGACGAATTAAATAATCCAAATATGTAATGGTACAAGAACATGACCAAAATTGAGAAACTGAATAAAAATACATACCTTTTGAAGAAACAGATGCTGCAGCATCTCTTGTATTTGACCCCTTCTCTCTACTCACATAGCTTATCACCTTATTTTAGTTTTCAACATTTGTTTCCACAAGATTTTCAGTTACAAATTTTCTCCCAGTCTCTATCCTCTCCCCCACCCTAAAATGGCATAAATTCTGATTATCCCTTTCCCCAGTCTGCCCTCCCTTCTATCACCCCACTCCCCTCCCTTTATCCCGTTCCCCTTTACTTTCTTGTAGAGCCAGAGAGATTTCTATACCCCATTGTCTGTGCATGTAAAAACATTTTTTAAACATTTGTTTTTAGAACTTTGAGTTCCAAATTCTCTCCCTTCTTCCCTCCCCATCTCCTTGAGAAGGCAAGCAATTCAATATAGGTTATAGAGTACTGTTACACAAAACACTTCCATAATAGTCATGTTGTGAAAGACTGACTATATTTCCCTCCATCCTATCCTGTCCCCCTTTATTCAGTTTTCTCCTTTGGCCCTCTCCCTTTTCAAAAGTGTTTGCTTTTGACTGCCCCTCCCCCAATCTGCCCTTCTTTCTATCATTCCCCACCCCCATTCCCTTCCCCCTTACTTTCCTGTAGGGTAAGATACCCAATTGAGTGTGTATGTTATTCCCTCCTTAAGCCAAACCTGATGAGAACAAGGTTCACTCATTCCCTTTCACCTACTCCTTCTTCCCTTCCACTATAACAGCTTTTCTTGCCACTTTTATGTGAGATAATTTACCACACTCTATCTCTCCCTTTCTCCTTCTCCCAATATATTCCTCTCTCACCCCTTCATTTTATTTTTTTAGATATCATCCCTTCAGAATGTTATTTTTCCCTCATCCAAATATACAATAATAGAAAAAGGAAATAGCTAAAACATTAAGATAAGCATTTATTTTAGCTGAAAATCCTGAACTATCCTTTCTTCATAAAAATATATTTTACCTTTACTTGTTCTAGAGACATCACCATTCCAACATTTCCAATTGTACGGTAAACTCGGATTGCAAACTCCACCTCCATGTGATGTAGGCAGGCTCTGGCAAGTTCATTCCAAGTATCTTGATCACTGAGGATTTTGCACAATTCCCATGCATCAGAAAACCTACAGTAAAAAGTCAAACTGACTTAAAATTATGCCACTGATTGGAGGCTCTTAACCTAGAGTCCAAGGACATCAAGTGGTTTATGGTCATATTTCAAGGGATCAATATTTGAATGGGAAAAAAATTACATCTTATTTTTATTAACCTCTAACTGAAATTTAGCATTTCCTTAAATTAAGAATGTAGTCAACAAACATTATTTTTTTGAGTCCATAATCTTCCCCAGACTATCAAAGAGACACATGACACAAAAAAGGCTAAGAATCCCTGCCAAATATGATAAAAAATGCCTTCTAAAGTATAGCATCTATGTTTTCAAGCTCCTTATGATCTTATTTTTTTTCCCTGAGAAAGATCTAATGCTTTATGAGGTAATCAAATAAAAAATTATATTCACACCCTCAAAATTAATTCTATTTTCTACTTTTAATAATACTTCAGAGACAGATAAGAATGGACATTCCTATATGATTCTGAGAAAATGAGCACTATGCCTAATTAATTATATTAATTTGACACCTAATTAGATCAATATATTTAGGAATTTTTGCTGTTCACTTGTTTCAGTTATGTCTGACTCTTTGTGACTCCATTTGGGGTTTTCTTGGCAAAGATACTAGAGTGGTTTGCTATTTCCTTCTACAGTTCATTTTAAAGATAAGGAAACTGAAGCAAACAAAGTTAAATCACTTGCCCAGGTCATATAGCCAGTAAGTGTCTGAGGCCAAATTTGAACTCAGGGAGATCAGCCTTCCTGATGCCAGGCCTGGCACTCTATCCTCATTGCCACCTAGCTGCCCAATATTTAGGAATCCCAATATATCAATGTATATTAGAACGAAAATTAATGACATTGGTCAAATTTCTTTATAGTGAAATGGGAGAATTGTCTAAATTTTTTGTTAGAATTTAGAATTTTAGGTTAGAATTTTGGTTAGAATAAAATTTTAGAATTTTGCCATATCAAATACAATTATACCATAAGCTGGTCATTGGATTGGGCATGGATATTTATTTTATATAGGCATATTAAAATTTTTAAATTGTTATCCTGAAAATTATAACAACTAGAATGGGATTTGAGCTATATTACTGCAAAAGCAAATAAAAAGTTCCAAAATTCTGGGTGCATACACATTTATTTATTTAAAGTCCTACCTTTTTAGCATTAATGCTTGTGTCAGCATTTGTTTCAGCTCACTGGGCTCAGGATCTTTTAAACTGCCAAGGAAGTTATGGGTGTTTAGGTAGATATTGTTGGTTTTTCCACTCTGTGTCTGGCACGTTAATTCTCCATTATATAACAGCAATGGTTTATGAGAAAATGGAACTTTGGTACCACCTGCCAAAATTACCTTGGAACCTGGATTATACAAACATTATTAAAAAAAAGATTTTTCCTTATTTGTAACATTTTTAGAACACATCTGACAAAGCTGACAGCAAATGCCAGCATAAATAACAGAAAGTATTTTGGTTTAATTTAGCTGCCAAAAGAAATCCTATTAATCAAAAGCACAAAAAGATAATTAAGTACCTTGTATAGTATCTTTATGAAAGACAAATGTATACACCTTGTCATCATCATAGGCAATAAATACACCTTTATCCAATGGCCAGTTTTCCCAAAGAACACCTTTAATAGTTGGTGAGAAATTTGGAATTTCATAGGTGATATCATTAACCTACAAAAAAAGCTTTATTAAATTAGTTCACACACTTAAATCATTATCATTAAGCTTGGAAGAAGGGTTTTTACAATTCCATCCCAATACTGTTCTCTTAAACTCACATTCAACTTAAAATACCACAGAAATAGAGGAAAAGTTTCTTTTCACATGCTTATTTGACACCTCTGTGTTGGCATATAATACATGAAAGTATTTATCTAGATAAAACCAATAATTCTAGGGAACTGGGGGGAAGTACTATGAGATGTACACAAATGAAACTTCATACTAAAGATAATAACTTTAGGCCAGGAATGACAATTTTGTAGCTTAAAAATGTTCAAAATGTAAATATTCTCTTTAGAAAACAAATAAAAATAAATTACGTGAATTAATTTGATTTAAATAAATATCAGTAGCATGTCTGTTTCAAAAACTGTTTGATAATGCATTCTAGTAAATGTATAATATATCTTTATATGGATATGAGATTTAAAAAATAAATCAATATTATCCCTTAGGATTCAGAAGAAAAAAGGACTTTTGACCATCCTGAGTGCATGTGTGCAGAAATAACATCTTCCTCCATCTCCTTCCCTTGTATGCTTTTAAACATAACAAAACTTGTGACAAGGCACACTGGGTGTTACTCTGCTGGCATGAGAATAAACAAGCCAATGGAATGGCTGCTCTGTCAACTGATATTCCCAACAGTGCAGAGGGGAGATGAATCCTTCCTCATCTAAGGCAGTAGAGAAAGCCATCATTAGACCTGCTTCCTAGCTGCACAATGGGAAGAAGCAGATTGAATAAATACATATTGGAGAGAATATAGGAAAGTAAATAGAATGACTGTATGCAGTAGCAGCCTGAAGAGTAATATATTCTCATATGCATGCAAGAGAAACTGTTTCCTTTAATTTAATGTGACATATTTAATGATACGTATAATGGTTATATGTATTACATGGTGATTAAGCATAAATAGTAAGCATAAATGACTACAATCGTAACTACTTTTATTATGTAGTTCAACCAATCAGTTGAGAAAGTAGGTTAATACAGAGCACAAAGCATTGGACTGAGAGTCAGAAGACCTGGATATTGATCCAGATTCCACCATTAATTCCCTGCTTGGCGTTGGACAACTCATTTCACTTTTTAGAATCCGTTTTCCTCATCTGTGAAAAGAGGACATTTGTCTACATGACCTCTTAAGACTCTTCCAGCTCTTATATTTTATTATTCTACCTTAAGAGCTAGGAGGGGAAAGGAAAAATGAAACTGTTTGTTATCCTTATGAAGTCATCTGGATCTGCAATCTAGGCAGTTAGACACTCACACTTCTCTGGCTGCTTTGTGTTGAGAGCCAGGATAGGTCTGAGGTGAAGTGGATAAAGGTAGGGAAGTAGCCTTGAGGAGGCGGTGGAGTACAGTGGAAAAAGCAATGAATTTGGAGTCAGAGGACCTGAGTTCAAATCCTAGCTTACTGCAACTTACTATCAGTATGGCCCTCTTGGGTCATACTCCACCTCTTGGGTTTAATGTCCTCATCTGTAAAACAAGGAGATTGGACTTGGTGACTTCTAAGGTCTCTTCCAGGTCTAAATTGATGATCCTATGATCATTTTCTATGTGCTGGGAATGGTTCTCTTTTTTCTCAGGAATGAAGATCAGAACGGAGGCCTCTTGGACTTGAGCCTCCACCGAGGAGGTTAGGAGGGGAAGAAGGAAACACAGCAGAAGTTGACTCTTCTTGAATATTCCCTTTAGCAACAGAGGGGGCTCAGAGTCACAAAACACATTTTCCTTTCTTCTCTCAACACTTGGATTAACAGACAAAGAGGGCTCAGAGTAGCTTCTGGGTCTTCCTAAGCTCCCTAATTAGAAGCCACCGCAGTTTGCTGATTACTCAGCCATCAGTGTATAGAACAGATTGGAATGGTGAGAAACATAAGGCAGGGAAGCCACTGAGAAGGCTACTCCAATAATGTCAATGAGAGGCGATGAGGGACTGAACTAAGGTGATAGCTATGTGAGTAGAGACAAGGGGTCAAAAACAAGAGATGCTGCAGCAGTAAAAATATCGAGACTTAGCAATCGCTTGGATATGTGGAGTGAGGGAGGCTGAGACGGCCAGGATAATGTTGAGGTTATGAACTTGGTAGAAAGTGGAGATGATGATGCCTCTGACAAAAATAGGCAGGTTTGGAAGAGGTGAGGGTTTGGGGGAAAAGAGAGTGAGTTCAGTTTTGGACATGTTGAGTTTAAGATGTGTCCCGGACATCAGTTTGAAATGTCTAACAGGCAATTGGTGATGTAGGACTAAACTTCAGGAAACAGATCTGGATAGATCTGTGAGTCATCTGCATGAAGAGGATAATTTAAACTATGAGAGTTGCTAAGTTTACTGAGAATGGGCAGGTACAGAAAGAAGGCGGCCTAGGGCAGAGCCTACATTTATGGGGTGTGATATGGATGATGAGTTAGCTAAGGAGATTAAGGTGTGGTAAGTCAAGGAGAAGAAAAAGGAGGGAGCAGAGCCACAAAAAACCAGAGAAGAGAGTATCCAGGAGGAGAGCGTGGTCACTAATGTCAAGTGCAATAAAGAGGTTGAGAAGGATGAGGACTGAGAATGGACCATCAGATTTGGCAATTACGAGAACAGTTTGGAGAGGGCTGTTTCAGCTGAGGGATAGGGTCAGAAGCCAGACTGGAAAAGGGTTAAGGAGGGGAGAGGTGGAGGTAGAAAGCATTGAAAGCTTTTTCAAGGCTAAGAAAAGATAGCTCTGCTAACTTATATACTAATTTGGGGGGATGGTAGGGCCAAGTGAAGTTTTTTTTAAGGATGGGGAAACTTTGGCATAATTAGGACAGTAGAGAAGAAACCAGCAGGTAAGGAGTTGAAGGAGAGAGACAGAGAGAGAAAAAGACAGAGACAGAGAGAAGAGCAAGAGAGAGTGACTGAGGATGCAGTCTTGCTAGAGAAGATAGCAATGGAAGGAATCAAGTACACATGTCGGGGAGGTGGTCTTGGCAAAGAGAAGGGTCGCCTCTTTCAGATACCAGGGGAAATAGGAGAGTGAAAAGTGATGTCAAAGGGTTTTGATATAAATAGAATGGGAGAAGAATGAACTCACATCGAATGTCTTCATTTTTCTTAGTAGAGTAAGAGGCAAGCTCCTCAGGTGAAAGGGGAGGATGGTTGTGACAGTTTGGAGCAGCTTTTGTGGGGAGTGAAATAGATAAAGAAACTGAGGCTCAGAGGTGCTAAATGACTTGCCCAAGTCTCATAGATAGTAAATGACAGAGGAGGGAGAGGCAAGAGAGGTGGCTGCCTCATGGACGGTGTGCAGAGGAGTACAAGGAATTCTCTTTATAAATGTCTATATTTTTGAGGTCAGGAAATTCTTCTCTCTATGGAATATGGGTATTTATTTTGTGATAAATTAAGTCTCACGTTACAGTGAAGCACCTGATGGACATTAATACAAGGGATATAATTTGCAACCATAGGGAAGGAGAATTTTCAAATCAGGCTTTAAGGGCACACATATTTGTTTTGGCTCTGCCAAGAACCCAAATGCATTCCAAGTTCAATACTTTTTCACTGAGTTGTACAAGGGGCACATTGGGAAACCTGATGAAAAGGCAGGACTGAGGGGGGTACTACAGTGGTACCTTTGCATAGCGAGAGGGTGGCATGAAAGCACTGAATTCCTAAAGAACAAGAGAAGAATAACTAAAGAAGAAGAGAGCCCCAGGGACAGGATGGGGATTTGGGATCACTGCATGAAGTAGCGCAAGCAAGGTTTCCATTTAAATCTTATTAAGTCTTTTCTCCTCCTCACACACCATAAAGTCAGCTAACTTCTATGAGCTCTCTTTCCTGTGAAGCATAATGAAGCCTGGGGCAAGTCTGTTAGGACTGGATCCCAAGTAGCTTTGCCTAGCCAACAGAAAGATAGAGAGACTGGTTTGTTCCCCCATGATCCTTAGCACCTGAACATTCAAAATAAATGCAAAATCATGTATGCTATATACTCTAATCACACTTACTTTAAAAATTTTAAGGACTCATATTTTTTATCAGTGTAGACATGTCTACAAGTCAAGCATATTACAACCCTTCCATAACAGATAGGAATTAACTATGGCTGAACAAATTCACTATCCGGTGGTAAAGCTTATGCTGATGAGTGTAGTTCACATATTTTAAGTTTCTTTTTAAAAGTCAGATTTTGAAAGGCACTTAAAAAATCTTTAAAATAATCCAGGATTTTAAAATCTTGCCAATTTTGAATTATTCAATACAAAACTAGTAATTGACAAATATTTAAAACTTGCTATGTTCAAGGATCAATTCTAGGCAATGCGGGGGATTCAAATATGAGACATAGTCTCTACCTTCAAGAAACTTAAAATTTTGGAGGAAAAATGTGACCTAAACATGAAAAAATAACTTATAATGATAGGTAGCTAAAAAGTCTGGTACAGAGAGTAAGTGCTTATTTTTCATTAACAATTTTTTCTGGGGGGGGAGGCAATCAGGGTTAAATGACTTGCCCAGGGTCACACAGCTAGTAAGTGTCAAGTGGCTGAAGCCAAATTTGAACTCAGGTTCTCCCTGACTCCAGGGCCGTTGCTCTATCCACTGTGCCACCTAGCTGCTCCCCAACAAATTTTTGAAGATCAAAAACCTATGAAAAATTGTAAACAATGTTTTTTGAAATATGAAAATGCTACAAAATGTGGAATGATTATTATAGCCCAACTGCAAACATAATAGTGTTTTAAAATCCTAAAGCTTTTGCATTGTTTTGAAAGAAAATTAATTTATACATTTATTTTTTTCTTTACTAAATTTTAAGAACTTAAAGAAAAGCATGATTGAACTTACAGGACAGTAGACAAATCCTTCACTTTTTTCATCAATGAAAACCAATTTGGTCCCATTAGGGTCAGGAAAAATTTTTTTGACACTCACAGGATGTCGATATTCATTCACATATTGCCAGTCTTCAATAAAGAAATACCTAATAACGCCAGTCTAAAACAATTACAGTCATGAAAATGTTATGAGACACTTTCTATTTTTAAAGCAAATATTTCATATTTTTAAAGAAATATTTAACTCAAAATTGAAGTTAGCCACTTATGGTAAATACAAAAGGTGGATCAAAATCCTGTGTTAACTGTGAATGTATTTGTGATTCAATACTTTGCTAATTCTGACATTTTAAATTATATTTTCGGCATCACATTTTAAATCCTCTACTTAGAGAAAACTTTAACCGTTCAACATTTTTTCTACATCAATGATCTTAGGCATATACCTTAGATCCTAATGTTGAGCAAGATTTTAAAATATGAAAATAAGCAGAAAAATTTGGGGGATTAAAAGAGTTAGTTAACTATGAGATTATCATAAATAATGATTCATTAACAAACCACAGTTGCTACCTTTGTTTTGAAAGTTCAGCATAGCACTATCAAGTTATGTGACACTGAATATAAGCAGGGGAGGGATACTAATGGGATTGGTGATAATTATGCAATTAAATAGCAAACGACCTATTTTCTTATAAATATTGTAACTTTCTCTACTTAGAGTTCTTCTGAGAATTAGAGAAATTAAATAAATTAAAAAGAGGAAACTTTCAATGCTTTGAAAAAAGTTAAAAGTATTTTAAATAAAGTATAATGACTGTGTGCCTCACACTGTTCTTCATACAAAAAAGGTAAGACTGATACCAAAAATGGCCATTATGAAAACATTCTCAGTATGCAGGAAGAAATTGAAATAAAGGAAAGATACCAATTAGGAAGGAAATCTTGTAAGGGGAAAATATGCAAAACATTTTTTCTGTCAATTTTCCATACAAAAGAATTCTTATGACTTAATAATGAACTGAACTTCTCTAGTATTTATGGCATTTTAACATTTTTCTCCTCATCTTTTTAAGTATTATATTTTCTAGCCTTTCCCAAGAATTAAAAACCAATGTATTTTATGAATTTTTAAAACTATACTTAATTTGGTATCCTGAAACATCTTGAGAACATTTGATCACTATGGACCTTCTTAAATTATTAGGATCAAAAGAATATGACTTAAGTACAAAGTACATTTTATTCATTTTCCATTTGTAAATTCAATATGGTAAAGTCAAATATCAATTTGTTTTCATGCTATAATGAAACTATGAAAAACTAGCAAAAATGCTTAAGCACATTATCTCCATGTTTGTAAGTTCATAAGTTCAATGTCAAAAATAGGCAGGGAGCCATAATAAGGGAGCCATAAGCTACCATATGATCAAGAGATAATACAATACTTCAGTTAACTAGAATTAGAAATTTTCTATGTGTTACAACCAAAAGAAGCAAAAAGAAAACAAAAATACATACATCTGTGCCATAAATTAGGAAATCTCCAGTTAAAGCATGGCATAAAATTCGGCATTTGTCATCGACCTCTGGAAAAAGTCGAGTCTCACGTTCTTCTTCAGCATCCAAAATTTCACTTTCTATCTAAAATGTTAATAACAGTAATTTATTATGTTATCAGTTGGTGGGTTAGACATTTCAATTTTTTTCTTCTGTCTCAACCAAGTCACTTAGCTCGTAGCTCCCTGGTCCAAATATGTTGTCTAAGGAGACTTGATACTGATGAACAAGGAAATTGCTAGCTAATTTAGATTTCAAAAAGACACGAACAGAGGATGGAATCAAAGATAAGTAATAGTGGATGAATGTAAAAGCATGGCACAGTTCTGTAAGAACAGATCAGAAGCACTAGAACTGAGAATTAAGAAAGCTAATTAGGTAATACAAAAAAAATTTTTTTTAAGCCACTCGGTGGAGAAAAGGAAGAACAAAGAAGGGAGAGAACCATTGTTTTTGATTGGTGGGATGAAGATAACTGAAGACTTGAGAGAAGGCAGATATGATCATTTCTTCTTTGCTTCTATTTACTTTGCAAAGAGGAAGAACCACAGGACTGGAAAAAGGCACAACAAAGATAGTTAAGAGGAAGCTAAGATCCAAAATAAGTACATTGACAGCTTAAGTCATCTGGCCCAGATCAATCAATCAACTGATCAGTCAGCAAGCACTGATTAAGTTTCTATTATGTGCCAAATACTATGTTAGACACTAGGGATAAAGGAC
Source organism: Trichosurus vulpecula (assembly GCF_011100635.1). Classification (NCBI taxonomy): domain Eukaryota; kingdom Metazoa; phylum Chordata; class Mammalia; order Diprotodontia; family Phalangeridae; genus Trichosurus; species Trichosurus vulpecula. The sequence goes on from NC_050578.1 coordinate 168,520,911, forward strand.
TAAAATGAAAAGATCGCTGCCCTCAAGAAGTTTACAGTCTATCGGGGAAGACAATCCATACATTGCTGTTCAGTGATTTCAGCTGTGCCTGTGCATGACCCCATTTGGGGTTTTCTTGGCAAAGTTACTGAAATGGTTAGCCATGTCCTTCTCTAGCTCATTATACAGACGAGGAACTGAGGCACACAGGGTTAAGCGACTTGCTCTGGGTCACGCAGCTGGTAAATGTTTGAGGTCAGATCTGAACTCAGGAAGATGAGTCAGCTCGACCCTAGGCCCAGCATTCGATCCACTGCACCACCTAACTGCCCTACATACATATGTGCACACAATACATATACTCACATAATAGCTTAAAACTGTACAAAGACTTCTGGGACATCGTGTGTGTGTGTGTGTGTGTGTGTGTGTGTGTGTGTGTGTGTGTGTGTGTGTACGCGTGCATGCATGCACACACATATGTGCATACATATGTACACACATATGCACACACAAATATATACAAAATACAAAGTGATTTTTGGTAATAAGTACTAATAGCCTTGGCAGGGGCCAAAAAGGTGGTGTAAGGAGAAGGAAAAGTCTTATGTCTTATGCCGGTGATACCTGAACTAAGCTTTGGAGGAAACAAGGGATTCTAACAGGTAGATGTGAGGGGGGAATGACTTTCAGGCCTGGGGACAAAGGCACAGAGAGAGGAGGTGGGGTGATATGTGTGAGTTCAGCGAGAAGGCCAGTTTGGCTGGACCAGAGTGTGACTGGAAGTGATGTATAATCATGCTAAAGACCTTTAAATGTCAAAAAGAGAGGAGTTTGTATTTTTCATGATGGGGCATAGACTACCCCACCTCAGCCCAGGTGGGGCAGCTCATAGTCTTCCAGAGCTGCCTCATGCACTAAGTGGTTAAGTCACTTGACTAGAGATCAAACAGCCAGTATACATCAGAGGCCAGTCTGAATTTACGTCCTCTTGGCTTTAGGGCCAGCCTGCTTCCTTGAGGCTCTGCTGCCTCCTGTGTTCTAAACTAGCAGGAAAAAGGAGCCATAGGAGTTTACTGTGTATCACTGTACAAGACACATCACTTGTGTGGGTCTTAGTTTCCTCTTGCATAAGATTAGAGGGTTGGACAAAGGTCCCTTTCATATCTAAAAATATTCTTCACTATTAGGCCGTAGTCTATTCATCTTCTACTTCCATTTATCTCAACTCTGTAGGTCTTTGGGTTCACAAAATAAGACTCACCATATGTAACTGTATTTTGCCCTCAAAAAGCACAGCAGCATAGTCAGAATGAAGGCACATACTAGCTACTGTTCCCAGATACTCAACATCTTTCAATTTTTTCACAACTGTAGAAAATAAGAAAACATTAAAATACAGGTGATGTATTTCATACAAGTTTTGAAAAAAAATTCAAACTAATTAATGAATTAAAATTTAAATTAAGGCTAATTATCAACATTTCAGAACTCTTCTAAACCTTGAAATTTTCTTCCAGTTTCTTTCAGGAAATTTTAGTTGCTATGTGAATTTGCAGTTATGACATTCATGGAATATCACACAAGACACAAACAAAATAAATTATCATATGTAAACACTAGCAAAAGCTTAGTGAAAACTTAATGCCATTTTCTACCTGAGTAGAATCATACTCTATCATGCTCTCTGATTAACTGATAACATATAATCCCTCATGGGGAAGTGTGTGAATGAATAGAATGTCATTTTTTTCTGATGTCAATTCCCGATATTTGAAGAAAAAAGTCAAAAGAGCATTTGAAGCAAAGAACAAAGCTGTTTCAGGAATTATGAAAATTAGGTTTATGATGTTCAAAACCTTTTAAACTAAGGAACAGTATGCATGACAATTGATGTGTATTGTCATGAAGCTAAAAATGAAAAAAGGAACTTTCCTCCAGGGTGCCTCATATGCTTATTGCTAAGCTGCCCATGAGGCTCAAACCTTTTTCATCTTTGAGTCAACTTTATTTTTTTTCCTTTAAAATTTATTTATTTTTATTTTACAACATTCAGTTCCACAAACTTTTGAATTCCAAATTTTTTTCTCCTCCCTCTTCCCCCTTCCCCCCCCAAGATGGCATGCAATCCAAATAGGTTCTACATATACCTTCATATTAAATATATTTTCACATTAGCCATATTGTAAAGAAGAATTATAGCCAATGTAATGAACCATGAGAAAGAAGAAACAAAACAAAAAAAGAGAGCAAATAGTTTGCTTCAATCTGCATTCAGATTGAGTCAACTTTTAATGATAAGTATACAATGGCTTCTTAGGTAATACCAAAACATTTATGAGAAGTGATAGATATAAAGAGTTAAAACAACAAATCCAGATTTAGACTTACCATCCTCTCCAAGTGCATAGAACCAAGCTCGATTGTTCATTCCCACAGCCAGATGATAAAGACCTATGGCTAAGAAGTTGGGCTCCACTTCAACAGAAACTGTGAGGGGTAGCTCCTATAAGAAAAGCAGTCACTGTAAATAAGCTGCTGTAATTACTTTGAGTTTGTCTATAAATAAAATTAAAATAACATATTTGTCATACTCCTTCAACAGGGTTGGCTACTGTCACTTCAAGGAGAGAGGTGAGATATGCAATCCGTGTGCTGCAGTTGTCCCCAAGAACAGGAAGTTTGGTCAGGAAAACATGGAGTGAGCCTCTTTGAGTAGACACTGCTAACAACTGGCCATCATCTGTCCAAGATAGACTACCCAACCCTGAAATGATTTTTTTCAAAAGTGAACTACAATTAAATAATGAACAAAAAGTTCAACAAATTACATTTATTTCAGAGTTTCAGAGGGGAAAAGGTAAATTTAAAAACATTTTTTTAATAGTATGAATAATTTCTTTACTTAGCTTACGATAGTAACTTTCTGAGTAGAAATTGTACCAGTTAGTATCATATGAATTTGTTGAATGATTCGATATCCAACTAATGTGGAAAGTACGTTCTTGCATTTGTAAACACAGATCACAGATCATAGATTTAAAGTTGGAAGGGACCTTTGAGAAACCATCCGGTTCAAACTCCACATTTTATGGATGACGAACTGAGTCCAAGAGACATTAAATGACTTACCCAGGGTCACCCAGCTACTGTCTGAGGAAGGATTTTGAACTAAAGATATGAAGAAGTCTAGCACTCTACCCTCTATCACCTGGCTGCCAAATAAACTGTAATAAAATTCATTATAAATATTTTAAACATGTGGACTCCTTCAGTTCAATTTAAGTAGCACTAATTAACTAATACAAATACAAATTAATTAATACAAGTAATGAAAATTCAAATAATAATTCAAATTCAAAATAAATACAAGTAATGTAAATTCAGCAGGACATTATATCTCAAGCTTCCTGTAATAAATAGAAATATTAAAATAACAAACACTATAACATTATCTGTTAAGTAAATGCATTCAGTGTTAATCTGCTTCAGAAATTCATAGAATACCTTTATTTTCATCATCCAGGTTTATTATAGCATACATGTCTTTTAGTTCTGAGAGATCATGAATTTTAATGCTGAAAAACAAAATAAAAATGATTAGTTGTATCTAATATTTTAAAAATGGAAAATTAACAAATAGAGCTTGATCTAAGGAGACAAATGGAGTCACTAAAATACAAAAAGAATACTACCATCATATTTCCAAACATAGATTCAGTCTAAGTATATATGGTTAGATTTGGCATGATGAACTGGTATGGGCAATGACAGGAAGTGGGATTTTTAAAATGCTGGCCCCACATTCAATGGGGTTATTTTAGTAAACCATTTCTTTCAGATCTGTGCAGTCAGGTCAAGTTCTTTAAACTCATATTCTCAATGAACCTCAACATTCATTCCTTAAAATGTCTTTGTTACTAATACTATTACTATTACTAAGACCCATAAAATTAAGTTGCATCTCCTAACAAAATATGATAGATTAACAATCATTTTATATGTTAATTTATTTATAATTAAAATACTGGATGTATTTAACTCTTCCCTGGAAATAAGTTTCTAACATTTTGAAATGTGTGTTTCACTCTAGTGTTATAAAAGTTAATGTACTTCTAAAAAGTAAATGTATCCAATGTAAAGGTAAATGTACTAATTTTATTCCTTATCCACCCACACAATCATGACCATGGTGTATATTAGTACCTGTTTTAGCAGAATTGATTAGGACATGGTGAGAAGATCACAGGCAAGCTACTTTTCCTCTGTTCCACAATTAAAGACTATACCTTTATGTCCAACAACTAGTCTTACAGATGTAGTTAGTCATAAGAACCAGAATAAGCAATTATCATTTTACTGGAAATATAACTTAAGAAATATGCGTCACTGACAGTTGATAGACACATTCCATGTACAAATAATAGACACGATTTTAAAGAACTTGAAAATGCTATTCTATAATTTTACAACATTAACATATAAGTGTACTAGGTACTATCAATTCGTAACAATTATAAAAGAGATTTTATAACAAGATTTAATGTAGAAACCTAGCCGAATGAATTTTAGGTCAATATTCAGAAGTTTCATTACTTCATAGTATTATTAAAAAGATATGCTGCTAAACTGTAACTCAATGGCTTATACTCTGGAATTTCTGTTTCAAATATCCTGATAACCAAAGAAAGAAAAATCAAAAAGCAAATTCAATGAAGAAATGAAAGTTTCAGGGATTTTCCAATAACAAAATATGTAAAATGTATGGCGCGAGGGTCTAAGAAAGTGGCAATAATAATAACTTACATGTAGCATACAATAGTGCTTTGCATAGTGCCTGGCACATAGTAGGCACAGAATAAATGTTTATGAATTGAAATGAATTAATATTTGCAAAACTTTTCTCACACTAACCTTGTGGGATAAATAGTGTACATATTATTATCCCTATTTTATAGATGAGAAAATTGAGTCTTACCAAGAGGTTAAGTGAAATGCACTATTGGTGGAGTGGTAGACTGGTCCAATTTTTATTGAAAGAAATTTGGAACTATGCCCTAAGAGTTATTAAACTGTGCAAGCCCTCTGGCCTGGTTATACCACTACTAAACCTATACCTCCAAAGACATTAGAGAAAGAGGAAGAAGACCCATCTAAACAAAAATATTTGTAGCGACTCTTTTGGTTATAGCAAAGAATTGGAAGCTAAGAGGTTACCTATCATTTGGGGAAATGGTTGAAAAAATATAGTATACGAATATAATGGCATATTATTACATAGTAAGAAATGACAAAAGAGATGGTTTCAGAGAAACCTGGGAAGATGTGTATAAATTATGTAGAAAGAAGTGAACAGACCCAGGAGAAACACATACATACATATAGTAACAGTCATATTGCAAAGAAAAGACTTAAGATCTCTAATCAATGTAATGACCAACCATGACTCCTGAAGACTGATCACTGAAGACATGCTACCTACCTCCTGAGAGAAAAGTGATGGACTTAAGGTGCCAAATGAGACATACATTTTTGGACATGACCAATATGGGAATGTTTTGTTTGACTGTGCATATTTGTTATAAAGGTTTTGTTTTTCTTTCTTTCTTTTTTTTTTTTGGTTTTAATTTGGGTGGGTGAGGTGAGAAGATGGGGGAGGTAGTGATAGATTTACCAAAAAAAAAAAAAAAGGAAGGAAGGTCAGAAGGAAACAGACAAGCATTCCAGCTTTGAAATTTACATGTTGAATTTAATATGTACTTGCAAAAAAAAGCAAGATGCATGTAATAGTGTTGTGGGTTTCATACACAATCTCCTCTTTCAGTTTTATTTTGTAAATTGAGATGTTCATTGTATTTGGTGTTTGTTAAATTCAGAATTTAAAAATTTTTTTAGCACAAATTGAGGAGTAATAATTCAAATAAAGTTCTTCTCAACCCTAACACGAGTGCCTCTGAATGGTAAAAGCAACCACACTTGGGTGCTAGAGTTAATATAATCAGATACTCCTTTCACTAATGCCGCTTCTCCTTCTATGTTATATATTTGATTTGACACTGTCTTTGTCCCAGTTATTCAAGTTTGACAGTTCAATCATTATTTACTCTTCCTTCCTTTAGGCCAGTAAATGCACAATCTAAATGGAACGTTTTGGTAGTAAAAATGAACTGAACTGGAACTATTTTTTTTGTAACAGGGAAAAGAGGTAGCAGAGCTATGTAACTTAGAGCTGTGTGGGGTGGTGGTGAGGAAGAGGTCTGGAATGTGAAGTCTGGGCATCACTGGATAAGTTAGTCCTGGATAAAGTTGATGCCTATATCTCTCTCATCATATGCCATCCCAATTTCTAGTTTAAGATCAATAAATACCACAGAATGATTTTCTTGTTCCTTGGATACTCAGCACTGAGGTAGAAAGATGAAGAATCAGGCAGAACCACTACAAATTCACCTTGTACAATTTCAAACAGATGCTTGTTTCTGCTAGATTAAAAACTATCTTGCTTATTCCTTTGTGCTATTTTCTAGAGATTTAAGTTATATAACTTACCAGTTGTCCCCACATGTAGCAGCTTTGTTAAGGGACTGTGATATTGCAATACTACTTAAGTTATCCTTGTGGTTCCGAGCCTGAAAGATCTCTTGACCAATTTCTCGAATATGAGTCGAAATGACAACAAAAATTCCCCGTGAGAAACCAATCATTATATAGCCATCTCCGTACCTGTAAGCAACACAAACAGCCATGTAACAAAAAGACAGTGGGTCAATTTG